>NW_026571353.1:29714293-30029293 GCF_026225935.1 Boleophthalmus pectinirostris | reverse complement strand
CTACAACTACTGCAACCACAACTACTACTACTACTACTGCAACCACAACTACTACTTACTACTACTGCAACCACAATTACTACTACTACTACTACTACTACTACTACTACTACTGCAACCACAACTACTGTTGTTGTAGTAAAGTAACACAGTGTATGTATTACTGCTACTACTACTACTACTTCATCTACTACTACTGCTACTTCTACTATTACTTCATCTACTATGCTACTACTACTACTACTACTACTACTACTACTGCTACTACTATTACTACTTCATCTACTACTGCTACTTCTACTATTACTTCATCTACTATTGCTACTACTACTACTGCTGCTACTACTACTACTACTGCTGCTACTACTACTTCTACTACTGCTGCTGCTACTATTACTACTTCATCTACTAATGCTGCTACTACTGCTACTACTACTACTACTACTTCATCTACAACAGCTGCTACTACTATTATTACTTCATTTACTTCTGCTGCTGCTACTACTACTTCATCATCTACTACTACTGCTACTACGATTACTACTTCACCTACTACTGCTGCTACTACTACTGTTACTACTACTACTGCTACTACAACTGCTACTACTAATACTTCTAACACCGCTACTCCTGACTCACAAGGTCAGTCATTGTTTCTATTATAAACATTGCACATTATATCACAATTGAAAGGAAATCGCATTGTGAATTGGTGCGATTAACAAATCACAAAGGGCGCAGTTATTGAAGTAATAGAATGTTCTCTGTAAAGAACAAAATATCCTGTCGAACATTCTCGTTGTACCTGTACTCTAAACCTCTACAAACATGTTCTGAAGTTCACGGTGTTATTGTGTTAGTTTAGTGTTTACATTTTACTCTTCTCTGTTAATTGGGGTTGTTAACAGTTCGTGCTCTGGACAGAACTTGTTTCTTTTTATACTGCGAAATCTAAGCGCAATTAGTTTTTATTCCCAAACCCACGGAGTACTACTATCGCTACTGCTGCTGTTACTATGACTACTACTACAAGTTCATGGTGTAATTAGAGCTAGTACAGTTGCAGTAGACCTCAGCAGTAGAGTCTCCATTGGCCTGTACGAAAGGATAAAGCAGCACATTTACTGTACTCGCTGCGCACGTGAATCATGAGTGTGCGTCATTCCACACCGTCATGTTCACACTTGTTCTACCAGAGACTCACAACAGCTCTTCACTCTAAACCTGATATATGGAACAACAGCTCCTCTCTGTAAACCTGATATATGTCTCACAACACCCTGCTTCTGCTCTTTTTCTCTCTTCATAATAACTGAAACTTGTCCTCTGCAGATTTGTCTTCTCTAAAAGTACTGCCCTCTTCACACTGTACTATATCACAGTCTTTCTCCCGTAATCCAAAGTGGGGACAGTCTGCTGACAGTAGGGCTGGGCGATATGAATCAAAAAATATATCTCGATATATTTTGCTATATCTCGATATACGATATATATCTCGATATCTGTACAGGAAAAAATAACCCCCTAAAACTGCCAAATTCCACAAGGTCCTTTTTTTTTTTTTAATTAAAGTGTAAGAGGTAGGCAGTTCATATAGGAAGATTACAAAAAACCCTAATTACATAAATAATAATTTAACTGTAAAATAAAAGAAATAATACATATTTCCTTCTTTTCATTCATAAATAAAACAACTCAACACAAGCTCATCTTTGCATTAACTCTGTTATCCAGATCATAACCATAGCCACGAGCTCCTTTAGCAGAGGAAGCTCAGGATGTTCGTTATTTTAACAGATCCATGTTCCTATCCAGCAGTAAAGAGCTCTGAGGTTTAATCCCACAATCCACTGCAGATCAAACCCAACGTTTCCAAACACTATTGTACAAGTGACACTGCAGCAGATTATGAATTAAAATCTTCTGCATAAATAAACTTTACATGACTAAACTTTACAACATATAAAGCATAACGACTCTAGAGCCACATCAGCCCGTTTGAGATTATAATGTGTTTTTTTTTTTTTTTTTTTTTGCAGTTTTGCGCAGACTTATTTACGTTTTACAGAAACAAAACTTAAAAATGGCTAATTTTAAAACAGCGCATGCGGTTCAACTTCTTTTGGACTGAAGGACATGACTCAGTGGAATATGAGATGTGCTGCTGGTGGTTTTGTCTGTAAATGGTAGAAAAGTTTAGTGGCGCTAGAAGCTTTTCACTGGCACCAACTTTCGGCATTCACAGCGATAGCGAGGAGTGAATGAGACACGAGCGAACAAAATCAGGGAAGCGGGGGCGCGCGGCGGCACGCACAGAGACAAACAACCAAAGCGGAGAAATCAGAATTGAATATAAGCATTATATCGATGTATACGATATGTCAGAATTCATATCGAGTTTAAAAAATATATCGATATATTTAAAATATCGAGATATCGCCCACCCCTAGCTGACAGTGTTTGACTCACTCTTAAACGCAGATTAAAACATGTTTTCCAAGAGAGATGTCCTAATATAGGGTGACCGTATTTCCGTTTCTGAAAACCCGGACACCTTACCGGGGGTGGGGGGTGAGGCCTTTACATTGAGCTACTCTCACCTCGCAACCTGTGCACATGGCCTCCCACTTGTTCTGACCGGGACATAAAATGGAGAATTTCTTGTACAAGTCATTGTTAAATGCATGTTGCAGACTGACTGACTGTTTGTGTCTTCTTGCTCCTTCTGAGTTACAGAGAGCTACGAGAGCCGCTCAGTTTAAGGGCCCCAATGAAAGATCATGAAAACCCGGACTTTTCCATCACTTAAAAAAAAAAAAAAAAACGGCCCCCCAGACAGGATGCAAAAAACAGACATGTCCGGGGAAAAACGGACGTTTGGTCACCCTATCCTAATAACACAACATGACCGATGTTTGAATGTGACTAAACAGTAGTAGTACTAAGAGTAGTAGAAACCATCTGACCTCGCAGCATTAGTATACATTCACTCAACAGTAGGCGGGTACTTTTTTCATTTAACCAGTCGCTGCTATTTGGTCGTGACATATGTAATGCGCCACTAACAAGGTTAACTGGTATATTAAGATTTTCCCAAATCCCATAGGAAGAAGGGCAATAACGTCTTTCCCGTTGATAAAATTCACCAAACATTTTCTTTGTTCCGGCTTTAAATCCTCGATCTTGAGAGTCGTTGCCAACACAGAATGTATGGCTCTTCACTGATTGGCTGGTGCCTGAACTTGCCCTTCTGGGGTTTTTGCAAACCGTCTAGTCTAGTGTATTCCGATTTATCACGTAGTCGCTGGAGAGAAATTAAATTGAGAGGAGGCACTAGGTGTCAGCAGCCTGACTAACTTAACAGTGGAACAAGCTGAAAAATCTAACTTTTGTTACATCCAGTGGAGAAAAAAGCACACGTCTCCTGCGTGTTAAAAAAAAAAAAAAAAAAAAATGTCTTACTAAAATATTTCTTTATTTGTATAATCTATATTATTTGTGTACAAGCCCATTAAAGCCACAAAGTGCAGGACACTGTATGTCTACTTTGAATCTGCTCAATATTACACTGATCTGTTTCATATGGAGCGTTGTGAGTGTCTGGTTTTGATCCCTGAGGCGGTGAGTCACTGTCTGCTTGTTAGTGGACTGTCGAGGCGTTGTAGGATTATGTGGGACACAGGGTGCTGATGGAGGGCACCCATGGGAGAGGGGTTAAGGCAGAACACTGTTTCTAGACGAGGAGCACATCCTGGTTTAACAAGACAACAGTAACTGGCCTCGGGCTCTGGGACAGGTCACATTTACATCAGGGGCTGTAAAAGGACAGCACACTGACTTTTACAAAACACAAACTATAAGTAAAGAAATTCAACACAGATAAACAGGAGGATGTAGTATTTCAATTAGTAGGTCTTAGTATTAGTACTTCAAGTCTTTACCTGTAGTCAGTATTGCCATATGGCCTATGCATATGACATTAGTCCCTTTAAAGGTGTAACATACCTAGCAGAAACGTTACATGATCCACTTTAAAACACATTTAGCTACACACAATCAATGTCTATACAACACTATTCAAAGTAACAGTGTATGTATTTTTCTTTGCACCTCCATTATGATAATCACTCCAGTCTGGATGCCCTCACTTTGTTGACTCTTCAGGTCCTGTGGGATTCGGTGCATATTGTCAGTCTATTTGGTCCAATGCAAAACAGCAGTGACAGTCCACAACATTATAAGTGATTCCTGTGGGAGCGCAGAGACACAGAGACATCACAGAGCGCTCTCCGCTGCTCCACATCCTTATTAAAGACCATGAATAATGCAGGCTCCCTCTGCATGTGGCAGCTGCATGTGAGGGCCACTGCTACATACACCAAGGATATTACAATTCTTCTGTACATCTGTGCATGCATTCAACATGAGACGATCAAAGCAAAGGGAAAAATATCAGTTTGAATGGTCATTATTTGCAACTTGCCTGAGTAAAGATTAAAAAAAGTCATCATCACAGAATATTACCATTTTTTCTGATCTCTGTTATAATGTTTGCTCATCAAAAACATACCTGAAGCTGTTCTGTTTCATTCACATGTTTAAAACACAAACCCTACATATTTAGTTCTTTTCTCAAACAGAAAACACTGAGTTTTTAAACTCCTTCAGTAGAATCCATTCTAGTGAAAATACAAATTGAAAAGATTTTCTCCACTGCTCGCCACGGGAATTCATGAAAACTGTGCACTTCTGGAAAAGTTTCTGATTTTTGGAAGGGTGTTAGGTATGGGTAGCCTGATTCATCAGCTGGTTTCACTTCATTTTACTTCGTAGAAATGGTTCAACCTCGCAGTACTCGACGGTAGGCAGGTACTTTTTATCATTTAACCAATCGCTGCTATTTGGTAGTCACGTATGTAATGCGCCACTAACTGGGCTAACTGGTACATTAAGCTTTTCCTAAATCCCGTGGGAAGAAGACCAATAACGTCTTTCCCCTTGATGAAATTCACCAAATATTCTCTTTATTCTGGCTTTAAATCCTCGATCTTGAGAATTGTTGCCAACACTGAATATAGGGCTCTTCACTGATTGGCTGATGCCCGAACTTGCACTTCTGGGGTTTTTGTGAACCTTCTAGTGCATTTTGATTCCTGACCTAGTCGCTGTAGAGAAACAAAATTGAGCAGAGGCACTAGGTGGTGCCAGCCTGGCTAAGGTATGGGCCTAAGGTTTTTAAAAATTCATGGATACAAGTTGGGGCGGCCCCCTAGTGGCCAGTATGCATAAAATCCAAAATGGCCCATGCCAAAACAAGAAAAGGTTATCATAATCATATTTAACTAAAATAAACTGTCAATATCTCTGAAAAAGTCACATTTGTGTTTTACTCAGTGCCCTAAACCTATATTTTTACCTCCAGTATATGCTTTTCTTTGTTGATTGGACAGGTCACTAGCACTATGTGGGTGTGTTGTTACTGCGTCCAATTCCACAATCTTTATGATATTTTACAAACCTAAAAGTAAAAAGTAGCTGTTAACTTGAAAAGCGCTTCTTGACACCACAAGCTAAAACAGAACATTTTGAGCTTTGGAGATGTAGACACACTAATAATAAAGCATTACTCAAACATGTGTGAATGAAACAAAACACAACTCCACGTACACTTTTGAGGAGATAACATTAAAACATGCCTCAAAAGTCACAAGAGCCAATTTCGTGTAATATAGCACCTCGAACTTTGCAACCGCGCGTTCGGTTTAAACACGCAGAGCTAAAAATAGACTCTTATTTACATTCACGTAGCTGTTTATGACGAGGTCTATAGGTGCAAACGTGGCGCTCGGAGGCAGTGTTTCCCTAAAGTCTCAGTCAGCAGATGTGAAAATGAGTTGAGTCCTGAGAGGAGGAGGTGCTCACATCAACACCTCATACATTATACTCTGCGCCCCTTTTACCAGATGCACACCCACAGAGACAAACAGCTCCTACACAAAAGGGGACAAGTATACAGGCTAGCTTTACATTTTAGGACTTAAATATTTTATGACAATGATCTGAAGTCAAAGTGAAGTTAAAGAGCTCATATTTCGATATTTCTGATCTGTTATAATGTTGTTTCCTCGTCACAAACAGACCTGGAGTTGTGTTTTGTTTCATTTACACACGTTTAACACACAAATCCTGCATATTTAGGCTGAGTTCTTCTCTCGAACTGAAAACTGCTCAACCTTGGAAGTGCTCCACCGTGTTTTTAAACTCCATACACTTTCTTTATAATCACTGAGAAAAGTTCAGACCTGGAACTGCCGATTTCTACTGAACAAAAGGCAGACGTTAACTTGAAAACCACCGCTTTATGACACCAAAAGTAGACTCGACGAGAAATGTAGACTCAAACATGTGAATGAAACAAAACACAACTCCAGGTATGTTTTTTTAATAAGGTAACAATATCATAACATGACTAAAAGCTCACAAGTCAATTTTGTGTAATGTGGGACCTTTAAATCCCAAGTTTTTTTTTAAAAGTAATATTATGCAAATAGACTTTTATTTTGTTTAGCTTAATTATACTGATTCATTAATGTCAGAATTCATCTCAAACCTCTATTTCAAGCTTGAGTGCTCAAAAATGGTCTGTCTTTTAATGCACTGTTTTATTTAATTTTTTATTTTTTTTATTTTTTTTATCAGAGTTCATTCCCACGGCTGCCTGCAGAGGGCGCACACGCACAAATTACAAAATTAAGTGCTGAGAAACAACTAGTAGTTTCCCCAAAGAGACACTTAACACAACTGGTCCATGGTAACAAAGGCTCCACATTTAGACCCTCCTCACCTCTTCCACATTTCTATTCTAGTTGCAGTCTCCTCTCTTCCCCTCTCTCCTCCTCGTTTTCTTCCTCTCCTCCTCCTCTCTCCTTTTCCCCTGTGCCCTGATAGATAAGCTCTGGGTTCAATAGCAATTTGAAAAGCGAAGATTAGGCAGTTCTGCTCCTCAAATCAATTCAGGGGCTCTTTCTCAGCGCCGGGACACAGCTCTCCGCGTAAACAACGGGTCTGCAGACGATCCGAAGGCGCAGTCAAAGCACTAAGTCAAGCCGCGGTGAGAGAAGGACGGGGTTTTCTTACAGTCAAATATCAAGCTACATTAGAAGAAATTCTATATATGAGATTCCACAATTATGACTGGAAGTATGTGAGCAATGTGGGAGCAACAAGAAGGATTTGGTGCAATGATGAAACATGTTCAAATTAGCAAATGGTACTTTTTTATTTGTTTACTTTGTTTATGTACGTATGTTTGTATTATGTATGCTCAGTGTTGGGAAGGTTACTTTTAAAATGTATTCCCCTACAATTACAGATTACACACCCCAAAATGTAGTTTGTAACGTAATCCATTAAAGTACTTAAAGTGAGTAACAGAATCTGAATACTTTGGATGACTTGATTTGCTGTAGAGAAGCAAAGACGAGGATATCGGAACATAAGATGTTTTGTCTGATAAAAAACAATAAAAAGCCCAGATTTTACCGTATTAAAAATATTATTGATAGAAGAGGAGGAAACATGTCCATGCAGCATGATTTAGTCCTGTTAAGTCCTGTTTTAGACCTGGTTTAGTCCTGGTTTAGATCTGCTTTTAGTCCTTGTTTAGTCCTGTTAAATCCTGTTTTAGACCTAGTTTAGTCCTGGTTTAGTCCTGGTTTAGACCTAGTTTAGACTTGGTTGTAGACCTGGTTTGGACCTGGATTTAGACCTGGTTTAGTGTCTGGCAATGAGTGGAATTACCAAACAAACAAAAAACCAAAACAAAAAACAAAACAAAAAACAAAACAAAAAAAAAAGGCGGGGTGCAGCCCAAAATGGGAAAATGGGAAAATATCATCATATAATCCATTTATTTCAACAAAATAACTGTAATCCCATTACCACTCAGTGAAACAGCAACTGTAACTGAACACAGTTACTCATAATTTGTACTCTGATTACATAACTCTGGTACATGTAATCTGTTACTCCCCAACACTGTGTATGCTGTTATCAATGTATACACAGACTATCAATCAATATAGTATCTTTGTGGTAAATATTGCTGAAGAGTTCATATCTTCCAACAATAATGAATCTACTGAAATATAAAAAGTATTTTCAGAACCAGCACAGCATTACATAACAGCCTTATTAAAAGGGGATAAAACAGAAACTATATACATTATGGTTAATCTGTAAAAGGTCTTTTTCTGATGGAGGGTTCATCGCCTTGTTTCCATGGAGATTGCTGCGCTTGGAATGTTCCACGGTATGACATTAAACAAGTTTCACTGTGCACTTTTAACTCCAGATTTGTTTTGAGTTTCAATAATACTAGAGCTGCAATATGTAACTCTCCAGGTGGAGGATTTGCATGTGTTATTGCTTTGATTGGATTGTCACACAGATGGCATTAAACTTATCTGTGGGACAAGCAGGTGACACCACAAGGCCAAGTTAAAGGTCAGATCTGTGTAGAGGCGACACTGGCTCAGTAAAGTTTGTGTAAAGTGGACAGTAAAGTGTGTGAAGTGTGCAGGGCGTGTCCTCAGGAGCAGTGAGCATCACACTGCAGTGCCCACCGACACATCTCCAGATTTTGTTCTTAACCTTCAGGTCAGGACTACCTACAATGGTGCATGTTTTGGGTTGCTGGGGAAACTGGAGTAGTCAGGCTGGTGCTACCTAGTGCTTCCACTCAATTTCATTTCTCTCCAGCGACTAGGTCAGAAATCAAAATACACTTGACGGTTTGCAAGAACTCCAGAAGTTGTAGACCGAGCTGTGAAGCCATGACGTCCAACTCTAGTGCCTGTCTGGGTCCCTTTTGTGGTACAGCACAACAGTAAACAAAGTGGTCGAGATGGATTTAGATGAAGTCAGACATTCTGTGTTGGCAATGATTCCCGAGATCGAGGATTTAAAGAGAATGTTTGGTGAATTTTATCAAGGGGAAAGACGTTATTGCTCTTCTTCCATTACATACATCATGACCACATAGCAACGATTGTTTAAATTAAAAAAAGTACCCATCTACTGTCAAGTGAACGAATCCTAAGGCTACGAGGTCAGACAGTTTATACAAAGTGAAACCGGCTGATGAATAAGGCTAAAACTGGAGTGGCCGGTACAGGAAACACATCCAGACCCTAAGGATCAAACCCGGAGCCTTCTTGCTGTGAAGTGTGAGTGCTTACCACCGTGGTCAGTAAGAACACATGTTTTCAAGTTATTCTCCAGCAGAGAATACACCTGGCTGAATAAATGCAAGTACATTACGTTTAATGTCAGACTGGGGAACATTCAACTCATAGCAATATTATCACCTCACACAAGCAGGTAGTCCATGATACTGCACATTTAAAAGAAAAATGCACTTTAATTCCATCGAAGTCTAAATTTCCATTAGTCTTTCACACCCAAGACGCCTATTGCCTCATCCCATTATATTTTATTAGCCATAAGAGTCGTCGTTATGAAACCTTATCTGCTTTTGTATTAGCAGAAAAATAGAGTTCAGACTGCAGTGGTCTGTGGTTTAAAGAGCCCCCTGCTCGGAGCCGCAGTGCTTTGCCATATGGAGGCCTCCATTATTCATGTGAGCTCGTGGATCATCAGAACAGGTCCCCCAGAGTCCTGCGGTAAGTGAGGAGTCTAATGAGCATTAAGATGGGCCTGTGATAGGTCAGAGAGGCAGCTACCGCCTTATTATACAATTAGACATGCATCTCACGGCACTGGGGAATGTTACAGCTGTTGGTACTGTTAGAGTGGCCATTATAGCCTAGACAGATCTGCTGTTGTCAAGGGAACCATACTACAAACATATCTTAATATGATAATGAAACAAGAGATTTTTTTATGCATGTTTTTGTCAGTTTTTACATGAAATCGAAATATTGGTGGTAATTTTAAATATATTTCAAACGCTGGATTGGGTTTCTACTGATACTTTGGAGTGAGCTCACAATGGGGGTGTTCTACATGTATGTCTATGGCAGAATGTTGATATCGTGTCATGTAATAGTGTTAAATTAGAGCCCAGAAAAAAGTCTAACACCGCCTCAGACAGAGTATTGCCTACAGTTAGCGTCACATCCCCATGACATAGCTTCAAAGTACCGTAGCACCTTCCAAGACATTCAAAGCACTTATCTATTCAAATGTTTTTAATTAAATTTTCATTTTTTTCTATTTTTTAATGTATTTATTGTTCATTTGATACAAAAAAATATAAAATGTCATAATCTAATCCTGATATAACAGTACAAATCCGCAAAACTCCAAGTTGTATGCACTGGTTTCAGCTTCATCTTAGCTATTATGCAGCATTTTGAAGACTTTTCCCTACTCAAAAGATACTGTAGTCTATTTCTGTAAGTTTTTTTTTAGTATATTATTAGTAGTTATTTATTGTTAGTAACTATAGCAACGGTGATAATTTTGTATCGTTATGAAAGCCATGGATAAGGCTTTTAGCAGAGAAGTCATAGCACAAAATGTCTATTCACGTTCTTGCCCTGTTATTATTACTACAGTATCATGTACAAAGCGTAGTGCTTTAACTTGCTTGTCTCCCTGGTGATAGATAGGTTTAATCTATACTGCGGAACTTTCTAGGCAAAGCAGTAGCATTTCCATGGAGACTATTTACCCGGGACAGTCCCAGTTTTGAGCCGTGTGTTGTCTGTCCCAGCAGATTTGTCCTAAACTAATGATTTGTCCCAGTTTTACACAAGAAATGTCACTGGCATCTCTATTTTTGAGTTTGATCCCTGCCAACAGTAAATAAATTTTAGGTAAAATGCAAAAAATGACCAAAACACAAAGAAAATGTGACTATATTGACTCACATGTTAGTCATAAATGGTTTCTAGATAACAGTTTTCCTTAATTTCACATTATTATTATTTCCAACCACTAAAAAACAGGATGTCCCAGTTTTTTATTTTGAAATTCTGGTCACCCTACACAGTGCATCTTATGGATGAATAATGTATATGGGTCCAAATAAACTGCATCTATTTTTAATTTTTCTTTTTATTTCCCTGTTTGCAGATCTGATGGCGAACCAAAGACAGAGCTCCCGCATCCAAGCAACAGTGCACTTTGTTACTTCTCTCTCTCAGTCTACCAAACTCTAATTAAATGTTCAAATTGAATCTAGTGGAGCACCTCAGAGGCAGTTCAGACTCGCTGAAAGAATTAGTGTTGACAAGTCATGCAATCGACCTGATGGTGCCCACTGCGGCACGGAAAAGGTCACATCTCCACTGGTGCGCGGAGCAAAACACACAGCCCTAAAACACACACACACACGCCACTAACACACAGCTAACACACACAACGTTATAACACAGGGTCTAAAGAAACACATACACGACTGACACACACAGGGCTAAAATGCACAGGGTTAACACACATGCAACTAACCATGGATCTATAATACAAACTAAATAAGCAGCTCAACTTGTGTCCCGGCTCGAGACCGACTAGTGGCCGCTCCAGGTACTGCATTTTTGGGGGATTCAGACGGCTTGTGTTCAGCTGACACAGCATCGACAACTTTCACAAAGGTCGGATTTTGTAGGGATTCTTTTCTATTTTCATAACATAAACTTTTTTAAAATGTTTAAATACTCAAAGTGCCAAAAACTTAGCTTTGTAAGACTTAAGCCCGATGTATGGTCATTAAATCGTCTGCGTTGCAACGTAGAGAGTCTGCATCTCCTTGAACCCCCTCCACAGAGCGTCTGCATCAACCATCATGTACCTCCGAAATGTTGTAACTATGTGTCGATCCGATGCAGACAGTAAGAACACCTACTACAGGAAGTAACAACAGCTGATATACGACACATCAACACCAACACCGGTGACATTTCTGAAGAAGGCTTGCAGCAGCAGAAACATGTCAACAAGGTAAATACACTTTACTGTATTGTTTTGAAAACAACCCAAGAAGTTAAAATACATAAGACAAAATTAACATCTTTGGCTTAGTAAGGGGAAGCGACGCAGACAATAAGGGCTGTGATTGGTCCTCTCACCTACCTCTCTACATACATTTACGCTGCGTACGCTTTTTTTTTTTTGTATACACAATCTTAGTGTTGTGGTGGTGAATTACTTTGCAGCACATAGACATTGACGCAGATCCATAAATCAAAAATGACTACAACAATCCAACGGCGGCAGTGTGCGTTGAGTTGACGTAGAACTATGATTCAGCCTTTAGCCTAGACCTGCTCTAGCTCTGATTGGTCATGCATGTCATGCGCATTACAGACGTCACACGGGTGGAAGGCGCTTGCCCCTACTGAGGAAGTAAAAATTAAAGAGATAATTGTATTTGGGCCCATGTGCCAATGAGCACAGGCCACTGAAAACAAAACAATGCCATCTTGGGTTCACCTTCCAGATTTTATTATAGTTCTATGCCACTAACATGCTCAGCTCACACACAGCACTAACACACACATTGCCGAAACACATACAGCGCTAACGTGCACAGCTAGCCCCAGAGTTCACATCCAGGTTATTGCCCTGAGCGTCATGGAAACCGCAGCCTTCAAGAGCGCAGGAATAAACACCTTTTCTCACAATTCAATAGAGTGTGCTGCTCCCACAGAGAAAGAGGTCAGGTGAAATGAAAAGGCAAGGAAAGCAACTCTGGATCAAAGCAGTGAAGGATTTTCAATATTGTGAGAGTTGGACTGCGTCAGCCAAAGTCTTTAGTCACAAAATTTCAGTTGGAAAAAACAAGACAACCAAAGGGAATCATGGGAAAATTGCTATTAAGGGACTCAGATGTGCTGGTGGTTTGAGTGTTTGAGCCTAACAATAAGTGCATTCTTATTGTCGCTGGGTAAGACTAAAAGTGCACTATGTAACTTTTTCTGCTGATCGTCTCCATGGTGATCTCATTACTTTGAATGAAATGTTCCAATATGACGTAAAACATGGTCAAATGGTAAATGGTCACATTTTTATACAGCACTTTTCCACCTTCAAGGCACTCAAAGCGCTTTACAACAAGGAACCACTCGCCCATTCACGCACACACACATACACCAGTGTACGCAAACAATGGGGGCGAGGTGGTTAAGTGTCTTGCCCGAGGACACAACAATACAATTCATCACACCAGCCAACCTGTGGGTCAGTGGAAGTACTAGTACTTAAAGTAGTACTAAAAATTAGATCAAGGCAAGACTGTTTATGTTCAAGTCCCATTTAAGACCTTTACAACCTGGCGACAAGAAGAAGGGACTAAAAATGTCATAATCTCTTATAATCAGAAACTTTTGGCATCGATAAAAGGATCAAAACATTGCAAATCGGAGACTGAGATTCAAACGGCCAACGTACGGATAAGTGGACAACGCTCTCTCAACTGAGCTACTGTTACCCTATAACAAAACTATACACCGTTCATTTAAAGATCAGCGCAAATGTTGCTCAAAAATACCTTGAAAGCATCCTTATTGTGTGGTCGCCTTTCCATAGATCTGAACTTTAACTTGGCCCAATAGCAAATATCCAGATAAACCCAGACATATTGCTCAAGAGGCCATTACACTATTTTCTGATCTGTTATAATGCTGTTTCCTCATCAAAAATTAACCCGGGGTTGTGTCTTGGTCCATTCACACTCTGTTCCACCGTGTGATGTCATGTGGTAAAACAGGAAGCGCCCCACTGTGTTTTTAAACTCCACACACCTTCACTAGAATCATTTGGATCATTTCAGCCCTGGAATTGACGATTTCTACACAAAAAAGTAAAAGGTAACTACCGTAAAATACCAAATAATAGCCGGGGCGTTTATTTGTTTCAATCACTTAACAGACCAGGCATTTATTTGAGATCAGGCGGCAATTTGGAGCTGCTTCCTCCGAATTGCCAAACTGAAGCAATTTTACCAAAACTCCCAAAAGCTGCTTCCATTTTCTGCCTGCTCTGTTGCCCCATCACTTCGATATAGAGATTTCACAGCAACGTCATCTGTTGTACAACTTTTTCAGTGCAGGTGAGGCTGATCGGACACAACGCAGAGACTATAGCCTATCGATTCCGAGTCACACACCCAGAGACAACTAACTAATCATGATATTTTGGTTCAATAAAGCACAAAAAAAAACGGGAAATGGGAGTTTGAGCAGATCCTCAGCAGCAGCCAGAACGATTGCTGGACTAGACTGCATTAGACTTGGCGTTTATTTGGAACTGGCGCTTATTTATCAAAGTATACACCTGCACCCGGTGTTTAAAGCCAACAATGTCACCCGGTGGTTAATTGAAACCTGCCTATTTTTTGGGGTCCGGTCAAACAGTAACGGAGGGAAACAGGAGCAGATTTTTTACATTCAAATAGTCTCTTATTCAGAAACTAGAGGGACTATTGAAATAAATAAGGTATCAGAATGTAGGAAAGAGTTACACTCCAACAGGGTAAAGTTAAACCTGTGATATTCTTTCAAGTTGTTGACAAAAAATTAAAAAACTCATGTCGGTAACGGAGGGAATTAAATATGCAGCACTTTTTGAGCAATAAATACAAACAGTGATAACTCTTGGTTCTCACTTACATATCCTTAACAAACTGGTTTGAATATTTGCTTCATATAGTTTTCTACCATATGGTACAAGATTAAGTTGAAAAACCTCTTACTTTTTGAGTAATGAGATTTTTTATTAAGAAAGGTCATGGTAACGGAGGGAAAAGTAACGGAGGGAAAATTGTGCAAACAAGTAGAAGGAGCATGATTCTACATAATTTGTCGCTTTTTTTCTTCCGAATACTTTAATATTACTTCAAAATGAAAGGAAACTATTTCTATAAAATATGTCAGTCCTTCCAAGCAAATTTTTTATCATTTTAAATACTTTTTTTTTTTGAAAAATCATGTACCTTCATCAACAGTTCAAAGATGGAATAACACAAGATATGATGAAATACATCAATTTATTTACATGATTTGTAGGTCTCTGAAATTTGGGAAATAAATTTTTGTTCCATGTTGCATACATGGTACAGAAAAAAAGGTAAACAGTTTCATAAACTAGAGTACATATGTATCTGTTGAATACATTTTTATATCAGATGCATTAACTTGAATTTTTGGCCTTGCTGTTTACTTCTGCTTGACCGGGCCCTTGGTATTTTATGGTATTAACTTGAAAACTACGGCTTTGTCACAACACAAGGTGGAACAGAGCATTTTGAGCTTTGTAGACCAACTAAATGTAAAGAGTTACTCAAAAGTTAAAGGTGTAAATGAAACAAAACACAACTCAGGGTTTGTTTTTGATGAGGTAACAATGTTCTAACATGACTTAAAGCACACAGAACTGAAATGTGCATACTATAGGACTTTTAACATAAAAAATGACATAAATATAAACTTGGATGGGATGTGATATTGCATGAGACAGTTAATTAAAAAGAACAGATCACCACTGTTACATACGCAGGCCTTTAGTGTACATTCTCTCCACGCCATCTGTTCCCTGCACAGACCTGCCACACAGCATCTGTTGTGCAATATTCACTGATAAAAAGTCCCCCGCTACATTTCTCTGTCAAATTACCCAAAGAGTGGCTAACGCAGCTTTGGTTTAATCTCATTTGAGCAGTGTTACGTCATTATTTTAAAATGTGTCAGGATTAGAAACACTGAGAAGGCTTCAACTCCATTAGCGCCGTCTAATGTGAGCTCGTGTTTCCATAAAGTTGACAAGTAAAACATCTGTAACCTCACCAACCTGTCGTTCTGTTAAAGGGAATACTGGTGAGGGCTTTAAAGTTGCATTGTGTAACTTTTCTGGTGGAGGGTCTGTCATCTGATTTGATGTTACTGCTTTGTCTGTGGCATTAAACGTATCCGTCTTGCGTTTATTCAATTACAGCTGCTCAAAAAAACACGAGCAGGGTCGCCTCTCCGCAGCTCTGACTTGCAGCTTGGCTTTGTGGTGTCACTTTTTTGTCTCCATGGTGATTTATCTAGCACACACACCACATTAATATACTATAAGTCCCGCAGTCACCAGCTATGGCGTCACCCGAGACAGTGATTTTAAATTTGATAAGCAGATAAACGTCGTCTTAAATTCGGGTTTTTATCCAAAGTCAAACCGTTTCTTTACATTTTTATCTTTTTGAACAGGTCATGCTCGCTTTTATTTTGTCACGTTTGGACTAATGCAACACACTTTACATCTCTCAAAACACACAACAAACAGTAACCAAAAAACAAGAACATATCACACCAATCCTTGCGTCTTTGCACTGGCTTCCTGTTCGATTTAGAGTTGATTTTAATGCTTCTTTTTAAGGCTTTGAATGGACTGGCTCCACATCTCGAATCTCATCTAGATTTACTCCCCCCGTGCACGCTCTGAGGTCCAAGGGTCAGCTCTAGCTCGTGGTGCCTATTACGAGACTTAAAACCAGGGGGGGGGCCTAAACTCTGGAACGCTCTGCCTCCCCCCGTCCAAACAGCCCCCACAGTGGAGTGTTTTAAGTCTCGTCTTAAGACCCACTTTTACTCGTTGACTTTTAACACCGCGCGAGTTGTGTGGTCCTCTGTGTCTTTTTTGTTTAATTTTATTGCAGGGTTCCCACGGTCATGGAAATCCTACAAAAGTCATGGAATTTTAGTTTTTTAGTATCTCTTTCACGTCACTACAGCGTTTTGTTAAAGGTTGTATAGAGGATTTTTTAAGGAAAGAGAAATACAGCGACAGTCCTTTTTCAAATGTTGTGCATGCGCGACACCACCTTCCTCCTCCACAGCTCCCTCAGTAGAAACACCTCCTCCCGCCTCTTTACTCTAGAAATTACGCTTGTTTACAGCCGGTGCACGTTCAGAATTACTGTTGAAGTGACCTGTCTAGAAATAATTTAGTGACCGACGCGTCAGTTTTCAGACCCTTCGTCTGCTTCAGTCGCGCCATCGCTGGAACAGATCTCCAAGAATTACCTCAGTTTGGCTTTGCTCCTTTTCTCATTCTCTTATTTTTTCAGTGACCTCAAAAACGGACTTTCTTCTTCAGCGAACCGGTGGCTTCTCATCTGCCATCGCAACAAACTGCGAACTGTGTGAACTGCGAGGAAGCTACAGTTTGAAAAAGCCTCTAAGAATCGCTGCATAAACCACGTAATCCCTGCGACTAGAAATGTAGGGAGTTTGATTGACAACCTAACAGCCAATAGAAAATGAGGGAGCTTCGTTTTCTATTGGCTGATGTTTCTCTGGCCTCAACACGTCCACAGTTGATACATTTTTATTCTTTTTTTTTTGGTCATCATAATTACAAGGCTGCTGCATCTCTGTAATGGTATTTAAAACTTTCACTGACAATTTGAAACAAAAAAAAAAATCCTCTATGCAACCTTTAAGTTGTCATTAGACTATTAGGATTATTTACGAATATACTGTATGTGCCTTTTGTTTAAAAGAGAATGTATTTTTTTTTTTTTTTTTATGTTACAAACTATAATACCATAACCATATGAGGTTGGTGGAAAGGGTTAATTGAAAGGGTTATTTCATATTTAGCCCTAAAAGTATGATAAATTCTACACATGAAGGTGCTGTAAAGTCATGGAAAATTCACTTTAGGTTATGAAAAAGTTATGGAAAAGTTTTGAAATTTTGGCACCCTGTTTTTTTTTTTTTTTGTTTTGGTTTTTTTTTTTTTTTCATTTTTTATTTTATTTCATTTTATTTTATTTATTTATTTTTGCTTTATGCATTTTTACACTTTTTATTTCTTGTATTTATTTATGATTTACTGCCTTTTATTGTTTTAATTTGTCTTTGCAGCACTTTGGAAACTGTCATGTTAATAAAATGTGTTATAGAAATAAAGAGGACGGCACTGATAAATCTTGACTAAGGACACAAAGCCGCCCCACCCATCCAAGTACTAACCTGGTCTGGCCATGCTCAGCTTCAGAGGTGTAATGGGATGTGCATTGACACGCAGGTGCACAGTATAATGGTATGGATTCAGATCAATGTCATTTACTGACAGGGTCGATTGACTCTGCTGCTCTGGCCCTGGTCTAATCTAATACTCATCTGTAAGGAACAATATGCAGAAGCAGCAGGATCGCTCTAATGCAAAGAACATTCTTTCCTTTGGTTTGAATAGAGCCTTTACAGTGGATAATGAGAAACGGACGGCAATTAATACAATGAGATTAAGAGATTGAAAATGTGGTTACTGTTTACTTAAAGGGGCGTGCAAAATAGATTTTTTTTTTTACTTTTATTGTCACAGATCAATTCCTGAGACAGGGCCCGCACACAATTTATATACTTTTTTTTTTTTTTTTTTTTTCTAGAAGGAAAAAAAAATAAAAAAAAAAAATAGACAAAATAAATACATTTAAAAATAAGGCATGTTAGGTCATAAGTGTCTTATTTGAAAAAGTCAATAATTGGACCCCACCTCTTTTCAAAAGTTGCCACCTTGTGCTATAGTTGAACCATTAATACTTCCATTGTATAAACTTGACTGATTTTTGATATCCACTGATCAATGGTGAGTGCCTCAGATTTCTACACAATTTCTGCGATATCTCGAAAACCGCTTTGCAATTGGACAATGTGAGGGCTCAAATTGCAATTTTTTGGGGGTGAATTGAGATGAAATGACCCTCATGCACGTTTGAGTAATCTAGCAATCTCTTCTTGGGCCCTATTCCTATTCAAACCCTCTTTAAGATTAGCTATAAGATTCTGTTCTGGATCTGAAGGGGGAGTGACGAAACTAAAACCTGTCAACACATTTTCGGTGAATATATTATTTTCAAAACAATAAAAGATGTCAGTGATCGAAATATGTTATGTGTTATAGAAGAGTTTAACCCATAGAAGTAAAATACACAGTAAAATATACAGTTCATCTAAGCCAGGGGTGTCAAACTCATTTTGGTCCGGGGCCGTATCCAACCTACTTTGATCCCAAAGGGGCCGGATCAATAACAATAAGTTCAAATATTTGTGCAGAGAAACACAAATCTATTACAGAAATCTTTTTTAATTGATGAACTCTTTTTTAATATTATAATATTATGAACAACCTGAAACTTTAAGAAAAATTCAATTTCAACACAATGTTTTAACATGAACTTGTCTGTAAACAGGAATAAGTAAATTTTTCTTGGAAAATCCTGCACTCGGCTCCACTTTTCTCATGTTGGACATTTTTCTGATGAGGGTGTCACGGTCAACAGTCAAAACGATCGTCCTTTAAGAGCGTTTGGAAAGAGACAAGTCTTCATTTGTGCTGCTCTGGTGGGAGGGGCCACGTACAGAGACGCTGGAGACGCTGCTGTGATAAACACCACAGAAAATTAACAATATTTTAATAAAAAATAGAATTAAAATATTTTAGTAGAAAATCAGCCAAGGGCCAGATTAAAGGTCTTGGAGGGCCGGATCTGGCCCCCGGGCCGCATGTTTGACACATGTGATCTAAGCATACACCCTGAAATAGAAGTTCAGTGCTTTCAGATTGGAAATAAGTTTCAATAAGTTGCATTGTGTGTGTTTTTTGTTTAGTTCCCATGCGTAGTCTAACAAAGCACTGACACTTTTGTAAATATGCTAATGTATTCCATTGTTCCTCTGCAGCCAATAGCTCATTTGAGGACATGACATTTAAAGGCCCTGAATCCCCGCCGGCTATAATGACTACATCTTTATCACCTTTTCTGCCATCGATCTGGTTATGTTTTTTCTTCATTTGTGACCGGGGCTGCACATCTCGTCATTTCCAACCCGTTTTCCCCCAACCCGATCGATACAGTAAGACAGATATAACACTCGAGAACTGTCCCCAGAGCTCCTCCAGCCTCTCTGCGGCCCTGTGAAGTCTGAGAAAGCTCCGGGAAAGCAGGGGGCGTGCGCTGGTCCACTCTCCCAGGGACTGCTGAGCCTCGCGGGGCTGTGAGGAGACTGCGCGCCCACCAATTATGGAGCATGCTGTTCATTTTTGGACGTTCATTACTTCAAACACAGAATTGAGTCAACGCCATCGCACAGACAGAGCCACTGGCAAGAGACTATAGAGCCGGTGCGATATTGGAATAAGAGAGGTGCATAGACTGACTAAAGAAGTGGATTAAAGGAGTGTGGCATCACCCATAGTGTTCAGTTCCAGTCAAATGAAGCTCACTGAGGCTGGAAGTTGAAGAGGTAAATTTAGGACTTGATTTGCGGACAAAATAGAGAAATAAAAACACCAGGCTCATGTAAAGTGTGTTAATACGAAGCTTTTAAGACCAAAATGTAGTGTTGTAGTCAAGACCGCACTAATCGAGACCAAGACCAGTCTGGGACCACAGATTCCCAAGACTAGGAAAAGACCATGACCGCTGAGGGTCGAGACTGAGACAAGACCAAGACTTTTAAAGGCCGAGACTGAGACAAGACCAAGACTTTTAAAGGCCGAGACTGAGACAAGACCAAGACTTTTAAAAGGCCGAGACTGAGACAAGACCAAGACTTTTAAAAAAGACCAGAGACTGAGACAAGACCAAGACTTTTAAAGGCCGAGACTGAGACAAGACCAAGACTTTTAAACACCGAGACTGAGACAAGACCAAGACTTTTAAAGGCCGAGACTGAGACAAGACCAAGACTTTTAAAGGCCGAGACTGAGACAAGACCAAGATTTTTAAAGGCCGAGACTGAGACAAGACCAAGACTTTTAAAGGCCGAGACTGAGACAAGACCAAGACTTTTAAACACAGAGACTGAGAAAAGACCAAGACTTTTAAAGGCCGAGACTGAGACAAGACCAAGACTTTTAAAGGCCGAGACTGAGACAAGACCGAGACTTTTAAAGGCCGAGACTGAGACAAGACCAAAGCTTTTACAGGCCAAGACCATAACAAGACCGAGACCACAGCCCATCGAGACCAAATCGAGACCAAATCGAGACCATCTTTGTCATTTCCCACATTTATTTGTACTTTACAGTTATTTTGGAACATATATATCAATGTTTTTATAAATCTATCTCCATTTTATCTGATTAATGTTCATTTAAGCTTAAAATAGGCCAAGCAAACTGTGCTGCATTTAAACACTCTGCATCCCTTTTTTTGAGACAATTTGAGAACCTCTTCTTTAATCCCACTTCCACTGGCACTTTACAGAAAATGACTTCAAAGTTAATCCAGTGGGGTTTTTTTTCAAGTTCATAACATTTACAGTTACATTATCTTACAGGTTTTGCAGTGAAACGTGACTGTGCCCGTCGAGTGTCAGACCTCGAGTCCGAGACAAGACCGAAGCCAAGTGCCATGAAGACCGAGACAAGACCGAGTCCAAGTGCCATGAAGACCGAGACAAGACCGAGTCCAAGTGCGCTCGAGACAAAGACCGTAACAAAGAGGTCTCGAGAAAACTACCAAAATGATGAGGCTCACTCCAGCATTTACAGAAAAAGGGGAGACATTTTTTTCAATGTGAAGTCAATTGGAGCCAGAGTTATAACTTGGAGATTGGTGCTCCATACTGCCACTGTGT
This sequence comes from Boleophthalmus pectinirostris, assembly GCF_026225935.1. NCBI lineage: Eukaryota > Metazoa > Chordata > Actinopteri > Gobiiformes > Gobiidae > Boleophthalmus > Boleophthalmus pectinirostris. The sequence goes on along the minus strand of NW_026571353.1, from coordinate 30,007,700 downwards.
CCCTGGGCAAGACACTAATACAAATCTAATCAGCAGGGATTATAATTTGTCTTCATTTACACTTCTCTTTTCTGTTTATTTCTATTTATTGCTCAGTGCAGTTAAATGATTGTCGTTAGAGTATATAGAGCGCCTTGTAAATGTCCCTGCAGCTAAAATTTTAATTCTCTCTGGATCAATAGTCTCTCTTTCTCTCTCTCTTTCTAGAGTAGAGTTGTTAAAAGTACTGAAAATCATGAAAATATGAATACTACAACTTGTTTCGAAACTAGACACCCATTTGAGTAACTATCAATACTAAAAAAAGTCACATTCACAGGACAGAAATGAACCTTTCCTGAATAGTTTTAGAATGATCTTGAGCTGGATCAGAACAAGTATCAGAGCACACAGACTAGTACATGCACATGGGCCACTATGGAACTAGGGCTCGGTATCATTAAGAAGTTGCTGATACGATACATACCTCGATACATAGGCCACGATATGATACAGTGAGCTTTTGATTTGATATGGTTCAATAAAAAATAATGCTTAAATCATGGCTGTGATACTAAAAGTCTTTGTTAAACCGCCTCCTGTGCAAAGTTCACATGAAACACACTCATTTTACTCATCAAAACAGTGAAAATGTCAAATGTGTTGCATAAATGAGTTTCCTTCCTCTAAAAAAGCGACAAAACTGTAGCACTATAACAAAATCATTTTGTAAAATGTACCAAAAAATACTCTTGGTGATGTATTGATTATGCAGCCCACGATATCGATACTGTGTCATCACATTAAATAACACGATATATGGATATTTTGATATTTTTGCACACCACTATATGGAATCTACCTGGACCACTAAGGCATTACACAGATAAAAGACTATCAGGTCATATAAAAGAAAGTTCAACAATTTAACATTGAAAATCACATTCTGTTGTCTAAAGAAAGAGCGTTTTTAATTCATCGAAATGGTGAACATAGGACCTGAATACTCATCATCAGTGTTGGGAAGGTTACTTTTAAAATGTAACCCCCTACAGATTACAGATTACATACCTCAAAATGTAGTTTGTAATGTAATCCATTAAATTACTTAAAGTGAGTAACGTAATTTGAATACTTTGGATTAAATGATATTGTCGTGCTTTTTAAAACTACATGGATGTAGCAAACACATCCTGAAAATTCTTGTTTGTTCTCTTCAAATTGGCTGTCGAGCCCAAGTCTCCATGAACAGACTTGTGTTTGCTGTGGAGAAGCAATGATGAAGATGTTTTGTCTGCGTAAAGACACAAAAAGCCCAGTCTTTCCTTAACCAGATTAAACATATTATTGATAAAGAAATTATTTCTATATGAGATCACTGCTGCCTTAAATTATGTCCACCTACTGTGAGGTGTCATATTGTTAAGACCTGGTTTAGATCTGGTTTAGACCTGTTTTAGTCCTGGTTTTAGTCCTGGTTTGGTCCTGGTTTAGACCTGGTTTAGACCTGGTTTAGACCTGGTTTAGACCTGGTTTGGTCCTGGTTTGGTCCTGGTTTGGTCCTGGTTTAGACTTGGTTTAGACCTGGTTTAGACCTGGTTTAGTCCTGGTTTTAGTCCTAGTTTTAGTCCTGGTTTGGTCCTGGTTTAGATTTGGTTTAGACCTGGTTTAGTCCTGGTTTAGTCCTGGTTTTAGTCCTGGTTTTAGTCCTGGTTTTAGTCCTGGTTTAAGTCCTGATTTAGACCTGGTTTAGACCTGGTTTGGTCCTGGTTTAGACCTGGTTTAGTCCTGGTTTAGATTTGGTTTAGTCCTGATTTTAGTCCTGGTTTTAATCCTGGTTTAGACCTGGTTTAGACCTGGTTTTAGTCCTGGTTTAAACCTGGTTTAGTCCTGGTTTTAGCCCTGCTTTAGCCCAAAATGTGAAAACAGGAACATACTGCTGTGTAATTTAATTGTATTTTATTTTCATTTATTTCCACAAAGTAACTGTAACATGTAATCCGTTACTCGCCAACACTGCTCATCATAGACTCGTCATAGCATTTTGACACAATCTATAAATATAATAATTGTTTTAAGTTTAAAGTATGAAGACGTCAAAGCCCTAAATTTAGTCCTGGTTTGATGCAGGGAACACAAACAGCTGAAAAAGCCTTGCTGTGTTGAAAAAGGCGCAGTGTTGTGTGCACAGATGAGATGAGTTGCCCCTCTGTATATATTTGCACTCAGGACAAATGGGAGATAAAACAGAGCAGGATATTGGAGACGCAGGTAAAAAATGATCAAGGGACGGCATCAATAAAGAGGAAGCACAAACAGCTCAGAGCAGACGGGCCGAAGCTTTACAACAGAGAGAGAAAAAGAGACAAATATGTGAGAGAGACGGGCCTGAAAGACTGACTATGCTGATCAAAGAGGGTCTAACTGCTCCGAGGGCCAACACAAAAAGAACTCTACTCTACTTTTTTTTCCTGGTTCAAACATTTTATGACAAGACTTCGTAAAAATAGATCTCTGTGAAGCAGGGCTGTAGATCTTTCGCTGAAGATTTGGTAATTGGTGTATTTAAATGTGTTTTAAATGTTACGTGGAATTGACTCTTGTGAGATTGAAAACCAGGACTAAAACCAGGACTAAACCAGAACTAAACCAGGACTAAACCAGCACAAAAAGCAGGACTAAACCAGGTCTAAACCAGCACTAAAGCAAGACTAAACCAGGACTAAAATCAGGACTAAACGAGGACTACAACCAGAACTAAACCAGAACTAAAATCAGGACTAAACAAGTCTAAACCAGCACTAAACCAGGACTAAACAAGGACTAAAATTAGGACTAAACCAGAACTAAAGCCAGGACTAAACCAGGACTAAAATTAGGACTAAACCAGGACTAAAGCCAGGACTAAACCAGGACTAAAATTAGGACTAAACCAAGGACTAAAATCATGACTAAAATCATGACTAAAATCATGACTAATCCAGGTCTAAACCAGCACTAAACTAGGATTAAACCAGCACTAAACCAGGACTAAAATCAAGACTAAAACAAGGACTATAACCAGGACTAAGCCCAGATCTAAATCAGAACTAAAACCAGGTCTAAACCAGGACTAAACCAGGACTAAAATCAGGAATAAACCAGGACTAAACCAGGACTAAAACCAGGACTAAACCAAGACTAAAACCAGGACTAAAACCAGGTCTAAACCAGGTTTAAACCAGGACTAAACCAGGACTAAAATCAGGAGTAAACCAGGTCTAAACCAGGACTAAACCAGGACTAAAATCAGGAGTAAACCAGGTCTAAACCAGGACTAAAATCAGGAGTAAACCAGGTCTAAACCAGGACTAAACCAGGACTAAAACCAGGACTAAACCAGGACTAAAACCAGCACTAAACTAAAACCAGGACAAAAAGCATTTCTAAACCAGGACTAAAATCAGAACTAAAACCAGGACTAAACAAGGACTAAAATCAGGACTAAACCAGATCTAAACCAGAACTAAAATCGGGAGAGGTTTGTGATGAGAAAACAACATTATAACAGCTCAAAAACTACTGGAACATGGACTTTTAAATGTCCAGATTTTAGTGGTATCGGGATAAAAATTAATTCCATGCATAATTTAGTGAAATGTTCAAAGCGGTCTTCACAAATCTACTCCCAAAAATCTGTAATTATCTTCAAATCATAATTATAACCTGAAGCTAGAAATGAAAACACCTATCATTTTACCATCCTCTTTTTTAACTGATAATCATCCTCTAATCTAAAAAAAAAAAATATGACAAATTTGCTCTAATATTTTCATTTAAAAAACACTTACAGAGCTAACGGGATGAAAAATAATATAATAATACACTGAATAAATAAAAACATGGCACAAGAGCAGGAAAAGGTGCGGACCGTAACAGCCTATGACTAATGCCGCTTGTATTAAAACATCCAGAGAGGCTTTAGCACAAAAATAACTCATGTTCTCAGTGTGGAGCCATTAACGGACCTCACCTCGGGGTTATGACTGTTAAAAATGAAACATAAAAATAGTTTTGCATGGCCGTCTCTGGAGTGCACATTAACAGTCTCCTCTCTCTTCCTCCTCTTCATCCCTCACTCTTATAGGCCCATTATAATCAAGCCCCCAAACCAGCTGGGCCTATTCATAAGCAAAACGTTTCAACTCGATTTAAAAAATATTAAATCACCTTTTCCATTTATTTTATTTTTATGTGGATACAAAGCAAAGAGTTTAGATTTAAAGGGCAAATTACGCTTTTATCCGGTGTTATAATGTCGTTTCCGCCTCAAAAACTAATCTGGAGTTGTGTTTTGTTTCATTCACACGTGTTTAACGCACTCTCAGATGGAAAACACCGTTCCACCTTGCGATGTCATGTGGCAATACAGGAAGTGCTCCTCTATCTGAATGAATCAAGAGGATTTATTTTTTCTTTTAAAGGCACAGTTCTGAATTTTGGACATATGACCTCTTTTTCTAGTGAGCCAGAGTGTTGGAGACGTGTGGAGACACTTTATTAAATATTCCATCCAGTCCTTGTTTTTGCAGAGGTCGCTGGTGCTAGGCTAGTGCATGTCAATGGCCATAGTTATCCTGCCACTAAAAACAGTCTTACCCACTCCACAAAACACCCGAAGCAAAACAGTGATCACACCAGACTGTTGATGTAAATGTCTGTGTTGATAGAATAAGTTTAGAAGTAAAACCAACCTTGTATTTGAAGGATTTATGTCTGAGCAGCAGTAGCGAGTTGTACTTTCTGATATAAAGCTCAGCAATGGCGGACTGATATATGAGAAAATAGTCCCTCAACATGTGACAATTCATACAATGCAAGGTTAGATTTATTTCAAACATTATTCTATCGACACAGACATTTACATCGACAGTCTGGTGTAATAATAGATTTGCTTCGGGTGTTTTGTGGAGTGGGTAAGACTGTTTTTAGTGGCAGGATAACTATGGCCATTGACATGCACTAGCCTAGCACCAGCGACCTCTGCAAATACAAGGACTGGATGGAATATTTTAAAAAGTGTCTCCACACGTCTCCAACACTCTGGCTCACTAGGAAATGAGGCCCTATGTCCAAAATTCCGAAACAGTGTTTGAGTTATATTTCTATTGACATCCTACATTGTTCTAGTTCATTACTGAAGTGTGTACAGTTGGCCAATAAAAATGTAATGTAATTCAAAAATGTGTATATGCTTCAGTCTGTTTATGGATGACTGTAGGCATGTACATTTACTAAAAACTGAGTCAGTACTGGTTAAAAAAGGTTGTAGTAAACAGTTAAACATTTTGTACTGAAGGCACCAAAAAGATTTAAGTTTTGCGTACTAGTTATGTTTTGTCAAAAAGATGAAAAATATTCATGACAAACAACTTAAACTTTTAGGGTACGTACTACTTTAAAGATAGACAGTTTGTTCACCTACACAATTGACCTCACGGTACTTAAACTTTTAGGGTGTGTGCTATTAAAAGGTAGACCACTTTTTAACACAAACAAGGCAGATTTTGTTCTCAAAATTTTCAATGTAATCAGTTCCATCAGTTTTTTTGAGTCGTCCTAACTTGTCGCGTTTTACAGTGTGTGTTTTTAAACTCCACGCACCTTCACTAGAATCATTTGGATCATTTCAGCCCTGGAATTTCCGATCTCTACTGAACAAAAGATAAAAAGGTAACTCGAAAACTACCGCTTCATGACATCACAAGGTGGAACAGAGCATTTTGAGCTGTGGAGATGAAGACAGACTAATAACATAGGAAGCAAAACACAACTCCAGGTCTGTTTTTGAGGAGGTAACATCATTCTAACTTGGCTTATCGCTCACAAGAATCCATTATGTTATTATATTAAAGGACCTTTAACTAATTTAAATGGGAAAAGGTTTTCAAACGAGTCAACATTTCATTTTTTTGAGTGTATCACGGTGCTCGCTAATGATGAGAAATGCGCCACAGAAAACTGCAACAGAACAAAAAGGCAAGAAACGCTATGGGGTGAGAAATAATATAAAGAGGAGAATATATTATCTATCTGTCTGTTCAGCAATCCTCAGAATTAATTTGAAAACCTCTGGCAACAGGCAAAGCAGTAATACGCGTTGGAAATTCAGCAAGATTGGATCCAGTTAAGTTGTATTGCTTTTAACATCTTTGTGTTTCATGTGTTAGACTTTAAAGGGCCCAGTTTTGAACCATGTGGAAGTGTTAAACCGGACGTACACTGTGCAATTTTTGGCCCTTTTTGAGCCGATTTTTCACTTGTGCGACTGTTTTTAAGTTCAGGTCGAGTTTTGGCTTAATCGAGTGTCATGTTTCGTGCTTCCACCAGCTTCAGATCGGCAGTCGTAGATCGAAAAGTGTATGTCCGGCATTAGCCCCGCCCACATAGTCCCATTTCAGGAGGGTAGTACTCAGTTACATTATCCTGAGTCATTTTTTTAAGGCAATTGTACTTTTCTAGCAGCATATTTTAACTCCTATTTAAATCACATATTTACTGAAATACATGAGTAAAAGTTTTGGTTACTTTTCCCATTTTGCATCAGTTTTATATAGCGCTTTTCTGGACACTCAAGGATGCTTTACAAAACATTATTCATTCACTCTACTGCCCTCGAGGCTGCCAATCTGCACCATCACCACCACCAATCTCCGACCGCCACCATCACTCACGCACACTACTTTCCTACTATGAGTACACTGTGAGTAAGTTTACATTTCTTTGCACTGCGCCACCACATATCATTTTATTTTCAAATTTTTGTGCTTCGTCTTTTAAAATACCATTTTCAGTACATTACTTAATATTTTGACCTTCCAAATACATCTAACTAAATAAACTATACACCAGATCTTACTGTACAATTACTCTTTAGGGTTACTCTTTCTTACTTGAGCAGTAGTTATCCCAAATACGTTTTACTCTTACTGGGACCACTACTTTGTACTTCTACTCGAGTAGCATCAGTTTGAAGTAATGTTATGGAGTAATAAAGCTTTCAGAAATACATAGGACTAGACATCCCTGGCTATTTGGCTGTAGTTGAGCATAAAATAAATATTCGTAAACTCTTGAATGAATCCAGTCGTACATAAAATGTGTTGAATGTATTTTATCCATCAGACTAAAACAGAACTAAACCAGGACTAAACCAGGTCTAAACCAGGACTGAACCTGGTTTAGTCCTGGGTCAGTCCATATGTGGTGCAAAAGTCCGGCATCTCGATCGATGTTTTTTGCTGCTCGGTACCGTATTTTCCGGGCTATTATTCGCTCTAGATTATAAGGCGCACTGTCATTGAATGGTCTATTTTTGAACTTTTTTCACAAATAAACTGCACCGGACTTTAAACAAAACACAACAGTTGGATGGGTCAGTGGGACTGTGACTCTGGGCTTTGTTCAATTGTGGCGTGTAGGGAGGGTGCTGTCTGGGACCGCTGGATTGTCGGCGTGTTCGCAGTGACTCAGTTGTTCAGTTGTGGCTAGAAGTGGCACATTGGACTCGCTTTTTCACTTCGTTCCTCCATTCTGTTCCTCATCGGCGTGGAGTGATGAGTGTGGCTGTGGGTGTGTTTTGTTGTGCGGTCGCTGTTTGCTCCGTGTGTGTTTGCGTGCGCTGTGGGTGGTGCGGCTTTGTATTTTACTGAAGTCGTGCTGGGACACCCGAGTGGATTCGTGTATAGGGCGCTCTGGATTGTGGCGCGCAGTCGTTTGTTGATGGGCTTGGAGGCTTAAAGGTTGTATAGAGGATTTTCCAAGGAACGAGAAATCCAGCGACTGTTTGTCCTTTTTCAAATGTTGCGCATGCGTGAAACCACCCCCCCTCCCCTACAGCTCCCTACGTAGAAACACCTCCTCCCGCCTCCTCTTTACGCCAGAAACAGGTTTGTTTACAGCCGGTGAGCTGCACATGACTTGTAAACAACTAACTACAGTGTTGGTTAGGCAAGGCGGAGAAGTGAGGAGCGGGGGGAGCGGGTGTGCGGACATTTCGTTCGCGGACGAGAAGTGAGGAGCAGGGATAAGAGCGGAGCAGGGAGCAGGGAGAGAGGAGAGGAGAGAGGAGAGAGGAGAGGGGAGCGGTGCGCGGAGATTCCGTGCCCGGAGAAGTGAGGAGCAGGGGGAAGAGCGGAACGGGCAGCGGGGACAGGAGCAGGAAAGGGGTGCAGAGAAGAGTGTGCGGAGATTCCGTGCGAATGAACTAGCTACAACACGCAGCAGCAAGCGGACTCTTTCTTTGCCTTGAAAATTACGTTTTCAGACATAGGATATCGCTTTCGTGTCCTGAAAAACGTTTGTCTAGCTCTTGGAAATAAAGTACGTTTTCATAATAAGCAGAAGTTGACCTGTCCAGGAGTAATTTGTCGACCAAGTGCGTCAGTCTTTAGACCCTGCGTCTGCTTCAGTTGCGCCATCGCTGGAATGAATCTTCAAGAATCACCTTAGTTTGGCTTCGCTGCTTTTCCCCTTGTCTTCTTCTTTCAGCGACCTCAAAAACGGACTTTCTTTTGCGGCTAACTGCTCCTGGATTCTTGTCGCCATTGCAACAAACTTTGTGCTAACTGCGAGGAAGATATAGGTAAAAAAAAGCCGCTAAGAACTGTTGCGTTGGTGGAGTAAACAGCGTCTGTGCGTCTGTGGACTGCGTGACAGGCGTACGTAAACCACGTACCGGCGGCGCGCAGGCAAGTCAGTTACACTAGAAACGTAGGGAGATTGATTGACAGCCTGTCAGCTAACAGATAACGAGGCAGTGTCGTTATCTATTGGCAAATGTTTAGCCCCACCACGTCCAGAGTTGATGAATTTTTATTCTCTTTTTTTTGGTCATCATAATTACAAGGCTACTGCACCTCTATAATGCTATCATTGACAACTTGAAACAAAAAAAAATCCTCCATACAACCTTTAAGAGCGCGTCTAATAGCCCTGAAAATATGGTAAATAATGCCTGTGAAGTGATGACCTATTTTTGACAGTCGAGTCGTGTCTGTGAATTCGTATTCCTACTGAAGAAAGCGTAACAGTAAATTTTCATTTCGTGATTGTGATTCTTGATGTCGTAACTTTTCAATTCATATTCTGATGGACAAAATACACACAGCGGATCTAATGTACGACTGGATTTATTCGAGAGTTTCCGAATATTTCTTTTATGCTCAACTACAGCCAAATATGCACGGATTTCTATCTTATGCACACAAACATTTCTAAAAGCTTTCTTACTCCATATAATGTTACTATTATTACTGGAGTACAATTTTTGCCTACTCTACCCACCTCCGCCCTTCTCTCACTCTGATGATGAACAGACAGACACAGCACTCTGGGACAGTCACTGGCAGGAGGTGTTTCTATGGTTCACACCCAACATCATCTTTGATTAGATCAAATATTTGGTCGCTGGCAGCTGCTTCCTTATGGTTCTCCTCCAACTAAATTAATACCTATAGACAATATAATTCAGTCTCTATCGCTGCTTTTATGATGGCGTAAAAGCCTTTTCCCTGAACAGGAAGAAATCAAATTTTGGTGCCGGCATTTTAAATAAACAAATTGGCAGCAGATTTATTGGCAACATGATCAAAAATCCAATTAAAGCAATGGAATAATTAACCCCCAGTTTAGTATAGAGCGATAAAACACTTGCCATAGACTAGACGCTAAATAGATAAGTTGATTGCTATACTGTAAAACACTCCAGGCAAACTGATAGCATCACCGTGGAAACAAGTCAATGTTGGACTCTCCACCAGAAAAGTTACATAGTGCATCTTTAATGAGGTTACAAAATGAATGCAAACTAATGTATATTGAACCTCACTGTGACTCACATGTGGAATCTGTACCAACTTTTGTTACTTATGCAATATGTACTATCCATGGGTTTGTTTTTGGGGTGATTAAAATAGTAGTACTGTATTTTTTGAACTATAGTCGCACTTTTTTTCATGGTTTGGGTGGTTCTTACTCCGGTGCGATTTATATGCTACAATTTTCACACTGACAGCTGTGAGGGGGCGCTTCAGGCTTGTGTGTCCGTATCTGCTGCTCCTATTACTCCTGTACCACTGTCACTTTGCTCGACTGCGCTTGTCTCCTGCAGAAAAAGCCGCTGTCCTGCTGCAAGAAGTGAAATATGCAGCCGAAAATGGTGATCGAGCAGCAGAAAGAAAGTTTGGAGTGAGCGAGAAACTTGTGACAACCGGGAGGGTTCACCATGCAACTTTCCTGGAAGTCACTGAATGGATCAACAAAGCCAGGATTTCAGTGACAACCGAAACCATCCTGTTGGGATTCAGAAAGGCTGGAATAATTTTAACTGGAACTGATGCTCAGTCTGATGACAGCTACACAGAAGAGGAAGCGGCACTCGGTTTACCTCTGGACATGGCGGAGTTGCTCAGAAGTGACACCAAAGATGAAGAATTTTGGATTTGGAGTGAGAATGAGAGTTTCGTAATATGTTACCTTAACAGCCTGTTGTTCTCTGTTCTGTTGTTATGACTAGAACTTGCCTTTCAAAATGAAATGTCGGTTCTTGATCTCTCATTTTATAAAATAAATGAAACTAGTAGTATTACCAAACCAAAGGAGAGCATTATGTTTTGAATGGTCCTGAAAATGGCACATATTGATACTTTGCATCAACATTCCCTGAGGGCGAGAAGCTAACTGGAAGCACTACACTGTCAGAAGCTCTGTTACTCAAATTAGGCCTAATTTGTGTTTTATTTGAACACAATCTGACCAGAAAGAGCAGACTTGGTTGGAACTAGAACAGTTTGTACTGTTTAAAAAAGTCCTTCTCAAATAACATCACAGTCACAATTTAGTCACTCTCTCTTTTACTTGTTGAAAATCAAACATCGAAATGACCACGACCAGGATCATTAACGCTAGTTTTCACCACAGGCTCCTGAAAAATGTGTTGTTTAAATCCATTTTGTATTTTCTCTTGAGTTTCAGACTATCTATTTTATTTTATTTTTTTCTGTATTTGCTGCTGTGTGCATTATGTCACCATGGTAACTAATGCACATTCCGCCAAAACAGATATATGTAGAGCACCCCCCGCGAGATGTGACTGCAAAATATCAATAAACAGGAAACTGAACACCATAAGCCAAGCAGACGCAATGAAAGACAGTCTATGTATGTATTAAACTGTCGAACTTCAAACAGGTCCAGTCTTTTATGTGGTATAAATAGATAGACAGATGTGAAAGGACGTGGTACCAAACAGGTTTTTCACTGAATCCAAAAGAAATCAACATTTCAAAAGCACTTTGATGACCGTCTGCAGCTGGGCCCTCTTCAGACCAAATTAATTCCGGGCCCCCTCTCATTACGTCCAATAGATCAGTGACTACCGCAGACACATCCGATTATGAAGCTACACCTTCAGACAATGGGACCAAAAACCTTCTCTCCGCCACAAGAGACACGCGGAAATATCACTGTTACCAAAGCGGGTCGATTATACAGTAGGGCAATAATAATAATCTCCATGAAGACAAGATGGTAGAGGCTCCACCTAAAAGTTGCATAGTATAATTGATATTGTATATTTATTGTGGACATTATTGATGAAAAAAAATGAATACAAATCAAAAACCCTGTGACACACACACTATGGGATTTGACCGAACTTGGAAGTGATGAAATATTTGCACTGTTGCCATAGTAATTACCAATTGAAACTTGAAGTAAATACCATAGAGACATCTGCAGAAAATGCACCTACACCTACAGAGAATGGGACCAAAAGCTTTATTGTCAGAATAATTTTATTATCCCATATTTGCTAAATACTTGTGTGATATTCTAGGCCTATGAGTTAACCATTTATGTAACTACAATTCTTTGATTTATAATGTACCAATCACTTGTCACTTGTTGAATAACCTCTGTGTGTTTGACAACTGTGTGCAGTGACCTATCGCTCTTGTGAACCTCGAGATGATTCCTCACATGAAGCCAACTCCCACTGTCACACATGCAAGAGTTATGATGGTGTCTGACCAAACCTAAGGCACCTCCTGATTGTTAATCATGTTTTTATGTGTTTGGACTATGCATAGCTGCACCAGTTTCTTATTATGTCTTGGCTGTTTCCCCTTCCCCTTGAGAATTATCATTCTGTAACTAGGGCCTCCTAATGAAATAAAAAGAGGAGAGCGGCCTTGAGTCATCAGAACGTGTGGAGACTGTTGGTTTTGATGCCCACTCTCTGCCCGTTCTCCTCGCGAGTAAAACTGAATTAATCTCTTGTCTTTCTTCTTGTTTTTAATGTTTAGATAAACCTAACATTTATCTTCAACAGAATTCACAAGAGGTTCAGACAAATCACTATTACAGAAGTGAGTCTGAGCAATGACTATAGAGCAATACAATCTCACTGGAGACAAGATGGCAAAAAATGTTGCATAGTGTTTCTTTATTGAAGATACTGTTGATGAAGACTAAAGTAAGGGTTTAACTTTTAGAACCTATGCTATATACACTATGTATGATTGCATGAGTGATGAAAATTTGCATTGTTGCTGTAGTAATTATCAGCTGAATTCCAGACACTCTCTTATTATGTTCAGTTAGAGATGTAACAAAATCCAAATATCTCGATATGATATTATCACGATATGCATCTCAAGGTTAGTCAGGCTGGCGCCACCTAGTAATTTCATTTCTCTCCAGCGACTAGGTCAGGAATTGGAATACGCTAGACTGTTTGCAAAAACCCTGGAAGTTGTAGATCGTGCACCGGTCAATCAGCGAAGAGCTGTGAAGCCATGACGTTAAACTCAAGCGCCTGTATGGGTCCCTTTTTGTGGTACAGCAAACAAACTGGTCGAGATGGATGTAAATGAAGCCATACATTCTGTGTTGGCAATGATTCCTGAGATCAAGGATTTAAAGCCAGAACAAAGAGAATGTTTGGTGAATTTTATTGGGGGAAAGACGTTATTGCCCTTCTTCCTACGGGATTTGGGAAAAGCTTAATAAACCAGTTAGCCCCATTAGCAGCGCATTACATACGTCACAACCAAATAGCAGCAACCGCCTACCGTCGAGCAAATTAATCCTAAAGCTGCGAAGACGGTTTCCACGATGTGAAACCAGCTGATGAAATCAGGCTATCTCACGGTACGATATTTATTGTGATATTTTGTAGAGGCTCATATATTTGTAGAGAGGACTTTTTTTTTTTTTGCTTTTAAAATACCTTGACAAGATTTTGGTGTGGGTTATTACTGTCATAATCTCAAGAATTCAAGTAAAAAAAACATATTTCTTCATGATTTCTGTGCTGAAATGAATCGTGGGATATGTAGTTCCTGATGTTTATTAGCTAGTGCCACTATTTTAAAAATGCATTTAAGCAAAGGAACTTGTAATTCGATATATTGTGACAGCCTATGGTATTACTGTGAGAGTTTTGACGATACGATATCATGATATTTTGATTATTATTACGTCCCTCTACCCAATAGATCAGAGAACATCTCTCTCTATTATGACCTACTTATGGGATCTGAATCGACTTTTGGAACCTATACTATGCACGAATTTAAGAGATGATGAAATATTAGCACTGTTGCCATAGTGATTACCAACTGAATGCTACACACCCTCTCAATCTGTCCAATAGATCATAGGACAGAACATCTCCATGGAGACAAGCAGATGGAAGAAGATCCACCAGTAAAGTTACATAGTGCACTTTTACTGAAGACATTGTTGATGGAAAAAATAATAATAATAATAAAAAAAAAAAAAGCTTATTATGATCTACTTATGGGATCTGAATTGACTTTTGGAAGCTACACTATGCATGAATTTAAATGTGATGAAAAACTTGCACTGTTGCCATAGTAATTACCAATCCTGGGCACCCTCTCATTATGCCCAGTAAATCAGTAACTGCAGCAGACACATTTGATTATGAAGCTACAAGCTTTCTCTCCCACAGGATTCACAAGAGGTGCAGAAATATCCGTGCTACTGAAGTGAATCTGATTACAGGGCAACAACATTTCCATGGAGACAAGCAGAAAAGTTACACAGTGCACCTTTAATGAAGTGACGAAAAGAAAATATTCATCATCCCCGTGACCAACACTGTGAGGTCTGGAATCGACTTTTGGAATACGTTTAAAAACTTTTGCACTTATACTTATACATGCTATCCATGAATGATGAGCGGGATGAAAAATTAGCACCGTTGCCATAGTAATTACCAACTGAATGCCAGGCACCCTCTCATTATGTCCAGTAAATCAGTGACTACAGCAGACACATCCGATTATGAAGCTGGGACCAAAAGCCAGCTTTCCAACAGACTTCACAAGTGCTGCAGAAATCACTGTCAGAGAATATTACAAGTGAGTCTGATTACATGTGACAGTACACCGGGCTGATGCAAAAAATTATAAATAGTTGCAAAAGAAAATCAGGTATTCACAAACTCAAGGACTTAAAAAATAAGAAAAGTCAAGGCTAAATAATCACGCAAGTCGATGTGGTCGGATACAGTTTCCGGTGGAGCATCTCTCACGTGATTGTCTACAAAGAGAGATTATCGCTTTGCCCGGAATGTTTCAAAGTACGGCATTACATTTCCATGGAGACAAGCAGGTGATAATAAAAACGCATTAGTCTTATGTAACTCTCTTCCAGACGCTCAAAGGCCCTTTACAATTTTCGTGCATTATTCATTCGCTCCATAATCGTTCTGGTTGAGGTTCCACTCCTGCTTTAAAATGACTTTGCATATAATTTAGGGTTGCCAGGAATGTTCCAGGATATGGCATGATCAGGTCCACAGATCAGGCTCTTCTTCTTGTACCAATGATCAGGAGAAAACAGCAGTGGTTGCTCCAAGACTGTGGAATCGGCTCGTTCTCCACGTAAGGCTGACAGACTTACTGCCTTCTTTTTGAGTCCCTCCAAAAAGCCACATTTTCTCCCTAACTTAGTTTAACTCAGTTTGAGCATTGACTTTTTATCTGTATTTGTATCGTATTATATTGACCTGTACCTGTCACTGTTTGTTATTTGTTCTGTGATTGTGTTGTTTTAAAAGTGCTCTGGAAAAGGGGTTTTCAAATTGGGTGAATGTGAACCTCCCCTTAGATTAGGTAAAGACAGACGAGCCCCTCCAGGACTAAACCAGGTCTAAACCAGGACTTAAGTCAGGACTTAAACCAGGACTAAACCCACACTAATCTAGGTCTAAACCAGGACTAAACCAGGACTTAAACCAGGACTAAACCCACACTAAACTAGGTCTAAACCAGGACTAAACCAGGACTTAAGTCAGGACTTAAACCAGGACTAAACCCACACTAATCTGGGTCTAAACCAGGACTAAACCAGGACTTAAACCAGGACTAAACCAGGACTTAAACCAGGACTAAACCAGGACTAAACCAGGACTTAAACCAGGACTAAACCAAGACTGAACCAGGACTTAAACCAGGACAAAACCCGGTCTAAACCAGGACTTCAACCAGGACTTCAACCAGGACTAAACCAGGACTTAAACCAGGACTTCAACCAGGACTTCAACCAGGACTAAACCAGGTCTAAACCAGGACTTAAACCAGGACTAAACCAGGACTAAACCAGGACTGAACCAGGACTAAACCCACACTAAACTAGGTCTAAACCAGGTCTAAACCAGGACTTAAACCAAGACTTAAACCAAGACTTAAACCATAACTAAATCAGGACTAAACCAGGACTAAACCAGGACTTAAACCAGGACTAAACTAGGTCTAAACCAGGTCTAAACCAGGACTTAAACCAGGACTTAAACCAAGACTTAAACCAGGACTAAACCAGGACTAAACCAGGACTTAAACCAGGACTAAACTAGGTCTAAACCAGGACTAAACCAGGACTTAAACCAGGTCTAAACCAGGACTTCAACCAGGACTTCAACCAGGACTAAACCAGGTCTAAACCAGGACTTAAACCAGGACTAAACCAGGACTAAACCAGGACTAAACCAGGACTGAACCAGGACTAAACCAAGACTGAACCAGGACTAAACCCACACTAAACTAGGTCTAAACCAGGACTAAACCAGGACTAAACCAGGACTTAAACCAGGTCAAAACCAGGTCAAAACCAGGACTTCAACCAGGACTACAACCAGGACTAAACCAGGACTAAACCAGGACTAAACCAGGACTAAACCAGGACTAAACCAGGTCTAAACCAGGTCCAAACCAGGACTAATCTTGGACTTGAGAGAGCGAGTGGGAAAACCCTTAGCCTGCAGAGTCGGGTGTCCACAAAGAGCGATCGGGCGACGACGTCTGTGGGGCGCGGAGCTCTGAGCCGCTCCTTTCCCCTTCAGTCACCTGCCTGGCACTCAGTCCTGGTTTAGCCATGTCCTAGTTCAGTCCTGATTTATTCCTCCTGGTTCAGTCCTTGAATCAGTCCTGGTTTAGTTCGAGTGTGTCACGCCTCCCCCCAGTGGCTCTTCGGTGCCTCCCAGGGGAAACGGGCCTCACCTATTGAAAACCTCTCCTCTAGAAATAAAGTTGAGTTGAGAATTAAACTTAAATTAAACTTTATCAAATATTTATTCAGTTACATGAGTTTTTATTGCTCAAAAATACACTGGAAAAACACACATTCTTACTTGAGCGTGGGCTTGCCTTTCTGCAGATCTGACCCTTACCTTGGCCTGGTGGCATACTTGTCTCCATGGAGATAGAACACCCAGACAAAGCAATAACATATTCATCACGGAGAAAGTTATACAATGCCTTTAACATCTCCATGGAGACATAGTGCACCTTCATAATGTAACTGTCGCAAATATAAAGGATATTTTCAAATGTCTGTGTGTGAAAATGACGTATAAAGTAAATATATAGTACACATGATTCTGCTTTCTTTCCATGTGATACAAAACATCAACCTTCAAAGGTGACGCATGAACGAGGCCGTGTGTAATCCTGAAGTACTGTACCTACGAGTCCTCCATACGATGACACTTCAGAGCCGTCAAAAGCCCTCAGGCCCAATGGAGTTATGTCTACAAGCTTATTTTAAGTACCCGTCCCGCACAAATACTACACACAACAGAAATAGACCTTTTAGGACTATTTAAAGGTTCTGTTCCTGATTATTTCCACGTACTTCAGCTAAATTTGTCTTGCCCCACTAGAGATATGTAGAGGTAAATTGTATTGACACTAATGCCTGTTAGAAGTGCTGTTACTCAAATTAGATTTTTCTCTGAGCTTTATTTTAACGCAGTCCTGATCAAAAATAGCTGGTTTGACTGGAACTACAACAGATGAGGTGATTTGTGCTGTTAAATGAGTCTCTAACACATAAAATTAATGTAATTTCCAGATTGTTAAGTGCACCTGAATATAAACCACATCAACTAAATTTTAAAAGAAAAAAAAACCATATATACTATAGGCCGCACTTGTTTATAAGCCGCTGGCGTCCACGACTTCAAGGACGTTTTGAAGTTCGGGCGGTCTGCTTTTATCGCCTCTGAAAGATGTTGTCGTCTGAGTCAGTTCGTCACGCTGCTGTCGCCAACGTCTCACCATCGACTCATCGATGCCGAGCTCACGTGCAGCAGATCCATTTTCCTTCTTCGACAGCCGCATCAATTTAACTTAAAAGCTGCTTCATATGCATTACTTTGTGTGTTTTCCACGAGGAGGGTGTGTGCATAAACATTTAACACACAAACTCTGCATATTTAGCCTCAGTCCTTCCACGTTCCCACAGAACTTTTTGGGCCCATCGTGATCTAGGACTGGACCATCTCCCCAAACTCCGTACAGATCACCGTCAAAATACGCCAGACTTGCACCGGGGTCTTGTGCAACTACGCTACGCTACTTCCTTCTCTCTCTTCCTTCTCTCAAACTGAAAAAAAAAATGTTCCACCTTGTGATATCATGTGACAATACTGGAAGTGCTCTTGAGGTGTGCAAAAATATCAATCAATATTGTGGGCTGCTGTACCGATATATCACCAAGAGTCATTTTTGGTATATTTTACAAAATTATTTTGTGTAAGAGCTACAAAAGTGTTGACATTTTCACAATTTTGATGAGCAAAATTGGTGTTTTTCAAATTAACTTTGCACAAACTTAGTAGACTTTTAGTGTCACAGCCATGATTTTGCCTTTTTAACACGTTTTGGAACTGATGTGAAACACATCATAACGAATCAAAATCTCACTGTATCGAAAAGTGTATCGTATCGTTGCCTGTGTATCGACAATTTCTTAATGGCACGCAGCCCTAAAGTGCCCCATTGGGTTTTTAAACTCCATACACCATCACTGGAATTATTTGGATGATTTCACTCCTGGAATTGCCAATCTCTACTTAACTAAAGGTAAAAGGAAGGAACTACCACTACATGACATCAGAAGTTGGAGGATGTAGACAGACTAATAAAAAAAGATTACTCAAACATGTGCAAATGAAACAAAACACAACTCCAGGGATGTTTTTGAGGAGGTAACAACATTCTAACATGACTTAAAGCTCATGAGAATCCACTTTGCGTTAAAATAGCACCTTAAAGTCAAATGCAGTGTCCCTTATTCTCTCACAGTGCCACTCAAGCACAGATATTACAGGTGAAGAAAATATGAGGGGTTGTCTGAGGACACATTGAATCACTGTTTTTCTCAGCCCAAATTGACGGACAGGGTTCATACAACAGAAAAAAGAGAATAGACGTAGTCTATTGTGTGAGGTACGAGGAGAGTCATTTATAACCTTTTCAGACCTGTTTAACTGCTTCCATTATAAAACCATAGAGTTATTGAAGATTGTGGAGAGCAGCTGGGTCACTTAAATGGCTTTGATGGAAAATACTGACTGGAGAAAAATGGGCAAAATGTCTTAAAGGTGCACTGTGTAACTTACTTATTTTCATGGAGATGTCACTCCTCTGCTTGGGATGTTCCACAGTGTGACATTAAACAGCTCTACCTTACATTTATACAATTACAGGTGGTTTTATAGCTCAAAAATACCTAGAAAAAACAGGCATTCTGATTAGGGCTGGATATTGGGGATGTAACAATAACCACAATATCGTGATCGTATCGTCAAAGTTCTCACAATAATATCGTGGACCATCACAATATATCGAATCACAAGTCTCTGCTTAAATCAGGGGTGTCCAAACTTTTTTCATCAAGGGCCACATCTCTAAACACAGATGAAGCAACGGGCAGATCGAGGGCCATAGACTGGTGCTCAATACAGCGAATAATTGAATATGTGCATGTTTAACACACTAGAATGAGCCATCAGCCTTTATTCATGCTAAGGTCCCTAAAACCACACACTAAATATTAAATATTGGCTTTTGTCAAGGTAGATTTTCAAAAAACTTGCAATAAAAAGTAAATTTTTCATTGATGTAAGGTTGAGGGCCAAGAAAAATTTGTCTGAGGGCTGCATTTGGCCATAGTTTGGACATGCTTGGCTTAAATGAACAGTTATGATGAAAAAAAAAAAAAAAAACTGAGGGAACTACATAGACCATGATCCTTTTCTCTGTTTCAGCATAGACTACATGACGAAATAACAGTTCCAAGCACTTGATTAAGTCTTGTGAAGGCATTTTTAGAGAAAAATGTAGCATATTCAGAGTTTTGTGAGCTTCCACAAAATACTGCAATAAATATTGTACCATTACACCCCTACTGGGCATCATTACGAAGCTGCTGATATGATACATACCTGGATATATAGGTCACAATATGATACATACTTTGATACAGTGCACTTTCGGTTTAATAAGATATATTTCAAATCGATTAGATATGGTTCAATAAAAATAAAGACTAAATGATGGCTGTGATACTAAAAGTCTTTGTTAAATCACTTTTTGAGCTAAGTGAATATGAAACAGAAAGATTTTATTCATCAAAACAGTGAAAATGTCAAATGTACTGCATAAAAAAGAAAAAGAAAATCCACTAAACAAGCAACAAAAGTGTAGCACTGTGACAAAAAATACTCTTGGTGATATATCGATACAGCAGTCTCCAATATCAATACTGTCTCATCACATTAAGGACAGGATATATTGATATTTTGATATTTTTGCACACATCTAATTCTGACTGTAAGCATGGTTGCCTCTCCACAGATCTGACCTGTAACTTGGTCTGGTTTGGTCTCCACAAAGACAGAAAGGTTTAATCTCACACTGTGAAACATTCCAGACAAAACAATAACATCCTATGTTATTAGGTTCTTTTTTTCAGACCTAGAGTGTTATTTCATACCTGACAGTTTCGACTGCTCACTAGCGTCTTCCTCAGAGTCACGTGATGTTGCTGTGACGTGTCCAGTCAGCTGATTTAAACAGGTTTTGGCGCTGTCTTCCTACCGGTGGAGGCAGGACGACAGCGCCATCTGCAGTCCGACTTCCTCAGGACAGCATCCCAGGTGTGTGAGAGTAAAAAAGCCCCCTCGTCCCGGTTTACAGTCCTGTGGGCACGTTTCCTTATTTCGACTGCTTCTTTAATCCAGCGGCGATGTTTGTTTTCCTCTGTCCCAATGATGTTTGCTCCATCCCAATCCATAACGTGGTTCTCTCTTTTGCAATGGTCAGAAATGGCCGATTTGAGTTGTTCCTGTTCTGCTTTGTGTTTTGTTGCTCGTGTGCACGCCTTCGCTGTTTCCTTCTCGCATTCTGTTCTATGTTCCTTTTTTCGTGTACTGAACGCCCTCCCTGTTTACTCTCACACACCTGGGATGCTGTCCTGAGGAAGTCGGACTGCAGATGGCGCTGTCGTCCTGCCTCCACCGGTAGGAAGACAGCGCCAAAACCTGTTTAAATCTACTGACCGGACACGTCACAGCAACATCACGTGACTCTGAGGAAGACGCTAGTGAGCAGTCGAAACTGTCAGGTATGAAATAACACTCTAGGTCTGAAAAAAAGAACCTAATAACATAGAATATTGGAAGACCAAATGAATCTCATTGGACTAAAACAATAACATCTCCATGAAGAACAGCATTTGACGCACCCTCCACTAGAAAAGTTACACAATGCACCTTTAACACAACCCGCTCTGGCGTGATTTGTACGGGCATTTCTCCCTTACACTAACAATGCATTATATAATAGTGCTACAATACAATGTGTGCCTCCAAGATTGGCATTTGCGAAAAATGCATTCTCTCCAACTCCAGATGAGTGACAGCCTTTTTCAATGTAGGTTGTATTTGTGTTTGTCTATCTATCAATCACTATCTAAGCATCCAGCTATCAGTCAATCTACCCCCTACATTCTTATCCAAAGCAACACTGGGAGCTGTTGCAATGCAGCTGTTATGCAACCCCATTGAACACACTATCTCACCAGTACAGCACAATACAAGTTACAACCAGGATTAAAGGTCTATATTACGCAAAACTGACTCTTTTTGTTGAGCTCTGATCCATGTTATAATGTTGTTACCCTCTCGAAAACATAAGCGGAGTTGTGTTTTGTTTCATTCACACATGTTTGAGTAATTCTTTATTCCGTCTGTCTATATCTCCAAAGCTCAAAATGCTCTGTTCCACCTTGTGATGTCATAGAGTAGTAGTTTTTACTTGTAGTTTGGAAGAGATTAGTACGGAAGCCGAGAGGGGTCACAACAAACGCAAACGCCGCAACAAATACAAATGCGACAACACAACAAAAAGCCACAACAAACCAAAAAAAGCCACAACGGAAATGACCGCGGGACTCTATTTTAATGCAACACCTTCACTAGAATCATTTGGATAATTTCAGTCCTGGAATTTCTAATCTACGGAAGCCGAGAGGGGTCACAACAAACTCAAACGCCGCAACAAATACAAATGCGACAACACAACAAAAAGCCACAACAAACCAAAAAAAAGCCACAACGGAAATGACCGCGGGACTCTATTTTAATGCAAACGCCGCAACAAATACAAACGCCACAACATCAAATGCAAATGCAGCAACACATTAAAAAGCCACAACGGAAGTGACCGCGGGACTCTATTTTCCGACGGAACGATCAAGCGGCAAGTGAAGAAGAAGAACTACAACGTGAAAAGTAAAGGAACGGAGAAGTTGGAAACGTAAGTAAAAGTAATTTATTGTTTTATCATTATTCGTTTCACATTGTTGTTGTTCTTCTTCACTTGCCGCTTGATCGGTCCGTCGGAAAATAGAGTCCCGCGGTCACTTCCGTCGTGGCTTTTTAATGTGTTGCGGCATTTGCGTTTGTGTTGTGGCGTTTGTATTTGTTGCGGCGTTTGCATTAAAATAGAGTCCCGCGGTCATTTCCGTTGTGGCTTTTTTTGGTTTGTTGTGGCTTTTTGTTGTGTTGTCGCATTTGTATTTGTTGCGGCGTTTGCGTTTGTTGTGACCCCTCTCGGAACAGAGTCTAAATATGCAGGATTTATGTGTTAAACATGTGTGAATGAAACAAAACACAGCTCCAGGTATGTTTTTGATGAGGAAACAACATTATAACATACAGTAAGATCAGAAAATTATTGTAACATAGGTTCTTAAAGGTTTATTGTGTACGTTTTCTGTTACTTTTTTGCTTTTCTTCATGGAGATGTTATTGCTTTGTCGGGAATATTTCACAGTATGGCATTAAACTTTTCTATCTTCATGGAGACCACAAAAGATGTAGTTACTAGGGATGTAACCATATCTAAATCTCTCGGTACGATATTATCATGATATGCATCTCACGATATGATATTTATTGCGATATTTTGGAGAGGCTGATAAGAGGCTTTTTTGTTTTTTAAATTCCTTGACAAGATTTTGGTGTGAATTTTTTCCATCGTAATCCCAAGAATTCAAGTAAAAAACATATTTCTTCATGTTGTCTGCGCTGAAATGAATCATGGGATATGTAGTTCCCCATGTTTATAAGATGTTGCTCTAATAAAACAATGCATTTAAGCAAAGAAACTTGTAATTCGATATATTGTGACAGTTCACGATATTTTGAGACTTTTGACAATACGATATCAACCAATCAACAACTTCATTAATCCCAAAGGGCAATTTAGTTCGCCAATCTCTGGTCGTGCACAATCCACAAAAAAATAAATACAGAAAACACACACCATACATTCAAACCTCAGTGCATCAGGGACAGAATATCAAATTTACTTTCCATTTAAAAGCTTTATGGCAGAAGGAATAAAAGATTTAGAATAGCGGTTGGTCTTTTGTTGTGAGGTAACATATCGCCTCCCAAAGAGTTTGTGCAAATGCCCTTTTCTGCCATAAAGCTTTTCACAATATTTTTGGTTATTATTACACCCTCGTAGTTACAGGTCAGATCTCTGGAGAGGCAACCTCACTCAAAGTCAGAATGGTTGTTTTTCTAGGTATTTTTGAGCTATAAAACCAGCTGTAAATAAATAAATGTAAAGTAGAGCTGTTTACTGTCATACCGTGGAACACTCCAGGCAGAGCAAAGACGTATCCATATGAAACAAGCAGGTGACGGACCCTGCATCAGAAAAGTTACACAATGCGCCTTTAAATGTCACACCCACATCCGGTATTATAAGTCATGTAGAGGAAGATGAGAGCATTTGCAGTGTACATTTTGTAACTCACTTGTCTCCACGGACAGATATAAAGCGTCGATGAGCCTTGAGGTTTGCATAGGCGTTTAGTCAAGTCACGATCAGCGCAGGAGAAAACAATGCTGAACTTGAGTGGTGCAGTGGAACAGCTAATGGATAACAGCATAATGAATAAACAGAGACGGTTCCTAAGAGTGTCCACAAGATCTGTTAAAGATGTTAGGATATAACTGATGTATGTTAGTATATGTGTACATACAATAAGACATACAATAAAACACACGATAATCAGTCCTTGAGAATGAGACAACAATAGCAAAAGACACACTTCATTCTCTCAATTTGGACAGAAGTTTTAGAGTGAATATATTTTCAAGCAGCTTGTTCATTTCTGGTCAGAGTACAGTTGGATACGGCCTTATGGTCACATTTTTATATAGCACTGTTCCACTTTCAAAGCACTCAAAGTGCTTATTAGAGGTCTGCAGGGAACAGAATTTTCAGTTTCATTCTCGCCCGCACCTACCCTGACTCATCAGCCAGTTTCACTTCATGGAAACCGTCTGACCTCGCAGCATTAGGATTCGTGATGTATGTAATGCGCCACTAACTGGGCTAACTTTTATATTAAGCTGTTCCCAAATCCTGTAGGAAGAAGGGCAATAACGTCTTTCCCCTTGATAAAATTCACCAAACATTTTCTTTGTTCCAGCTTTAAATCCTCGATCTCAGGAATTGTTGCCAACACAAAATGTATGTGTTTGTCTGCATCCATCTCGACCTCTTTGTTTACTGTTGTGCTGCACCACAGAAAGGGACCCAGAGTCATGGCTTCACAGTTCTTCGCTGATTGGCCAGTGCGCGGTCTACAACTTCCGGGGTTCTTGTAAACCGTCTAGTGTATTCTGATTCCTGACCTAATCGCTGGACAGAAATGAAATTGAGCAGAGGCACTAGGTGGCGCCAGCCTGGCTAGCTGTGCAGTCTAGCTCCCGCCTGCAAAGATTTGTAATTTTCATTCCCGCTCTCACCCACATCTGCGATATTTTGTCCCGCTCCCACACCCCCAAGATGTTAACGTTTGCTTTCCTAAGCTCTATCAAACATGGAGAAGTGGAAAGGAATTGTTTGAAATGTGCATGAGATTAGGCCACGTCCCTAAATTTAGGCTGCTTAAAATGTTTTTATTAATGCCAAATAAAATATCCAGCAGAAATGATGTATAATTGCCATATGTTAATCATTTGTATATTTTACTTTACACGCATATTTAGTTTGCTGGACTGCAGTTTATCATCTTACCCGCCCACTCCCATAAGCACCTGCAGTGAGTTTTCAAAATGTGTCCCACGCCGCACGGTTTTGTGCCGGGTCCTGCAGGCTCTAGCACTTGTCTGTCTGAATGGAGGAGCTTCAGTTCACAGATTAGTTTTATTTTATGTTTTTGCTGTCATTTTAGCCCTGCTTTTTGGAACTATAGTATCAAACTTTCTCAGAAAAGTTAACCTTTCTTTTTGTCCAAGGAATACGTAAAAATATGTGTTCACAAACTTGGCAATTTTGTCTTGTGAGATCTTGTCTCATTCCTATTATTTGGGCGTAAGTTAGAAGTGGGCAAAAGATCTAAATACGAGTAGATGTGAGAATGTTGTTTTGAAGATATGAAAATTCTGAACTTCAGGTGTATCGTTTAAAAAATGTTTAAAATGACAAAGACGGAGCTGAAGTAACAAACACTACGTATAAAGTCATATTTCTACACTTTTTTTCTGACAGCTGCTTCTCTGATCATGTTATTCTTTTGCCTAGAATGTTCCACAGTATGGCATTAAACTCGCTCTCTCTAAACTCTATGGAGACAAGCAGGTGATGGAACCAGGCCAAGGTACAAGTCAGATTCAGCTCACTGAATGCTTGGCTGTTGAAGGTATTTCTAAGCAATATCAACAACTGGAACTGAATAAATGCAAGATGGAAAAGTTTACTGTCATATACCTGGGAAATATTCCATAGCACATTTCTTTTTAGACCTTTCACATTTGTGTAACATTCATCAGCATCAGCACCGAGGCAAATACTGAGAACTTTGTGCAAAAAATACAAACTCAAGCAGTCAAACAAAAACAAAAAGTGGAAAAAAACCTGAAGACATCCTCAACAGTTTGTGCAAGGACCATCTGTGGTGCCAGTTTTCTAATTATACCATCAACAATTAAACAAGCACCCTCTATTTCCCTTAATCAAAATAAGATTATAAATGCAACCAAGCAAATAACTATCCGCAATCAGCATGAGGCAAAACACCGCTGGGTAATGGCACTGTCATTTGTGCATTGTTTTTCACCGAACTGAGGGGGCAAAAAAACAGTAATATTATGATTTTAAAGTAACAATAGTCAGAATTTTGGAAAAATAAAACTGTTGCTTGAAGTGATTATAATTCTAAAATACTTTATTATACTATGCAGCATCATCACGCTGGGGGGTTTCTATACACGACAGGTCAAATGTTTAAGAACCCCACACTTTTTTTCCAGTTGTTTACAAAAAATAATTCAGTTTATTGTGCACTCTGAAATGAAAGCATACAATTTGAGCTGAAAATGAAATCATGGAATCAATTTATAGACCAAAACCTAATCTAAACTTTTGACTCATCGAAGTGTCCATCTTTGGCAGATTTAACAGCTGAACACACTCGTGGCTCGTTCTTTTTACAATAGAAATCAAATATTCTTCAGAAAGTCCTTCGTAAGTCTTCTGTCAGAAGTTTCCATAAATGTGTGGCACTTGTAGGTTGCTTGGCTTTCATGCTTCTGTCCAGTTCATCCCAAACCAGCTCGATTTTTCGGGGTTTAAGTCTGGAGACTGTGCTGGAAACTCCATATTTTCAAGTTTACCATCTTGTTCTTTTTTTCCTGAGGTAGTTTTGGCAGAGCTTGGACTTGTGTTTTGGGTCATTATCTTTTTTTTAACCTTTGGCTGTTCTGGTCTCACCTTTGTACCATTTCAAGCTCTTCACTGGACTTCCACGAATTGAATTGCAATAAATAACTGGAAAAATGTGGATGTTCTAAAACTTTTGACCGGTAGTGTAAGTATGTTAGCCTGATTCATCAGCCGGGTTCACTTCGTGGAAACTGTCTGACCTGAAAGTATTAGGATTTGTTCACTTGATGGTAGGCGGGTACTTTTTTATTTAACCAATCGCTGCTGTTTGGTCGTGACGTATGTAATGCGCCAAATCCCATAGGAAGAAGGGCAATAACGTCTTTCCCCTTGATAAAATTCACCAAACATTCTCTTTGTTCCGGGTTCAAATCCTCGATCTCGGGAGTTGTTGCCAAAACAGAATGTATGTCTTCGTCTAAATCCACCTCGACGGCTTTGTTTACTATTGTGTTGTACCACAAAAGGGACTGAAACAGGCGCTTGAGTTTGACGTCATGGCTTCACAGCTCTTCGCTGACTGGCCGGTGTGCGGTCTACAACTTCTGGGGTTCTTGCAAAACATCTAGTATATTCCAATTCCTGACCTAGTCACTGGAGAGAAATGAAATTGAGCAGAAGCACATAGGTGGCACCAGACTGGCTATATGTACGTAGCGTATATGAGGGGAATATTCAACCGTTACCATGGTGACACAATGGACAAAAACAGTAAAAAGTTCAAGAAAAAAAGAATAAAACCACAAAATAGATTTAAACAAGACATTTTCAGGAGACAGCATCCATGGTCCTGTTTAGGTGTTTGACTTTCAACAAAAACAGTGAGAGTAATTAACTGAAAAACTGTTGGCTGTAATTTTATGTGTGAGAGGCTTGTTTAACACAACTAATCAGCTCACCTATTGTCCTTCCAGCTACGTTGTTTCTTTCTGGTCCAACTGTGTTAAAATAAAGCTCAGATTAAAGTCTAACTTGAACAGATCTTCTAACAGAGTCATGCCTTCAGTTAGCTTCACACCCCTGAAGAAAGTTGATGATACCAGCTGCAAAGTATCAATGAATGAATGGGGGAAAAGTTCTCAAAAAGCTGCATATAACAGAAAGCCCATGAATAATTTAGCACAATATTTGTTCTCCGTGCCAGCTTTAATATAAGATCTACAGACTGAAAAGTGTAATGTTTGTTTTAGAAGATTGGAGGCTAAAAGTGAGAAGATTGCCTTAGTTAGGGATGAGAATAATGGATTTTTTAGGGGTAAAATCTTGCATGCAGATGGTTGTGGTGAAGAAGAGGAGATGGAGAAGCTGAAGAGGCTAATAGTTTCCCCACCCACTCCTCTTATTGGTCAGAATCTGTCCTGCTGAGTGACTGACAAGAAGTTTTAACCAATCACAGCGAGGGATGAACTCTCTAAAGCGCCATCTCCTCAAGACATTTTAAAGATATTAATATGTACGAACTCATAACATTGAAATTATGGGCAACGTTTTGGCATATCGCCCACCCGCAACTTGAGAGGTGATTGGTTGAGAGCCTTGGGGGAGTCAGCTGTGATTGGCTGACATTGACAAGTAATGTTCTGAACGCTGCGCGAACACATTTTGTCAGTAAAAGCTCGTGGTTTTTACTACCACGAGCGTCAGAGTACTTTTGATGTTCAAGAGCCAATCTATAAAGTCTTAGGAAAATGAAAAGCCATTTTATTCATTATTTAAAAGGTCCTATATTACGCAAAATTGACTCTTGTGAGCTTTAAGTCCTCTGAGATGGTTGTTACCTCATTAAAGGCTACGTTCAGATTGCAGGGCTTAATGCTCAATTCGGATTTTTTTGCGAGGTCGTTCACATTTCCAATTAAATGCGACTTGTACGTGATCTTCAGTGTGAACTTTGAACACCCCAAAAGCGTCCCACACGCGCGTTGGAGGACACAACGACGCCACATGCAGCGAGTGAACTCAGTGTTTACAGAAGTCACCTAAACACGGATGCGAGCTTTGAGCACCTGGTGATTTTAAAGTTGTCATACCGGGGCCAGAACATGTACAGCTTATTTGTTTTAAGGACGAGTTTTTTGGCCATGGCGTTTTGTGGAGCAGCGGCAGCAACGTCCGTAGAATGGAACGTGTGAGTGCAGAGTCTCAGCCTAGAGATGGTGGTGGGATTGATATGTGCTTCACTGACAATTTTCATATGACGAGAAGAACATTTGTGTACATTTGTGAGCATGTAGGTTGGATGAATGTGACCTGGCCATTCAGACTGAAGTCGCATGGCTAAAGATCGGATATGTATCAGTTTTAGGAGCACATTTCCAAGTGGCCTGGGTGGCATTTCAAGAAATCAGATCTGTGTCATTAAAAGATCAGATACAGGTCGCATAGGGGCGAAAAAATCTGATTTGGGTCATTTCAGGCTGCAGTAGCCAAAAATGTACCTGGAGTTGCATAATGTTTGAGTAACCCTTTATTATTAGTCTGCCTACATCTCCAAAACTATAGTGAAGCGGTAGTTTTCAAGTTAGCAGCTACTTTTTACCTTTTGTTCAGCAGAGATTGGAAATTCCAGGTCTGAAATCATCCAAGTGATTCTAGTGAAGGTGTGTGGAGTTTAAAAACGCACTGGAGCACTTCCTGTATTACCATATGACATCACAAGGAGGAACAGAGTGTTTTCAGTTTGGGATGATTCCATGAAGACAGAAAGAGACAGAAACTATAGTCCAGAACATTCTTGGAGATTGAAGAGTTTGATGCCGTACTGTGAAAGATTACAGCCAAAGGAACAACATCAACAGGCAGGTTTGTGGAGAGGCAAGCCCACTAAAAGTACAAAAGCATGAACTCTAGTCTCTTTATTCTTATTTTGCTGCGGCTTTACAACGAAAACTGAATTGAAAATCATGAAATCAATCTGAAAACAGAAAACAACTGTAAATATTTCGTCACATCACCCAGCAAAACAAGTATTCCCGTCTGAATTTTACCCTTCAGTTTCATCTCTCACGTAGCCTCCAAACACAGTCCAAATTACACATAATCAGCCAGATTCAAAAAGCTGTTAATTGAAATGTGCGTTCAGTCCTTTGCCAGGCACCAGACGGACAATAGCAGGGACAATGTGAATGGAGAAAGCCAGTGTTTTTAATGAAGCGTTTCTCATCCGATTGTCAGTTTCGGAGCTTTGCCTCGAGCTGCAAAAACAATACAAGTGATTGGACTAAATTACACCGCACATGTCAGCCAGAGAGAGCCCTTCTGGCCCCTCACCATCACGCCGGCTCCACAGGGCAAATAATACATCGACTTTATAAAACACTGTCATTCACAAACTCGTTTCATTTACACAATATGAGTCAGGCTGGTTGTTAGAGTAAATTTTCTATACTTCACTCCCAGAAAAGGTTAAAAGGCTCATATTATTCTATTTTCTGATCTATGTTATGATGTTTCCTTGTCAAAAACATACATAGAGTTGTGTTTTGCTTCATTCACACATGTTGAACACACAAGTCTTTCATATTTAGGCTGAAAACACTCTGTTCCACCTCGTGATGTCATGTGATAATACAGAAAGTGTGTGTTTTAAACTCCATACACCTTCACTGGCAGAGGTGGGTGTCTTTGTTTTGCAAGTCTCAAGTAAGTCTCAAGTCTTTGACCTCAAGTCCGAGTCAAGTCTTGAGTCAAATACAGGCAAGTCGAGTCTCGAGTCACTGGCTCATAAATCCAAGTCAAGTCCAAGTCGTCTGCTTTGAGCTTCAAGTCATTTCAAGCCTTTAAACCAAAGTAGCAACTAGATTTTTGCAATTTATACAAATTTTAAACTAAACTGTAGTTAAAAAGTCATGGTATATTTATATATGAGTATTTATAGAGTATATAAAAGTTGCAGAAATAAATTTTGTATTGCATTGTATTTATGTATGTATTTTGGGCAAGTAAAGATTTACATTTTTACATATAATGCAAGTAAAATTATAAAAGATATGAGTTTAGTAAATGTTTCCTTTTTGAATGTCTTGATTAGATGTGTGAATCATTATGGTCAGAATAGAAAGAAATCAGATTTAAAAGTGCTTCTCAAGTTTTCCCAAGTCCAGGTCGAGTCCCAAGTGTTACTCCATTTTATCAAGTCAAGTCTCAAGTCCTAAAACTAGAGACTCAACTCTGACTTGAGTATAAGTCACGACTTTCAAGCCCAGTAGAATCATTTGAATCATTTCAGACCTGAGATTGCCAATCTCTACAGAACAAAAGGTAAAAGGAGCTGTTAACTTGACAAGGTGGAACAGAGCATTTTGAGCTTCGGAGATGCAGACAGACTAATAATAAATGTTAATCAAACATGTGTAAATGAACAAAACACATCTGCAAGTCTGTTTTTGAGAAGATAACAGCATTATAACAGGGCCTAAAGCTCACAAGAGTCCATGCTGCATAATATAGGACCTTTAAATAGAGTTTCATAATATCATAATGTTTAATTTTTAGAATGAGACTCGTAAAACATCACATCTCCGGCATCACAAAATATTATCTTATATATTGGCAGTTTCATGCAGTTAACTTTTTACAAAATTGATCAGATTGTGTTACGTAACTGTTATATATCTTGCAAGTAACTATTGAACACCTTAAAGTTCAAGCATCATGAGAAATCCAGGCCTACATCAGTATAGTCAAGAGTCCAACCAGGATATTGGCTGAACCGACACTCGATACTGCAAATTTTCAATACCAGTATCAGCTCATCCCTACAACCAACAGCATATGAGATGTAGTTTGTCCGTTTACATTTTGCTGTGACCAATATTTGCGTAAATATTGGGTTCTGACTCAAATCGGGGGATCACTCTGTATGTGTCCCTTCCCCCGACTCCCTCTCCGTCTCATAATCCGTCTCCCGCTGTGCACTCAAATGTCAAGAGGCGGCAACACAACAACTGGCTGGTGTCTGCTCTCGAGAAGATGGTATTTTTGACTTTTTTTTTTTTTTTTTCTCATTTTGCTGCGTCATTTTGAGCTCGGCAAAAGGCCAGTGAACTGTCTGGAAGATAGACGGAGCACAGAGCCACTGGGAGAGTTTGTGAGGACATGAGGGGAGAAGATGTCATGTTTTGCAGTTTTTGTTGATAAGTGGAACAGGTATTGAATCTTTCTTATATCGTACAGAGATACGAGGTTAAACTACAGGAAGTATTGGGGGAAATGGACGGAAATTTGATATTTTATAGCTCAGGTTGTACTATCTGAGTGTTGTAAATGGGGTGAATAGCTGGTTGTCTTTCAAACAGGAGAAGTTTGTAATGTGTATTTTAATTTTAATTTAATTTCTACACAATTTTCTGATCTACGTTATAATGTAGTTTCCTCAAAAACTTACCCGGAGTTGTGTTTTGTTTCATTCACACATTTTTAACACACAAATCCTGCATATTTAGGCTGAATTCTACCTTGTTCTATCAAACTGAAAACATTTGGTAATTCAGGATGTGCTTCACTGTGTTTTTAAACTCCTTACACGTTCACTAGAATCATTTGGATAATTTCAGTCTTGAAATTTCCAATCTCTACTCTACAGAAGGTAAAAGATAAAGAAGACATGACATCACAAGGTGGAACAGAGCATTTTGAGCTTTGGAGATGTAGACAGACTAATAATAAAAAGTTACTTAAACGTGTCTAAATTAAACAAACTGAACTCCAGGTCTGTTTTCGATGAGGTAACAACATTATAACATGACTTAAAGCTCACATGAGTCAATTTTGTGTAATATGGGACCTTTAATAGTTACATAAAATGATTTAACTGTAGATTTTGAGATTTAATACAGCTGAATAAATAAAAAATAAGATGTTCTACACCAGAAATTGTAGGGATATAACTCTTAAACTTAGCTATTTATTTTTCTTATTATGTTTATTCTTATTATTATTTCTGCTGCTGTTGACCCGGACCTGAGTGCAGTGTTTCGTCTCTGTGTATTTTTATACTGAAATGACAAATACATTCTGATTCTGATTCTGAAATTAGGTCCAAAGGTCCAACAAAACTAAACCAGGTCTCAACTGGGACAAAGACAAGTCCATGTTTGTGACGAGGAAACAACATTATAACATTGATCAGAAACAGAAAATAGCTTAAAATGGGCCCTTTCATGTTGGAAACTTCTAGGCAAAGACAGAAAAGTTACACAATGCACCTTTATGTTTCCTCATATCACCTGTCCGAGCCACTTCACCCTCTCCGTCCTCTCCTCAGCTCTCCTTGTTTGAGCCTAAATATTCCTGAAAACCTCCTGTTCCCAACCTTCAACATTTTAATCCATATAACTACATGTATTCATCAATCAAACCTTTCCAGGAAGAATTAACATAATGTAGGCAATATGTTTTACACTGGGTGGAGTAATATGGTTTGGCCTCGTTCCAGTTCACTTGGCACACAGCACATGCACACACGGGCTTATTTAAAGACTTCACTAAAGACCTCTTCACTTTAAAATATGACCGTAACATTGGGAATACTGCAATATATATTTTTAAATAAAGGTGGGTACTACTCTGTGTAACTTTTCCGGTGGAGGGCCTGTCAAATACTTTTTTCCCATGTAGGTGTTTTGCCTGGAATGTTTCACAGTATGGCATTAAACCTTTCTATCATCATGGAGACTAAATCAGACCAAGTTGCAGGTCAGATCTGTGGAGAGGCGACCCCGCTCACAGTCAGAATGCCTGTTTTTCTGGGTACTTTTGAGCTATAAAACCACCTGTAAATGAATAAATGTAAAGTAGGGCTGTTTAATGTCATACTGTGGAACATTCCAGGCAGAGCAATGACATCTCCATAGAAACAAGCAGGTGAACAAGCAAAAAGCTACATAGTATGCCTTTAAGTATTTTCAGTGAAATTATATCTGTAGTTTTCCAACACCATACTTTTACTCTTTGTTTGAGTATTACATTTTACTTACTCGAGTAAAGGTTTTGGTTACTCTTCTCACTTAAAGTCTAAAAGGGATGTTGACAATGGTACTTCGGATTTCATTTTGTTTTTCTCCTGTTTGTGGACTGAGGGAGTGTGACGTCACCCACAGGGTTCAGCTCCAGTCAAACGAAGCTCATCGAGGCTGACAGTTATGTGGTGAAATTTGAGTTAAAGTTCATATTAGTAATAGGAATTTATTCACGGACAAAATGGCAAAACAAAAACACCAGAATCATATAGAGTGGGTTAATACGAACATTTTAAGGCCAAAATGACGAAATGACGCCCATGCTCACTCTATTTCACAGGTGTCAAACATAAGGCCCTGGGGCCGGATCCGGACCTCCAAGACCTTTAATCTGGCCCTCGGCTGATTTTCTACTAAAATATTTTAATCATATTTTCTATTAAAATATTGGTAATTTTCTGTTCCGCTTAGCATAGCAGTGTCTCCCGTGCCTCTGTACGTGGCCCCTCCCACCAGAGCAGCACAAATGAAGACTTGCCTCTTTCCAAACGCTCTTAAAGGACGATCGTTTTTGACTGTTGACCTGTGACACCCTCATCAGCAAAATGTCAAAAATGAGAAAAGTGGAGCCAAGTGCAGGATTTTCCAAAAAAAAAAATCACTTATTCCTATTTGCATTCAAGTTAATGTTAAAACATTGTGTTGAAATAGCTTTTTTTTTTTTCATAATATTATAATATTTTGTAAAAGAAAGAGTTCATCAATTTAAAAAGATTTCTGTAATAGATTTGCGTTTCTCTGCACAAATATTTTAACTTATTGCTGTTTTTGGGGTTTATATGCCATGAGTTTTCTGATCCGGCTCCTTTAGGATTAAAGTAGGCTGGATACGGCCACGGACCAAAATGAGTTTGACACCCCTGCTCTATTTGGAAAGTGGCCACTAGTGGGTTAGTCATGTCCATTTATGTGTACAGTCTATGGTTCTAACTTTTCAAAATATGTGATTTTGTGTATTATTGATTTTGTGTATTATTTATACTTTTGTCCCATATATTATCTTCAAATGATACATTATTATTATTATGCTAAGTTCAGTTACACAGCTATTTGTACATGAGAGATAGTTTGCCAAAGTACTGCCTTGTACTTGCCCACTACTTTGTACTTCTAAGTATGTAAGCAAGTCAGTAAGCAAGTAAGTCAGTAATTAAGTCAGTTAGTAAGCAAGTAAGTAAGTAAATAAATAAGTGAGTAAATAAGTAAGCAATACAAAGTAGGAAACCTTTGTAAGTAAGTAAGTTAGTAAGTAAGTAAATAAGTAAGTAAGTAAGTGAGTAAGTAAGTAAGTAAATCAGTAAGTAAGTAAGAAGTAAGTAGGTAAACATGAAAGCAAGTAAGTAAGTAAGCAAATAAGTAAGTAAGTAAATAAGTAAGTAGGTAAGTCACAAAGATCATTATTCATTCACTCCATACCCAGTGGTGATAAGCTATTATTGTGGCCACAGCTGCCCTGGGACAAACTGACGGAAGCAAGGCTGCCAATCTGCGCCACCGGCCCCTCCGCCCATCACTCAAACACATCACTTTGATACTAGGTAATGTGGGTGAAGTGTCTTGCCTAAGGACACAAAGGCTTCTACTTGAGTAATATTAGTCTGAAGTGATTGTAATTTTACTTGAGTACAGTTTTGGCTACTCTACCCATTTCTGATTTTTAAAATACTAGAAATGTGCCTTTAAACCATGCCTTTATACCCAGTAGTACTGAAAATAAAATGCATAAGTGCCATTACTCAAATCCCTTGATCTATCTCCTCGTATCTAGATATAGGTTCTATAATTAATTTGCAGTTTCCCCGACCTCCCACAAACCACATTTAATCTCACTGATGAAATAAGATGGCTGAAGTACAAGCCCCAAGAGTCCACGATCCACCCTTTGGCTCCTGGATCTGTACGTGATAAATCCTTAATGAAGAGATGCAAAGAAGTCGCAGTAATTTTGCAGTTTTTGTAGACATATATTTAAATAGCCTGTACCTGAGTTTTTCCATGTATTTATAAGTGCACTATGTAATTTTTTTTTTTTTTTTTTTTGGTTGGGGGTCCGTCACCTGCTTGTTTCCATGGATATGTCTTTGCTCTGGGTGGAATGTTCCACAGTATGACATTAAACAGCTCTACTTTACATGTATTTATTTACTACAGGTGGCTTTATAGTTCAAAAATACCTACAAAAACAGACATTCTGACAGTGAGCAGGGTCGCCTCTCCACAGATCTGACCTGTAACTTTGTTGGGTGTCAGAATAATTTTATTATCCCATATTTGCTAAATACTTGTGTGATATTCTAGGCCTATGAGTTAACCATTTATGTAACTACAATTCTTTGATTTATAATGTACCAATCACTTGTATAAAAATGAATAACCTCTTTGTGTTTGACAACTGTGTGCAGTGACCTATCGCTCTTGTGAACCTCGAGATGATTCCTCACATGAAGCCAACTTCCACTGTCACACATGCAAGAGTTATGATGGATGTCTGACCAAACCTAAGGCACCTCCTGTTTGTACTATGCATAGCTTCATCAGTTTTCTTATTATGTCTTGGCTGTTTCCCCTTCCCCTTGAGAATTATCATTCTGTAACTAGGGCCTCCTAATGAAATAAAAAGAGGAGAGCAGCCTTGAGGCATCAGAACGTGTGGAGACTGTTGGTTTTGATGCCCACTCTCTGCCCGTTCTCCTCGCGAGTAAAACTGAATTAATCTCTTGTCTTTCTTCTTGTTTACAATGTTTAGGCAGACCTAACATTGGGTTTGGTGTTCCAGACAATCCATCAACTTCTCCACGTAAAAAAAAAGCTTTTCATGGACCCTCTAAGCAGCTCTTAAGGTCAAAATAAGTCCACTGTGTATTGTCTGCATCTAATTATAAAGTGTTTTATTGTTCGTTAATCAGGAAATGCGAGTTTAGCATGCTAGTTGTTGTTTGCAGTACCATCACGACAAAACTCCACTATGGCCCCTGAAATTTGTGAAACTCATCGTGTTCAATAAGTAGGATGCTCTGAATGCATGAGGTAAGTGAGGAATAACTTTGGAACCACTGCAAACTGTTTAAAATTATGTAATTGTGTTTTTTCACATTTTCTGAGAGTGAAAAACAGGTACCGTGCCTTTAAGAATGCAAAAAAGGTAAATTGTCCGAGCTCAAAAACAGGCAGGTTCGCTCTGGTTTTGCTGCACGTCAGAAACCACTTTTCCTTTAATTTTCTCCATTGGTGGCCTTCGTTAGTTGCAGCAGTAACCATGACGACCGAAGCAAAAGTCATGTTTTTTTTCTTCAGATAGCTCAACAGGTTTGATTTAGAGCTATTCGTTCGTGATGTCTTTTTTAAACTACAGAGTGGTTTTGTTCTAAATAATCATCAACAGTAATTTTCCAAGATTCGCTTTTGCACTTAGAATTTCAGTTTTATATTTGAGGAGTTAATTTGTGTATAGTCTGTTTAATTTAAAATATTTATGTCAAAGGCTTATAATTTACTCTTTGACAAGTATTGTTTTCAAATGTTTAAAGATCCCTTATTATACAAAAGTGAATCCTGTGAGCATTTAGACATGTTAGAATCAAAAACATACCTGGATTATTAGTTTGTCTAAGGCCCCATCTACATTAGTACGTATTTGTGTCGTATTCGAGTTGTTTTCATGGTGGATGCAGTGTTCGTCCACACTCATCTGATGGAAAATGACTCCAGAGACAAAATGATCTGGTGCCACCAGTTCCTATGAATTCATCAGAGTAGGGATCTGATCTGGCACTGTGTGGACGCCTGAAAACATTGATACGCTGATGTAGGAGCTCTAGTTGCCGTCTTTATTGGATCTCATCACTGTGACTTGTGACTTCCTGATTCGCTAGATTTGTGACATCGTTCATGTNCAGAAAATTCAACATATTTTAATAGAAAATATAATTAAAAAATATTTTAGTAGAAAATCAGCCGAGGGCCACATTAAAGGTCTTGGAGGGCGGATCTGGCCCCCGGCCTTATGTTTGACACCTGTCTCTCACTTGTCTGTCTGAATGGAGGAGCTTCAGTTCACAGATTTGTTTTATGTTTTTGCTGTCATTTTAGCCCTGCTTTTTGGAACTATAGTATCAAACTTTCTCAGAAAAGTTAACCTTTCTTTTTGTCCAAGGAATACGTAAAAATATGTGTTCACAAACTTGGCAATTTTGTCTTGTGAGATCTTGTCTCATTCCTATTATTTGGGCGTAAAGTTAGAAGTGGGCAAAAGATCTAAATACGAGCAGATGTGAGAATGTTGTTTTGAAGATATGCAAATTCTGAACTTCAGGTGTATCGTTTAAAAAATGTTTAAAATGACAAAGACGGAGCTGAAGTAACAAACACTCATGTATAAAGTCATATTTCTACACTTTTTTTCTGACAGCTGCTTCTCTGATCATGTTATTCTTTTGCCTAGAATGTTCCACAGTATGGCATTAAACTCTCCTCTCTCTAAACTCTATGGAGACAAGCAGGTGATGGAACCAGGCCAAGGTACAAGTCAGATTCAGCTCACTGAATGCTTGGCTGTTGAAGGTATTTCTAAGCAATATCAACAACTGGAACTGAATAAATGCAAGATGGAAAAGTTTACTGTCATATATACCTGGGAAATATTCCATAGCACATTTCTTTTTAGACCTTTCACATTTGTGTAACATTCATCAGCATCAGCACCGAGGCAAATACTGAGAACTTTGTGCAAAAAATACAAACTCAAGCAGTCAAACAACAAAAACAAAAAGTGGAAAAAAAACCTGAAGACATCCTCAACAGTTTGTGCAAGGACCATCTGTGGTGCCAGTTTTCTAATTATACCATCAACAATTAAACAAGCACCCTCTATTTCCTTAATCAAATAAGATTATAAATGCAACCAAGCAAATAACTATCCGCAGCATGAGGCAAAACACCGCTGGGTAATGGCACTGTCATTTGTGCATTGTTTTTCAACCGAACTGAGGGGGCAAAAAAACAGTAATATTATGATTTTAAAGTAACAATAGTCAGAATTTTGGAAAAATAAAACTGTTGCTTGAAGTGATTATAATTCTAAAATACTTTATTATACTATGCAGCATCATCACGCTGGGGGGTTTCTATACACGACAGGTCAAATGTTTAAGAACCCCACACTTTTTTTCCAGTTGTTTACAAAAAATAATTCAGTTTATTGTGCACTCTGAAATGAAAGCATACAATTTGAGCTGAAAATGAAATCATGGAATCAATTTATAGACCAAAACCTAATCTAAACTTTTGACTCATCGAAGTGTCCATCTTTGGCAGATTTAACAGCTGAACAAACTCGTGGCTCGTTCTTTTTACAATAGAAATCAAATATTCTTCAGAAAGTCCTTCGTAAGTCTTCTGTCAGAAGTTTCCATAAATGTGTGGCACTTGTAGGTTGCTTGGCTTTCATGCTTCTGTCCAGTTCATCCCAAACCAGCTCGATGGGGTTTAAGTCTGGAGACTGTGCTGGAAA
This sequence comes from Boleophthalmus pectinirostris, assembly GCF_026225935.1. Taxonomy (NCBI): domain Eukaryota; kingdom Metazoa; phylum Chordata; class Actinopteri; order Gobiiformes; family Gobiidae; genus Boleophthalmus; species Boleophthalmus pectinirostris. The sequence continues at coordinate 29,968,590 of NW_026571353.1, read as the reverse complement.
CTCCATATTTTCAAGTTTACCATCTTGTTCTTTTTTTCCTGAGGTAGTTTTGGCAGAGCTTGGACTTGTGTTTTGGGTCATTATCTTTTTTTTTAACCTTTGGCTGTTCTGGTCTCACCTTTGTACCATTTCAAGCTCTTCACTGGACTTCCACGAATTGAATTGCAATAAATAACTGGAAAAATGTGGATGTTCTAAAACTTTTGACCGGTAGTGTAAGTATGTTAGCCTGATTCATCAGCCGGGTTCACTTCGTGGAAACTGTCTGACCTGAAAGTATTAGGATTTGTTCACTTGATGGTAGGCGGGTACTTTTTTATTTAACCAATCGCTGCTGTTTGGTCGTGACGTATGTAATGCGCCAAATCCCATAGGAAGAAGGGCAATAACGTCTTTCCCCTTGATAAAATTCACCAAACATTCTCTTTGCTCCGGGTTCAAATCCTCGATCTCGGGAATTGTTGCCAAAACAGAATGTATGTCTTCGTCTAAATCCACCTCGACGGCTTTGTTTACTATTGTGTTGTACCACAAAAGGGACTGAAACAGGCGCTTGAGTTTTGACGTCATGGCTTCACAGCTCTTCGTTGACTGGCCGGTGTGCGGTCTACAACTTCTGGGGTTCTTGCAAAACATCTAGTACACATTCCAATTCCTGACCTAGTCGCTGGAGAGAAATGAAATTGAGCAGAAGCACATAGGTGGCACCAGACTGGCTATATGTACGTAGCGTATATGAGGGAATATTCAACCGTTACCATGGTGACACAATGGACAAAAACAGTAAAAAGTTCAAGAAAAAAAGAATAAAACCACAAAATAGATTTAAACAAGACATTTTCAGGAGACAGCATCCATGGTCCTGTTTAGGTGTTTGACTTTCAACAAAAACAGTGAGAGTAATTAACTGAAAAACTGTTGGCTGTAATTTTATGTGTGAGAGGCTTGTTTAACACAACTAATCAGCTCACCTATTGTCCTTCCAGCTAAGTTGTTTCTTTCTGGTCCAACTGTGTTTAAAATAAAGCTCAGATTAAAGTCTAACTTGAGTAACAGATCTTCTAACAGACTCATGCCTTCAGTTAGCTTCACACCCCTGAAGAAAGTTGATGATACCAGCTGCAAAGTATCAATGAATGAATGGGGGAAAAGTTCTCAAAAAGCTGCATATAACAGAAAGCCCATGAATAATTTTAGCACAATATTTGTTCTCCGTGCCAGCTTTAATATAAGATCTACAGACTGAAAAGTGTAATGTTTGTTTTAGAAGATTGGAGGCTAAAAGTGAGAAGATTGCCTTAGTTAGGGATGAGAATAATGGATTTTTTAGGGGTAAAAATCTTGCATGCAGATGGTTGTGGTGAAGAAGAGGAGATGGAGAAGCTGAAGAGGCTAATAGTTTCCCCACCCACTCCTCTTATTGGTCAGAATCTGTCCTGCTGAGTGACTGAGAAGAAGTTTTTAACCAATCGCAGCGAGGGATGAACTCTCTAAAGCGCCATCTCCTCAAGACATTTTTAAAGATATTAATATGTACGAACTCATAACATTGAAATTATGGGCAACGTTTTGGCATATCGCCCACCCGCAACTTGAGAGGTGATTGGTTGAGAGCCTTGGGGGAGTCAGCTGTGATTGGCTGACATTGACAAGTAATGTTCTGAACGCTGTGCAAACACATTTTGTCAGTAAAAGCTCGTGGTTTTTTACTACCACGAGCGTCAGAGTACTTTTGATGTTCAAGAGCCAATCTATAAAGTCTTAGGAAAATGAAAAGCCATTTTATTCATTATTTAAAAGGTCCTATATTACGCAAAATTGACTCTTGTGAGCTTTAAGTCCTCTGAGATGGTTGTTACCTCATTAAAGGCTACGTTCAGATTGCAGGGCTTAATGCTCAATTCGGATTTTTTTGCGAGGTCGTCGTTCACATTTCCAATTAAATGCGACTTGTACGTGATCTTCAGTGTGAACTTTGAACACCCCAAAAGCGTCCCACACGCGCGTTGGAGGACACAACGACGCCACATGCAGCGAGTGAACTCAGTGTTTACAGAAGTCACCTAAACACGGATGCGAGCTTTGAGCACCTGGTGATTTTAAAGTTGTCATACCGGGGCCAGAACATGTACAGCTTATTTGTTTTAAGGAGGAGATCGAGAAGGAGAAGGACGAGTTTTTTGGCCGTGGCGTTTTGTGGAGCAGCGGCAGCAACGTCCGTAGAATGGAACGTGTGAGTGCAGAGTCTCAGCCTAGAGATGGTGGTGGGATTGATATGTGCTTCACTGACAATTTTCATATGACGAGAAGAACATTTGTGTACATTTGTGAGCATGTAGGTTGGATGAATGTGACCTGGCCATTCAGACTGAAGTCGCATGGCTAAAGATCGGATATGTATCAGTTTTAGGAGCACATAATATAGGAACATAAACATAAAAAAAAACAAAAAAAAAAGACAAAAACGTAAATGGCACTGGGTTACGCAGCAAAAAGGAGTGGGAGGAAGTAAATACTTATTAACCCCACCCTTTTTTCTACAATCGAAGAACAAATAGACTTCTCCATGTATTATAAGCAATAATTGCACATGTGATCATTGCAGATATCACATCATATACACAGATATAATATATCATATACCTATATATATATATATCATATATACATAGATACAGCATATACAGGTCGCATAGGGGTGAAAAAATCAGATGATTTGGGTCATTTCAGGCTGCAGTAGCCAAAAATGTACCTGGAGTTGCATAATGTTTGAGTAACCCTTTATTATTAGCCTGCCTACATCTCCAAAACTATAGTGAAGCGGTAGTTTTCAAGTTAGCAGCTACCTTTTACCTTTTGTTCAGCAGAGATTGGAAATTCCAGGTCTGAAATCATCCAAGTGATTCTAGTGAAGGTGTATGGAGTTTAAAAACGCACTGGAGCACTTCCTGTATTACCATATGACATCACAAGGAGGAACAGAGTGTTTTCAGTTTGGGATGGATCACCTTGATGATTCCATGAAGACAGAAAGAGACTATACTCCAGAACATTCTTGGGGATTGAAGAGATTGATGCCGTACTGTGAAAGATGACAGCCAAAGGAACAACATCAACAGGCAGGTTTGTGGAGAGGCAAGCCCACTAAAAGTACAAAAGCATGAACTCTAGTCCCTTTTATTCTTATTTTGCTGCGGCTTTACAACGAAAACTGAATTGAAAATCATGAAATCAATCTGAAAACAGAAAACAACTGTAAATATTTCGTCATATCACCCAGCAAAACAAGTATTCCCGTCTGAATTTTACCCTTCAGTTTCATCTCTCACGTAGCCTCCAAACACAGTCCAAATTACACATAATCAGCCAGATTCAAAAAGCTGTTAATTGAAATGTGCGTTCAGTCCTTTGCCAGGCACCAGACGGACAATAGCAGGGACAATGTGAATGGAGAAAGCCAGTGTTTTTAATGAAGCGTTTCTCATCCGATTGTCAGTTTCGGAGCTTTGCCTCGAGCTGCAAAAACAATACAAGTGATTGGACTAAATTACACCGCACATGTCAGCCAGAGAGAGCCCTTCTGGCCCCTCACCATCACGCCGGCTCCACAGGGCAAATAATACATCGACTTTATAAAAACACTGTCATTCACAAACTCGTTTCATTTACACAATATGAGTCAGGCTGGTTGTTAGAGTAAATTTTCTATACTTCACTGCCAGAAAAGGTTAAAAGGCTCATATTATTCTATTTTCTGATCTATGTTATGATGTTTCCTTGTCAAAAACATACATAGAGTTGTGTTTTGCTTCATTCACACACAAGTCTTTCATATTTAGGCTGAAAACACTCTGTTCCACCTCGTGATGTCATGTGATAATACAGAAAGTGTGTGTTTTAAACTCCATACACCTTCACTGGCAGAGGTGGGTGTCTTTGTTTTGCAAGTCTCAAGTAAGTCTCAAGTCTCTGACCTCAAGTCCGAGTCAAGTCTTGAGTCAAATACAGGCAAGTCGAGTCTCGAGTCACTGGCTCATAAATCCGAGTCAAGTCCAAGTCGTCTGCTTTGAGCTTCAAGTCATTTCAAGCCTTTAAACCAAAGTAGCAACTAGATTTTTGCAATTTATACAAATTTTAAACTAAACTGTAGTTAAAAAGTCATGGTATATTTATATATGAGTATTTATAGAGTATATAAAAGTTGCAGAAATAAATTTTTGTATTGCATTGTATTTCTGTATGTATTTTGGGCAAGTAAAGATTTACATTTTTATACATATAATGCAAGTAAAATTATAACAGAGATATGAGTTTAGTAAATGTTTCCTTTTTGAATGTCTTGATTAGATGTGTGAATCATTATGGTCAGAATAGAGAGAAATCAGATTTAAAAGTGCTTCTCAAGTTTTCCCAAGTCCAGGTCGAGTCCCAAGTGTTAAGTGTTACCATTTTATCAAGTCAAGTCTCAAGTCCTAAAACTAGAGACTCAACTCTGACTTGAGTATAAGTCACGACTTTCAAGCCCAGTAGAATCATTTGAATCATTTCAGACCTGAGATTGCCAATCTCTACAGAACAAAAGGTAAAAGGAGCTGTTAACTTGACAAGGTGGAAACAGAGCATTTTGAGCTTCGGAGATGCAGACAGACTAATAATAAATGTTAATCAAACATGTGTAAATGAACAAAACACATCTGCAAGTCTGTTTTTGAGAAGATAACAGCATTATAACAGGGCCTAAAGCTCACAAGAGTCCATGCTGCATAATATAGGACCTTTAAATACAGTTTCATAATATCATAATGTTTAATTTTTTAGAATGAGACTCGTAAAACATCACACATCTCCGGCATCACAAAATATTATCTTATATATTGGCAGTTTCATGCAGTTAACTTTTTACAAAATTGATCAGATTGTGTTACGTAACTGTTATATATCTTGCAAGTAACTATTGAACACCTTAAAGTTCAAGCATCATGAGAAATCCAGGCCTACATCAGTATAGTCAAGAGTCCAACCAGGATATTGGCTGAACTGAACGACACTCGATACTGCAAATTTTTCAATACCAGTATCAGCTCATCCCTACAACGAACAGCATATGAGATGTAGTTTGTCCGTTTACATTTTGCTGTGACCAATATTTGCGTAAATATTGGGTTCTGACTCAAATCGGGGGATCACTCTGTATGTGTCCCTTCCCCCGACCTCCCTCTCCGTCTCATAATCCGTCTCCCCGCTGTGCACTCAAATGTCAAGAGGCGGCAACACAACAACTGGCTGGTGTCTGCTCTCGAGAAGATGGTATTTTTGACTTTTTTTTTTTTTTTTTTCTCATTTTGCTGCGTCATTTTGAGCTCGGCAAAAGGCCAGTGAACTGTCTGGAAGATAGACGGAGCACAGAGCCACTGGGAGAGTTTGTGAGGACATGAGGGGGAGAAGATGTCATGTTTTGCAGTTTTTGTTGATAAGTGGAACAGGTATTGAATCTTTCTTATATCGTACAGAGATACGAGGTTAAACTACAGGAAGTATTGGGGGAAATGGACGGAAATTTGATATTTTATAGCTCAGGTTGTACTATCTGAGTGTTGTAAATGGGGTGAATAGCTGGTTGTCTTTCAAACAGGAGAAGTTTGTAATGTGTATTTTAATTTTAATTTAATTTCTACACAATTTTCTGATCTACGTTATAATGTAGTTTTCCTCAAAAACTTACCCGGAGTTGTGTTTTTGTTTCATTCACACATTTTTTAACACACAAATCCTGCATATTTAGGCTGAATTCTACCTTGTTCTATCAAACTGAAAACATTTGGTAATTCAGGAAGTGCTTCACTGTGTTTTTAAACTCCTTACACGTTCACTAGAATCATTTGGATAATTTCAGTCTTGAAATTTCCAATCTCTACTCTACAGAAGGTAAAAGATAAAGAAGACATGACATCACAAGGTGGAACAGAGCATTTTGAGCTTTGGAGATGTAGACAGACTAATAATAAAAAGTTACTTAAACGTGTCTAAATTAAACAAACTGAACTCCAGGTCTGTTTTCGATGAGGTAACAACATTATAACATGACTTAAAGCTCACATGAGTCAATTTTGTGTAATATGGGACCTTTAATAGTTACATAAAATGATTTAACTGTAGATTTTGAGATTTAATACAGCTGAATAAATAAAAAATAAGATGTTCTACACCAGAAATTGTAGGGATATAACTCTTAAACTTAGCTATTTATTTTTCTTATTATGTTTATTCTTATTATTATTTCTGCTGCTGTTGACCCGGACCTGAGTGCAGTGTTTCGTCTCTGTGTATTTTTATACTGAAATGACAAATAAATTCTGATTGATTCTGAAATTAGGTCCAAAGGTCCAACAAAAAACTAAACCAGGTCTCAACTGGGACAAAGACAAGTCCATGTTTTGTGACGAGGAAACAACATTATAACATTGATCAGAAACAGAAAATAGCTTAAAATGGGCCCTTTAATGTTGGAAACTTCTAGGCAAAGACAGAAAAGTTACACAATGCACCTTTATGTTTCCTCATATCACCTGTCCGAGCCACTTCACCCTCTCCGTCCTCTCCTCAGCTCTCCTTGTTTGAGCCTAAAATATTCCTGAAAACCTCCTGTTCCCAACCTTCAACATTTTAATCCATATAACTACATGTATTCATCAATCAAACCTTTCCAGGAAGAATTAACATAATGTAGGCAATATGTTTTACACTGGGTGGAGTAATATGGTTTGGCCTCGTTCCAGTTCACTTGGCACACAGCACATGCACACACACGGGCGTTATTTAAAGACTTCACTAAAGACCTCTTCACTTTAAAATATGACCGTAACATTGGGAATACTGCAAATATATATTTTTAAATAAAGGTGGGTACTACTCTGTGTAACCTTTCCGGTGGAGGGCCTGTCAAATACTTTTTTCCCATGTAGGTGTTTTGCCTGGAATGTTTCACAGTATGGCATTAAACCTTTCTATCATCATGGAGACTAAATCAGACCAAGTTGCAGGTCAGATCTGTGGAGAGGCGACCCCGCTCACAGTCAGAATGCCTGTTTTTCTGGGAACTTTTGAGCTATAAAACCACCTGTAAATGAATAAATGTAAAGTAGGGCTGTTTAATGTCATACTGTGGAATATTCCAGGCAGAGCAATGACATCTCCATAGAAACAAGCAGGTGAACAAGCAAAAAGCTACATAGTATGCCTTTAAGTATTTTCAGTGAAATTATATCTGTAGTTTTCCAACACCATACTTTTACTCTTTGTTTGAGTATTACATTTTACTTACTCGAGTAAAGGTTTTGGTTACTCTTCTCACTTAAAGTCTAAAAGGGATGTTGACAATGGTACTTCAGGATTTCATTTTGTTTTTCTCCTGTTTGTGGACTGAGGGAGTGTGACGTCACCCACAGGGTTTCAGCTCCAGTCAAACGAAGCTCATCGAGGCTGACATTTATGTGGTGAAAATTTGAGTTAAAAGTTCATATTAGTAATAGGAATTTATTCACGGACAAAATGGCAAAACAAAAACACCAGAATCATATAGAGTGGGTTAATACGAACATTTTAAGGCCAAAATGACGAAATGACGCCCATGCTCACTCTATTTCACAGGTGTCAAACATAAGGCCCTGGGGCCGGATCCGGACCTCCAAGACCTTTAATCTGGCCCTCGGCTGATTTTCTACTAAAATATTTTAATCATATTTTCTATTAAAATATTGGTAATTTTCTGTTCCGCTTAGCACAGCAGTGTCTCCCGTGCCTCTGTACGTGGCCCCTCCCACCAGAGCAGCACAAATGAAGACTTGCCTCTTTCCAAACGCTCTTAAAGGACGATCGTTTTGACTGTTGACCGTGACACCCTCATCAGCAAAATGTCAAAAATGAGAAAAGTGGAGCCAAGTGCAGGATTTTCCAAAAAAAAATCACTTATTCCTATTTGCATTCAAGTTAATGTTAAAACATTGTGTTGAAATAGCTTTTTTTTTTTTCATAATATTATAATATTTTGTAAAAGAAAGAGTTCATCATTTAAAAAAGATTTCTGTAATAGATTTGCGTTTCTCTGCACAAATATTTTAACTTATTGCTGTTTTTGGGGTTTATATGCCATGAGTTTTCTGATCCGGCTCCTTTAGGATTAAAGTAGGCTGGATACGGCCACGGACCAAAATGAGTTTGACACCCCTGCTCTATTTGGAAAGTGGCCACTAGTGGGTTAGTCATGTCCATTTATGTGTACAGTCTATGGTTCTAACTTTTCAAAATATGTGATTTTGTGTATTATTGATTTTGTGTATTATTTATACTTTTGTCCCATATATTATCTTCAAATGATACATTATTATTATTATGCTAAGTTCAGTTACACAGCTATTTGTACATGAGAGATAGTTTGCCAAAGTACTGCCTTGTACTTGCCCACTACTTTGTACTTCTAAGTATGTAAGCAAGTAAGTCAGTAATTAAGTCAGTCAGTAAGCAAGTAAGTAAGTAAATAAATAAGTGAGTAACTACAAAAGTTAGTAAGTAAGAAAGTAAGTAAATAAGTGAGTAAATAAGTAAGCAATACAAAGTAGGAAACCTTTGTAAGTAAGTAAGTTAGTAAGTAAGTAAGTAAGTAAGTAAGTAAGTAAGTAAGTAAAAGTAAGTAAGTAAATAAGCAAGTAAATCAGTAAGTAAGTAAGAAGTAAGTAGGTAAACATGAAAGCAAGTAAGTAAGTAAGCAAATAAGTAAGTAAGTAAGTAAGTAAGTAAGTATGTAAGTCACAAAGATCATTATTCATTCACTCCATACCCAGTGGTGATAAGCTATTATTGTGGCCACAGCTGCCCTGGGACAAACTGACGGAAGCAAGGCTGCCAATCTGCGCCACCGGCCCCTCCGCCCATCACTCAAACACATCACTTTGATACTAGGTAATGTGGGTGAAGTGTCTTGCCTAAGGACACAAAGGCTTCTACTTGAGTAATATTAGTCTGAAGTGATTGTAATTTTACTTGAGTACAGTTTTGGCTACTCTACCCATTTCTGATTTTAAAATACTAGAAATGTGCCTTTAAACCATGCCTTTATACCCAGTAGTACTGAAAATAAAATGCATAAGTGCCATTACTCAAATCCCTTGATCTATCTCCTCGTATCTAGATATAGGTTCTATAATTAATTTGCAGTTTCCCCGACCTCCCACAAACCACATTTAATCTCACTGATGAAATAAGATGGCTGAAGTACAAGCCCCAAGAGTCCACAATCCACCCTTTGGCTCCTGGATCTGTACGTGATAAATCCTTAATGAAGAGATGCAAAGAAGTCGCAGTAATTCTGCAGTTTTTGTAGACATATATTTAAATAGCCTGTACCTGAGTTTTTCCATGTATTCATAAGTGCACTATGTAATTTTTTTTTAATTTTTTTTTTTGGTTGGGGTTCCGTCACCTGCTTGTTTCCATGGATATGTCTTTGCTCTGGGTGGAATGTTCCACAGTATGACATTAAACAGCTCTACTTTACATGTATTTATTTACTACAGGTGGCTTTATAGTTCAAAAATACCTACAAAAACAGACATTCTGACAGTGAGCAGGGTCGCCTCTCCACAGATCTGACCTGTAACTTTGTTGGGTGTCAGAATAATTTTATTATTATCCCATATTTGCTAAATACTTGTGTGATATTCTAGGCCTATGAGTTAACCATTTATGTAACTACAATTCTTTGATTTATAATGTACCAATCACTTGTATAAAAATGAAATAACCTCTTTGTGTTTGACAACTGTGTGCAGTGACCTATCGCTCTTGTGAACCTCGAGATGATTCCTCACATGAAGCCAACTTCCACTGTCACACATGCAAGAGTTATGATGATGTCTGACCATACCTAAGGCACCTCCTGTTTGTACTATGCATAGCTTCATCAGTTTCTTATTATGTCTTGGCTGTTTCCCCTTCCCCTTGAGAATTATCATTCTGTAACTAGGGCCTCCTAATGAAATAAAAAGAGGAGAGCGGCCTTGAGGCATCAGAACGTGTGGAGACTGTTGGTTTTGATGCCCACTCTCTGCCCGTTCTCCTCGCGAGTAAAACTGAATTAATCTCTTGTCTTTCTTCTTGTTTACAATGTTTAGGCAGACCTAACATTGGGTTTGGTGTTCCAGACAATGCATCAACTTCTCCACGTAAAAAAAAGCTTTTCATGGACCCTCTAAGCAGCTCTTAAGGTCAAAATAAGTCCACTGTGTATTGTCTGCATCTAATCATAAAGTGTTTTATTGTTCGTTAATCAGGAAATGCGAGTTTAGCATGCTAGTTGTTGTTTGCAGTACCATCACGACAAAACTCCACTATGGCCCCTGAAATTTGTGAAACTCATCGTGTTCAATAAGTAGGATGCTCTGAATGCATGAGGTAAGTGAGGAATAACTTTGGACCACTGCAAACTGTTTAAAATTATGTAATTGTGTTTTTCACATTTTCTGAGAGTGAAAAACAGGTACCGTGCCTTTAAGAATGCAAAAAAGGTAAATTGTCCGAGCTCAAAAACAGGCAGGTTCGCTCTGGTTTTGCTGCACGTCAGAAACCACTTTTCCTTTAATTTTCTCCATTGGTGGCCTTCGTTAGTTGCAGCAGTAACCATGACGACCGAAGCAAAAGTCATGTTTTTTTTCTTCAGATAGCTCAACAGGTTTGATTTAGAGCTATTCGTTCGTGATGTCTTTTTTAAACTACAGAGTGGTTTTGTTCTAAATAATCATCAATAGTAATTTTCCAAGATCCGCTTTTGCACTTAGAATTTCAGTTTTATATTTGAGGAGTTAATTTGTGTATAGTCTGTTTAATTTAAAATATTTATGTCAAAGGCTTATAATTTACTCTTTGACAAGTATTGTTTTCAAATGTTTAAAGATCCCTTATTATACAAAAGTGAATCCTGTGAGCATTTAGACATGTTAGAATCAAAAACATACCTGGATTATGAGTTTGTCTAAGGCCCCATCTACATTAGTACGTATTTGTGTCGTATTCGAGTTGTTTTCATGGTGGATGCAGTGTTCGTCCACACTCATCTGATGGAAAATGACTCCAGAGACAAAATGATCTGGTGCCACCAGTTCCTATGAATTCATCAGAGTAGGGATCTGATCTGGCACTGTGTGGACGCCTGAAAACATTGATACGCTGATGTAGGAGCTCTAGTTGCCGTCTTTATTGGATCTCATCACTGTGACTTGTGACTTCCTGATTCGCTAGATTTGTGACATCGTTCATGTGACGCTATTGAGGAAAACAGTGTAAACAAACCGGAGACAAATGGGAAATGCGTACCCATGCTCGTCTTAAAATCCAGTGTTATGTTCATTAACAACTGAACCTCGTCGTTGGTCCATGAAAAGATCTTCACTGGCTCGAAATTGGCTGCTCACGTGACATTGTGATGTCGTGACGTGACGCCAGCCTAGTCATGTGACTAATGTTTGAGGCGGTTTCACTTTACCGTGTGGCTTTGATTGCGGACACAGAGACACCGTGTCTGGACGCAAATCGTTTCTGATATGGTGATACAGTGATACAGTGATTTGTTTCAGCGTAAACAAAACATACATCTCTAAAGCTCAAAATGATGGGTTTGTGCATTAAACATGTGTGAATAAAAGAAAACACAACTCCAACTCCAATCTGTTTGTGCACAGGAAACAACATTATAACACAGATCAGAAAATAGTGTAATATGAGCCCTTCAGAAATATGATTCACTTCCTTCTTGCTCAAATTCCCTCAAATGCACTGCGATTAATAATATGTATAACAATATGTAGAAGATGGTATCATCATGATATTGTTCTGGAAATACAGAAGAAGGGCCAATGAAGCAACCAAACACAATTACATGCAGTCATTAGGGTAATTTGAACCGGAAAACCATTGTCCCGTATATTATTCTCTGTCCTGAGCAGGGGGAGGGAGCCAGAGTTCTTGAACAGCAGCCATAGCAACATACGGAGGAAAGGCAGACCAGCTGAACGACCCACAATGCAACAGGAACTATGGCCTTGTTAGTATATGGGCATTATTCTTGGTTATTTCCTCTCTTTATTGCAGCACTGACGTCTTTATATGCTGGGATCTAAGCAGCGATGTTTATCTATCTAAATGGTGCACTGCGTAACTTTTCTGATTGAAGACTGGCCATCTGCTGTTTCCTTGTAGATGTTATTGCTTTGCCTAGAATGTTCCACACACAAATTGAAATAATGACATATCGTATTGTTTAAATTGATGATACAGTATTGATATCGTGGGCTCCTGTATCCATATATAGTATTTTTATGTATATTTTACCAAATTATTTTGTGTAAGAGTTACAATTGTGTAGACATTTTCACTGTTTTGAATAAAATTGATGTTTTTCATATTAAATTTGAACAAACTAGTGGAATTAAAAGACTTAGTATCACAGCCATGATTTAGCTTTTTAGATTTTATTTTATTTTTTTACACTGAGCCAAATAAAATTGATTGGAAATATATCATACTGATATCATCATATTGGTAGCTTATCAAAATAAATTAGCGTTAGACATGGTCCTCGCAGAGAGGGGAGGGGTCTGCGCATTCTTCAAAACCCAGTGCTGTTTGTTTATCCCAAATAACACGGCACCAGACGGATCAGTTACCAGAACCCTACAGGGTCTGCAAATGTTCGCCAACACCATGCACGAGCAATCAGGGGTTAACAATATTATAGAAGAATGGTTTAACTCCACCTTTGGTTCTTGGAAAAACATCGTGTTATCCATTTGCACATCATTGTTTATTTGCATAAGCATTTTTGTGCTATGTGGGTGTTGTTGTATTCCATGCATACGCTTGCTCCTATTAAGAGTTTTTGACAGGATGTTTGAGAAAATTGAAATTCATGTAGCCGAAGAATGTGAAGCAATGTTAGCTAGTTTAAATTTGGACAACAATCCCGAAGAAAATTCTGTTTAGAAATATGCGAAATGACGAGACTATAGAAAATCTGCTTAGAAGTTATAGTACTCTGAGGTAAAGCATTATTGATAAACAGGAGGGAAATGTGAAAGAATTGATGTGTTATTTTAAATATTATGAATCATTTAAAATCATAAGCATTTGTGTGTTCATTTAAATTCTTAATCATTTGTGTGTGTGATTAAAGTTATCAACAATTGCGTTTTTGGGTTTTTCCATATGTATGTCATATGTCCTAGTACAAGAACTCCTGACTCTTTAAGCTAATCTACTGAGTCGCCCATGAGAAGACAGCGAAGGGTTTTTTCCCTCATGTGGTTAGCATAAATTTTGGGAGAAAACTGACCTGATTGTTTATCACCTGGAGCCTGTAATCAAGTGTGAAATGGGGGGGTGGTTTAGCCTAAAGATTGTTAGCATGTGATCATTGTAACCATTGTGTGATATAACATAATGTACTGTATTGTTATCTGTGAAATGACTGCAATAAAAGCTGCTGTTGGGAGGAGAGCTGCAGAGTAGAGAGGCTCAGCCAGTGGTATTGACAGGCTCTGACAGCTCTTTCTCTCCTTGCGCAAGTATTACTTTTAACTGTCTCGTTTTGGTGTGTCTTTATTTAATGTAATTTGATGTCTTAGGGTAAATTCCCTGACAAACATTCTGAATCAAAAGTGCACTGTATCGAAAAGCTTATCGTATCGTGGCGTGTGTATCGAGGTATGTATCATATCGGCAAATTCCCATGATACCATCCCTATTCCACACTATGGCATTAAACATATCCATTTCAAGCAGGTGACACGACCAGGCCAGCTTACAGGTAAGGTCTGTGGAGACTAGGGCTGGGTATCATTAAGAAGTTGCCAATATGATACATACCTTGATACATAGGCCGCGATACAATACATATCTCAATACAGTGAGCTTTTGATTCAATACGATATATTTTAAGATCGATTTGATACGGTTCAATAAAAAATAAATATTGTGCAAAGTTCATATGAAACACTCCCATTTTAATCAAAACAGTGCAAAATGTCAAATCTGTCGCATAAATGAGTTTAAATAAGCAACAAAACTGTAGTGCTGTAACAAAATAATTGATGATATTGATGATACTGTATCATCACATTAAACAATACGATTTACACGCCTAGTGGACAAATGGCTGACATTAAGAATAAATATTTTCCAAAATATTGTATTATGAAAGCAAAAAAAAAAAAAAAAAAAAATGCACTTATAATTCTAATAAAAGCCAGATAGCCAACGTCTAATGCTATACTGAGGAACATTCCTTCCAAATTAATAACATCGACACGGAGTCAAGCAGGTGACCTCCCTCTCTGTTAGAAAAGTTACACATTGCACCATTTCTTCCATAGACTGTATAAAGAAGTGGGCTGAGGGACTATGATGTCACCCATAGCGTTCAAGTCCAGTCAAATGAAGCTCATCAAGGTTGGCAATTATAGGGGCAAATTTATTTACGGACAAAATAGCAAAGTAAAAACACCAAGATCATGTATAGGGCTGGGTATCATTAAGAAGTTGTTGATACGATACATATCTCGATACAGCGTACTTTCAATTCGATACAATATATTTCAAATCGATTCAATATGGTTCAATAAAAAATTACGACTGTGACACTGAAGTGATACTAAAAGTCTTTTGCACAAGAAGCGATTTAACAAAGTGAATATGAAACACGCCCATTTTAATCATCAAAACAATAAATGAGTTTCCTTCCTCTAAACAAGCGACAAAACCGCAGCACTGTAACAAAATAATTTAGTAAAATACACCAAAAATCACTCTTGGCGATATATCGATACAGCAGCCTATAATATTTTTATATTTTTGCACAACCCTAAACATGTAGAGTGTGATGATATGAACATTTTAAACCCAAAATGACAAGGATCACAGCAGCAGTTACAGAGAAAGGGGCGACAATTTTTCAACGTAAAGCCAATCGTAGCCAGAGCTGATGGAGCCAGAAGCGCCCCCATGCTCACTTCCTATTTGGTCGCTATGCCCATTCCTGCATACACAGTTTTCAGATTTCGTCAGCTCAAGCAGATTGAAAGGCTTGCTTGGGGATCTGTACAGTAAAGTTACATAACTGGAACTAAGCACTTGTGGGATTTGAACTCACTGTGCTGTGTTTTATTCATATGGATCATTAATTCATGTCATTATTGCACCGTTGCATTATACAGGCAGAGGAAGCAGGAAAAAGCACACAGCATTAAGCATCAGAGGCTGTAATGCTGGATCTCCTCGTGTTATATTAAACATCAGTTAGATCGGCCCCAGGGAAAAAAATAAAATAAAAAATGTCTATGAATCAAAGGGAATCACACATGGAGAGCAGATTAAAGTGTTTTTTTTGTTTGTTTTTTTTCTAATTATGACTGGGTTTGGTGGGATACTACATGTGGTAAAAATTGATCATAATTTACATCAGTTTGAGGTGCTTTTTATAGCTTTTCTGGTGGAGGTTTGTCAATTTTTGTTCTCCATGGAGGTTTAAACCTTATTAAACCTTTCTATATTCACGAAAACCAAACCAGAACGAAGTTACAGGTCAGATCTGTGGAAAAGCAACCCCGCTCACAGTCAGAATGAATGTTTGTCAAGGTATTTTTAAGCTATAAAACCACCTGTAATTGAATAAATATAAGGTAGAGCTGGTTAATGTCATACTGTGGAACATTCTAGGGCAGAGCAATGACACATTCAGGAAAAAAAAAAAAAAAAAAAGTTCAGTAGCACCGAGATGTAAAATGGAAAACCTCTGAAACACTGAAAATTCCAACCAAAATGCCCAAGAGACAATTTACGCTGAGCTTTTTTGTCACAGTTTAAAGCTTTATTTAACAAAAAAGGTGATGTTGTTCATTTTTGTTAGTCCAATAATAGCTACTCTGAAAATGTCTTTAGTTTTGGCCCTTGCTTGATGACAGCTTTGAAATTAACTCTTCGTATGTCACAACTGCTGCCCAAAAACTTTATTAGTAAAATCTTAATTATAATCATGTTTTAGTGAAATGAGTTTAACCTGCCAGAAGCATTTTAAAGAGGAGCTATTATGCCATTTTGGGGGGGTGTTTTACCATGTTATGACACTGTTCCGTCGTAAAAGACGCACGCTTTACGCACACAGTCTCTTTGTGTTTGTGCCTGCGGTTACGCATGATACAGGCGGCGCAGGTATACAGAAAACCATGGCTTGTGATATGTCATTGTGTTCATTGGCTCGTTGACTGTAAGGGGAAAATATCACTCCCGGCCTGTAATCAAGTTTGGGTGATTGTGCACGAGGGGAAGTGGGGAGTAAACTTTCTGAGTTCTGTAACCACTGATTGGCGGTGTGGGGCTTTAGTAACCGAAAACTTGCACTCTATTGGCTGACCAAAGTGCCAATTAAATGCTAACTCTTTCGTTTAGCATAGACAGTAGCGTTATCGTGCTCAGTAAATATCTTAGCCCTGAAATCGCCAGAAATGCAAAAAAAAAGTGACGGATCACTTTTCACGTTTGGAATACTTTGGAATACTTTCCGGCATAGAGGAACTAATTCATTTTGTGGACATATTTTCTTCACTGGATTATATTCTCTGGACCTGTACGGACCAAATGAGACCAACTTTCTGGGGATATGTGGATGTTTGACAGAATGAGAGCCCTCAAAAGGTAAGAACAGTCCAAATCCTTTGCACGTGCTTTTCTGTAAAACGGCTGTCTTGTCAGTGCTGTTGTGGTTACTGTGGAAAATGATTTGGATATTCAAAAAGACGAGACTCGTAGCTTTAATTTGATGTGTATATTGTTAGTGTGGACGACGGAGATTCATATGCAAATTGCTGTAGCGTTGTAAATGAAGGGCCGGCGGGCCGTCAAATCCTTATCAGGTTAAACCAAGCTTGATTCAGCAGCCGGTTTCACTTTGTAGAAATTGTCTGACTTAGAATTTGTTCGCTCGATGGTAGGTGGGTACTTTTTAAAATTTTACTAATCACTGCTATTTGGTCGTGACGTACGTAATGAGCCGCTGACACTACTAACTGGTATATGAACCTTTTCCCAAATCCCGTAGGGAAGTGCAAGAACGTCTTTTCCCTTGAAAAAATTCACCAAACTTTCTCTTTGTTTCGGCTTCAAATCCTCGATCTCGGGAATCTTTGCCAACACTGAATATATGGCTCTTCGCTGATCGGCTGGTGCCCGAACTTGCACTTCTGGGGTTTTTGCGAACCGTCTAGTATTCCGATTCAGATTTCTGACCTGGTCGCTGGAGAGAAATGGAATTGAGAGGAGGCACTAGGTGGTGTCTAAACCCTCTTTATGCTGGATATACACTGTGAGACATTTTCAATCATTTCACTCAGCAGCAGCTCAAACTGTACAATCAAATCGCAGGGTTTAAAAGTTCACAGCTCACGATTCATGTTCTCACTATACGAATGACTTCAACAGTGCGAAACCCTCTGACAGGTTTGATTTACTTGTGACCTACAATTGCCAGTCAGGAGCTGGTCGTGAGGTATTAATCGGTTCCCCACATAGTCGAGTTTCAGCAGACGTCATTGTTATTAAAAGCCTGCGTTGCATGCTGGGAAATATTTTGGTCGGAGGCAAGAAACACGATAGTGGTCAAACACAGTGCGTAACCTCGCGTATTTATCCCCGATAATGGCAAATTCCTGCTGCATTATCGGATGCACAAATAGAAGCACGGAAGTAGGAAAATGTTCTTTTTCGTATTCTGAGTGAAAAGAACCATTAACGGTGAATTAAATGACTTTCAAACATTTCACAGAGCAAACGTAGAAGATCCTAGCAAACCGTGGACTCCAACAAGTTCAACAACACATCGAGACTCTTGGAGGTTTTCATCTTTTCTGCTGTGAATGGCCCAGGAGTTTCCACCAAGTCATTGTGGATATCGCTGAAGTGAATATTTGGCCAGGTAGTTGGTGATTCAGACAGAATTTTGGTTTGGTCCACCTTTTGTCGGGGTTGAAAAGGGTGATTTGGCTCCATCGATGCTTATGACCAATTTCTGGTCAAATGGTCTTGGGTCCTCTGCCGTTAGAGTGGATAAATAACTGGGATCAATACCCTTTACGTGCTTTCTCGCTCCGTCCGTCATGTTGAATTAGTGTTTATTGCCGCCGACCAAAATAATTCCCAGAATGCAACGTGCGCGTTAGTCAACAATAGGGTGACCATATTTCCGTTTGTGAAAACTCTGACACCTTTTGGGAGGGGGGGATTTGTCGGATTTTTTTTTAGTGCAACTTTGTAATTTTTTACAGCGTATGAAAGCGTATTGTATATTACAGGCGGTAGTAATTATACACGGGTGGGTCAGGACTAAAAACCAGGTCTAAACCAGGACTAATCTTGGACTTAAGAGAGAAAACGCTGAGCAGTTTTCCGCAAAGCACGATCAGGCAATTCCCGCGTTTAACTCCGTGAGGTACGGAGCTGAGCCGGTCCTTTCTCCTGTGGCCACCTCCGAGCCCGTCCTGACGGTGAGTCCTGTTTCAGTCCTGGTTTAGTCCTGTTTTAGTCCTAGTTCAGTCGTGGATTAGTCCTCCTCTTCAGTCCTGGAATCAGTCCTGGGTTAGTCCTGGTTTAGTCTTGGTTCAGTCCGTGGCGTAGGCAGCGCAAAAGTTTGATATAATCTCGGGTTAACGGGCAGGTGTGGTCCTGTACTTCGCGGGTGCGTTGTTGTACTGGGGGTCTCCAAAAATGGAGCCGTGCGGGACTCTGTGCTGTTGGGCTCCATTATGGAATAAATTAATCTTCAGTTTGTTACATAAAGAAGGAGGAAAATAACACAAGGACGACAGCAGTAATAAGTTTTAAGAAGGAAGTAAAAAGGGTTGCGCCTGTCCTGTCTGAGAAAAGTGTATAAAGTTTGTGCTGAGGGGTTTTACAGCCATAACACAGACAGAATAATTGTAAAATATAAAGTTGACTACTTCGCGGATTTCACCTATCGCGGGTTATTTTTAGAACGTAACCCCCACGATAAACGAGGGACACTGTACTCTCACCTGGCAACCTGTGCGCATGACCTCCCACTTGTCCCGACCGGGACGGAAAACGGAGAATTTCTTGTACAAATCATTGTTAAATGGGCATTTGTGCTTCGGTATGTTGCAGACTGACCGACTGTTTGTGTTTGCTCGCTCCTTCTGAGTCACAGACGCTACGAGAGACGCTCAGTTTATGAGCGGTAATGAAAACCCGGACATTTGCATCACTTTATAAAAAAAAACCTGGACGCCCCGGACATGACGCAAAATACGGACATGTCCAGGGAAAAACGGACGTTTGGTCACCCTAGTCAACAATAAAACTCGCCTATATTCTAAGTGAAATATTAAGTGAAATCTCGGCCAAATCCTAAAAACAGTGAAAAATCAGGTCAAAAAGGACCAAAAATCACACTTTACGCCCGGCTTTACAGTTAGCATTAAGAGTCTGTACAAGGCTCCGCCCACATGCCTACATTCCATCCACGCTCCCACACGACAATTCTCCAAAAACACTTAAAAACATGATACAAAAGTGTACACAACAACTTGACAAACCCGATGCGATGTGCTGTAGTTTCATTAGCCGATTTACTGTGACAGCGCTCTGAAGGGGGAGCGACTCAGAGTATCAAAAGCGAAAGCGAATATAGCCTTTTCAAAACAATCAAAGGTAACAAGGTGATCTAAATATGTTATGTGTTCACCGTTAATACCCCATGGAAGTAAAATACCCGCTCTTTAAGCCTCATAGAAGCCCGTAATGGTGGATCTCCTCCGGTTCTAACAGATGTCAGTTAGATCGGCCCCAGGGTAAAAAAAAAAAAAAAACGCATCAAAGAGAATCACACATGTAGCACAGATTAAGTGTATGTATTCACTATGATGAGGGGGATTGAAAGAACAGCGCTCGGTGAAAAGAGAAGGCATTTTAAAAAGATGGGAGCACTTTCTTGCAGGTTGCGACTGAACTACTTTCAGAAATTTACATGATGAGATGCCCAGATGATATGCAAATGAGGAGAGAGGAATGGAGAGAAAGAAAGTAGAGCCACAGTGAATAGGTTGTGCAGGCGTAAGGATATCGGTAAAAACTCGCAGGAAAATCAAAGGAGAAAGGAGGAAAGTGTATGAAGAACATTTCTGTCTCGTAATGAGGAAAAACGTCCATAAATATTGTAATTTCATTGTGATGGCTTCCGTGTTTCAAAGCATAATAAATGTTTCACACCGAGAACAGCTTCAGAAATTCGTTCACCTTTTACATGATCATCTTTGGTGGCTCAATGGTAGGCGAGAAGGTTCTGGGTTCGACTCCCAGGTTGCCCAGCAGAGGTGGGACCAAGTCGTTGTTTTGCAAGTCTCAAGTAAGTCTACGTTCAGACTGCAGGGCTTAACGCTCAATTCCGATGTTTTTGCGAGGTCGTTCACATTTCCAATTAAACGTGACTTGTATGTGTCTCCAGTGTGAACAGTAAACGGCCCGAAAGTGTCCTACATGTGCACTGGAGACACGATGACGTCAACCGCAGCGAGCGTGCTCTGTGTTTACGGAAGTTGTCCAAACATGGACGCGAGCATTGAGCACCTGGAGATTTTAAAGTTCCTCTCGTACCGGAGCCAGAACATGAACAACTTACTTGTTTTAAGGAGGAGATTGAGAAGGAGAAGGACGAGGTTTTTTGGCCGTGGTGTTTTGTGGGGCAGCGGCAGCGACGTCCGTTGAAAGGAACGTGTGGATGTGGAGACGTGGCCAAGAGTGGTGAGTGGCGATGTGCTTCGCTTCAGTGACAGTGAGTTCATTAACAATTTTCGCCTACTTCAGCGCAGAATAGTGACGTTTGTGGCTTGTTGATAACGTGTAGGTCGGATGAATGCGCTTTGGCCGTTCACACTGAAGTCACATGTCAAAAGATCAGATATGTATCGGTTTCAGGAGCACATATCCAAGTGGCCTGGGTCGCATTTGAAAAAAATCGGATCTGTGTCGTTCAGACTGTCATTAAAAGATCAGATACAGGTCACATAGAAGCCAAAAAATCGGATTTGGGTCACTTCAGGCTGCAGTCTGTACGCAGCCTAAGTCTCAAGTCCGAGTCAAGTCCCAAGTCAAATACAGGCAAGTCCAAGTTGAGTCTCCAGTCACTGGCTCATAAGTCCAAGTCAAGTTCAAGTCATCTGCTTTGAGCTTTAAGTCATTTCAAGTCTTTAAACCAATTTGTACTTAAATAGTCAAGGTGTATTTATATAAGAGTTGTAGAAATGCAATTTTTTGCTTTTTAAATGTCTTGATAAGATCTTGGTGTGAATCATTATGGTCAGAATAGATTTAGGATAGGATAGAATTCAGATTTAAAAGTGCTTAATATCAGTTTTTTGTCATGTAGTCTGCACTGAAATAGAAGGATGATGCTCTCTGTAGTTCCCTCTGTTCTACTGTATTGTACTTTATATAACTGTGCTGTACTGTATATTACTGTAGTACATTTGAGTGTCACAGTACTTCAGTTCCATCCAAAGTACCAAAGAGACGTGGGAGTGCGATATGTTCCAGTTTGTTCCAGTAAAATTAAGCACTGAATGTATCAACTGTAAAGAGAAAAGTATTTTCTAAAAACATATATTTCTTTAGGAGAAGCATCAAGTCTTCTCAGGTCACAAGGCTCAAGTCTGAATCAAGTCCCAAGTCATTGACCTTCAAGTCCAAGACGAGTCCCAAGTTTTAGTCCATTTTATCAAGTCAAGTCTCAAGTCCTTGAAAAATAGTGACTCAAGTCTGACTCAAGTCCAAGTCACGACATGCAAGACCCCATGTGTGCTGCCCAGACCTTTCTATGTGGAGTTTGCATGTTTCTTCATTTGTAGACACTTTTGTTCCCAACATAAACCCCCAAAAACCCAAAGCACCTCAGGTTAGATCCTCCAGCTAATGTAGTCCTGACCAAGCCCAGCTCAAGATCTGGAGCTGGGTCAAGTTTCCTGACAGCAGCATTGAAGGATGGGTCAAATGCAGATAACAAATTTCCCTATAGGGACAATAAAGTATATCGGTAAGACGCACTGTGTAACTTTTCTGGTAGAGGGTCCACTACCTGCGTGACTCTAGTGCCTCTGCTCAATTTGATTTCTCTCCAGCGACAGGAATCGGAATACACTAGACGGTTTGCAAGAACCCCAGAAGCTGTAGACTGCGCTCCGGCCAATCAGTGAAGAACTGTGAAGCCGGCAATTACTTAGACACCACTGAACATTCCGACGCATTACGTACGTCTCGACCAAGCAGCAGTAATTGGTTAGATATTAAAAAAGTACCCACCTACCGTCAAGCGAACAAATCCTAATGCTGCGAGGTCAGACAGTTTCCGAAGTGAAACCAGCTGATGAATAAGGAATGTTCCACAGTATGGTATTTCATTTAGCTATCTCCATGGAGACAAGCAGACCACATCACCAGATCAAATTTCTGGTCGGATCTGAAGTGGAAGAAGTGGACCACAGAAATAAAGGATGTTTTGTAGTAGTTTTGAGCAATAAAAACACTGGCAATTGTTTAATGCCAAACTGTGGAACATCCCAGGCAAAGCATAACATAACATCACCATGGATACCTGCAGATAGCGGACACAGCGCACCTTTAACGTTAACCTTAAAACGGACAAAAAGAGAAGTTTGACAAAGTTAGTACATTTAAAGCTAATGCAATCTGATACTGGAAATAAAGCATTAAATTGTAAACCTACAGCATTATAAAATCAATATTACAAAAAATAAATAAATTTAAATTAAAAGTTATAAATGAAAAACTAATTTGTGGTTAAAACCTTGTTAGACTTCCTGGCAATACTACTGGAGCCCTCTAACCTTCACATTTATCGACAAATCCGCAAATTTTCAGCAAACATTTTCAAAACAGACGCTTTTTTTTTTTTCCACGCCTGCCACCCGCATCATTTCTGTTTACGCCGTTACCGTGGAAACACAAAATCCCATTACACGACCCAGCAATCCGCACGCATGACGGGACTCGAGGCGCGATTGTGTACGGGAAAATATGTATGTATTTTGAAGACTTACAAAAGTACTTCTCGTGTACTGACTGAAAGAGAGAGAGATACTTACTAGGGATGGAAGTGAGGTCATTTGAAGAGAGAAAGAGGGAGCGAGGGAGGGTTTGGAGAAGACGGAGAGAAAGAGAGAGGGACAGAGAGAGGATGGATTGAGAGAAGGTGGGAGATAGAAAGAGAGAGGGGCAAAGAGAAACACAGAGGGGAGGCAAAAGAGGAACGCTCGGAGTGTTGGGAGAGAAAAGAGGGGGATGACGAGGAAGGAGGGAGAGAAAGAGAGGGGAAGGGAAAGAGGGGGGCGAGGATGGGTGGGTTGATATTGAGAGAAAGGGAGGGAGAGAAAAACAAGATGTGGGGAAAGAGAGAAAGAGGTAGAGAGAAAATGTGGATGAGAGAGAGAAGGAGGGAGGGAGGGAAAGAGGGCAAGAGAAAGAGAGGAAGAGAGCGAGAGATGTGGGAAGAGGGAGAGAGATGAGGGGAGAGAGAAAGACGGAAAGGAGAGAGAGGGAGGGGAAGAGAGGAACGGAGGGCGGGAGAGCGAGAGAGAAAGAAAAGGGGAAGGAGAGAAATAGGGCAGGAGAAAGAGAGGCAGAGGGGGAAAGAGAGGAGGGGAGAGAAAGATGGAAATGAAAGGGAGGGAGAGAGAGAGAGAGATAGAGGGAGAAGAGAGGGCAAGAGAAAAAAGCAGAGAGGGAGAGAGACCCAGGGAGAGAAAAATGGAAAAGAGAGGAAGGGAGAGAGCAGAAGGTAGGGAGGGATGGAGAGAGCGAGAGAGAGAAAGGGAAAGAGAAAATGAAGGGAAAGACAGGCAGAGAGGGAGAGGGAGGAAGAGAGAAAGAGAGATGGGGAAAGAGAAAGAGAGGGCAGAAGAAAGAAAGGAAGATAGAAAGGTATGGGGAGAGAGAAATGGAGTGAGGAAAAGTGAGAGAGAGATGAAGGGAGAGAAAGATGGAAAAGAGTGGAAGGGAGAGAGAGGAAGGGAGGGAGGAGAGAAAAGGGGAAAGAGAGAAAGAGAGGGGAAGAGAAAGAAAAGCAGATAAGGAGAGAAAGATGGAAAAGCGAGGAAGGGAGGGAGAGAAAGAAAGAGAGAGGTATGGGGAGAGAGAGGGGGGATGAGGAAAAGTGAGAGAGAGACAGGGAGGGAGACAAGGGGAGAGAAAGATGGAAAAAAGAGGAAGAGATAGAGAGAGAGAAAGAAAAGGGGAAAGAGAGAAGGAGAGTGGGAGAAAGAGAGGCAGAGGGGGAAAGAGATGAGGGGAGAGAAAGACTGAAATGAGAGGAATGGAGGGAGGAAGGGAGAGAGAGGGAGGGGGAAGAGAGGACAGGGAGAAAGAGGACAGAGATGGAGAGAGATGAGGGGAGAGAAAAATAGAAAGAGAGGAAGGGAAGAGAGCGGAAGGAAGGGAGGAGAGAGAAAGAGGGGAAAGAGAGGGAGAGAGAGGAAGGTAGTGGGAGGGAGGGTTTGGAGAAGACGGAGAGAAAGAGAGAGGGACAGAGAGAGGATGGATTGAGAGAAGGCGGGAGATAGAAAGAGAGAGGGGCAAAGAGAAACACAGAGGGGAGGCAAAAGAGGAACGCTCGGAGTGTTGGGAGAGAAAAGAGGGGGATGACGAGGAAGGAGGGAGAGAAAGAGAGGGGAAGGGAAAGAGGGGGGCGAGGATGGGTGGGTTGATATTGAGAGAAAGGGAGGAGAGAGAAAAACAAGATGTGGGGAAAGAGAGAAAGAGGTAGAGAGAAAATGTGGATGAGAGAGAGAAGGAGGGAGGGAGGGAGGGAAAGAGGGCAAGAGAAAGAGAGGAAGAGAGCGAGAGATGTGGGAAGAGGGAGAGAGATGAGGGGAGAGAGAAAGACGGAAAGGAGAGAGAGGGAGGGGAAGAGAGGAACGGAGGGGGCGGGAGAGCGAGAGAGAAAGAAAAGGGGAAGGAGAGAAATAGGGCAGGAGAAAGAGAGGCAGAGAGGGAAAGAGAGGAGGGGGAGAGAAAGATGGAAATGAAAGGAGGGAGGAGAGGGAGGGAGAGAGATAGAGGGAGAGAAGAGAAAAAAGCAGAGAGGGAGAGAGAAAAATGGAAAAGAGAGGAAGGGAGAGAGCAGAAGGTAGGGAGGGATGGAGAGAGCGAGAGAGAAAAGGGAAAGAGAAAAATGAAGGGAAAGACAGGCAGAGAGGGAGAGGGAGGAAGAGAGAAAGAGAGGGCAGAAGAAAGAAAGGAAGATAGAAAGGTATGGGGAGAGAGAGAAATGGAGTGAGGAAAAGTGAGAGAGAGATGAAGGGAGAGAAAGATGGAAAAGAGTGGAAGGGAGAGAGAGGAAGGGAGGGAGGGAGAGAAAAGGGGAAAGAGAGAAAGAGAGGGGAAGAGAAAGAAAAGCAGATAAGGAGAGAAAGATGGAAAAGCGAGGAAGGGAGGGAGAGAAAGAAAGAGAGAGGTATGGGGAGAGAGAGAGGGGGGGATGAGGAAAAGTGAGAGAGAGACAGGGAGGGAGACAAGGGGAGAGAAAGATGGAAAAAAGAGGAAGAGATAGAGAGAGAGAAAGAAAAGGGGAAAGAGAGAAGGAGAGTGGGAGAAAGAGAGGCAGAGGGGGAAAGAGATGAGGGGAGAGAAAGACTGAAATGAGAGGAATGGAGGGAGGAAGGGAGAGAGCGGAAGGGAGGGAGAGAGAGAGAAAGAGAGGGAGAGAGAGGAAGGTGGGAGGGAGGGAGGGAGAGAAAACAGGAAAGAGAGAAAGAAAAGGAGAAAGAGGGCAGGAAAATAGAGGCAGAGTGAGACAAGGGGAGGGAAAGATGGAAAAGAGAGGAAGGGAGAGAGAGGAGGGGGAGGGGAAAGAGAGGGAGAGAGAGACAAGGAGAGAGAAAGATGGAAAAGAGAGGAAGGGGGAGGGAGGAATGAAGGGAGAGAGAGGCAGAAAACAGGGAAAGAGAGAAAGAAGAGGAAGCGAGAGAGACGAGAGCAGAAAAAGATGGAAATGAGAGGGAGAAAGAAGACGCGATAGAAAGAGAGAGACAAAGTTGGAGACAGAGAGAGACGGTGGAGAGAGAGAGGTAGAGAAGTGATAGAAAGAGGGGAGAGGGAAAGAGAGAGACCACCCGTTCTTCTCCTCCCTCACATTAAATGACAAACACGCTGGACTGAGATTGCATTTCTGTTGTGTTTCCCCGGAGGTAAGTTCCCTATAAGGACAAAAATAATAGAGGAGAGAAGGAGCGAGGGAACCGGAGTCTGTGGGCGGAGAGCGAGAGGCAGTGTAGGGAAGGTGACTTTTAAAATGTAATCCCCTACAGATTACAGATTACATACCCCAAAATGTAGTTTGTAACGTAACCCATTAAATTACTTAAAGTGAGTAATGTAATCTGAATACTTTGGATTACTTGATTTACTGTAGAGAAGCAAAGACGAGGAAATCTTCAACATAAGATGTTTGTTCTGATAAAAGAAAATAAAAAGCCCAAACTTTACTTAAACAGATTAAAAATATTATTGATAGAAGAAAAGGAGACACGGTCCGTGCAGCATGGTCCTGTTAAATCCTGTTTTAGACCTGGTTTAGTCCTGTTAAATCCTGTTTTTAGACCTGGTTTAGACCTGGTTTTAGACGTGGTTTAGACCAAGTTTAGAACTAGTTTGGACCTGGGTTGAGACCTGGTTTTAGTCCTGGTTTAGTCCTGGTTTAGACCTGGTTTAGACCTAGTTTAGACCTGGTTTTAGTCCTGGTTTAGTCCTGGTTTAGACCTGGTTTTAGTGGTTTAGACCTGTTTCCTGGTTTAGACCTGGTTTTAGACCTGGTTTAAACCTGGTTTAGACCCCTGGTTTTAGACCTGGTTTTAGAGTTTACCTGGTTTAGAACTAGTTTTAGACCTGGTTTTAGACCTGGTTTAGAACCTTTTAGTGGACCTGGTTTTAGACCTGGTTTTAGACCTGGTTTTAGACCTAGACCTGGTTTTAGACCTGTTTTTAGTGGTTTTAGACCTTCTGGTTTAGCATCTGGTTGAGTGGAATTACCAAAAACAACAACAACAACAACAACAACAACGGGAATATCCCTAAATGTGAAAACAGGAAAATACCGCCGTGTAATCCATTTATTTCAACAAAGTAACTGTAATCCATTACCACTCACTGAAACAGTAACTGTAACTGAATACAGTTACTCATAATTTGTACTCTAATTACATAACTCTGGTACATGTAATCTGTTACTCCCCAGCACTGGCAAGAGGAGAATACCGAAACGCTCAGGGTAGATGGGTGCTGACGGGGGGGGAGGGGGGTGGGGGTGCTCGGGTGCTCGGGCGCTCGGGTGAGTGACAACCAGACGAGAATACGAGACTAATTAAAAGTCCAAAAGTGCCGGCAGGTGCAGAGACGGGGGGGAGACACGCACGGCTCGGATAAGTCGACAGTGATGCAACAGAGAGAAGGAAGGAAGGAAGGAAGGAAGGAAGAAAAAAATGGAGGGATGACGGAGTTTGACGGAAGCAGAGAGTGGGAGAAGGAGAGGAAGGAGAGACGGCGGAGGGCAGATGGGAGATGTGCAGAGAAAGTCCTTATTAAGGTGTGAAGAGGGTTTCCAAGGTGACGCATGAATGAGCGATCAGGAAGAGAGAGATGGAGAGAGAGAAAGAAGTGGAGGTAGAGAGAAAGAGGGGGAGAAAATTGGAGGAAGTGGCGAGATGGAGGAAGGGAGTGATAGAAATATAAAGATGAAGTGGGGGTGGGAGAGAGAAAGAAAGACAGGAAGGAGGGAGAAAAGAGAAGTGAGAGAAATAGAGACAGAGAGAGAGAGATAGACAAGTCGAGGAAAGAGAGAAGAACAGATTGAAACACACAGAGAGAGAGAGAGAGAGGGGAGATAGAAACGTAAAGGGTGAGAGAAGTAGAGATACATTTAGAGCGAGAGAGTGAGAGAGAGATGCAGAGGAAAGAGAGAAGAAGAGATAGAAACAGAGAGGGAAAGAGAGAGAGGGATATAGAAATGTAGAGAAGAGAGAGAAGAGGAGATCAATTTAGAGAGAGAAAGAGAGGAAGAGAGAGATAGAAAAGTAGAGGAGGGAGAGAAGAAGAGACACATTTATAGAGAGAGAGAGAGAGAAGTAGAGGAGGGAGAGAAAAAGAGACACATTTAGAGAGAGAGAGAGAAGTAGAGGAGGGAGAGAAAAAGACACATTAGAGAGAGAGAGAAGTAGAGGAGGGAGAGAAAAAGACACATTAGAGAGAGAGAGAAAGTAGAGGAGGGAGAGAAGAAGAGACACATTTAGAGAGAGAGAGAGAAGTAGAGGAGGGAGAGAAGAAGAGACACATTTAGAGAGAGAGAGAGAGAAGTAGAGGAGGGAGAGAAGAAGAGACACATTTAGAGAGAGAGAGAGAAGTAGAGGAGGGAGAGAAGAAGACACATTAGAGAGAGAGAGAAGTAGAGGAGGGAGAGAAAAGACACATTAGAGAGAGAGAGAAGTAGAGGAGGGAAGAAGAAAAAGAAGAAGACATAGAGAGAGAGAGAGAGTAGAGGAGGGAGAGAAAAAGACACATTTAGAGAGAGAGAGAGAAGTAGAGGAGGAAGAGAGAGAAGAGAGGAGACAGAGAGAGAGAGAGAGAGAGAGAGAGAGAGAGAGAGAGGAGAGAGGGAGAGAAAGAGACACATTTAGAGAGAGAGAGAGAGAGAAGTAGAGGAGGGAGAGAAAAAGAGACACATTTAGAGAGAGAGAGAGAGAGTAGAGAGAGAGAGAGAGAGGAGGAGAAAAGAGACACATTTTAGAGAGAGAGAGAGAAGTAGAGGAGGGAGAGAAAAGAGACACATTTAGAGAGAGAGAGAGAGAAGGAGGGAGAGAAAAAGACAAATTTAGAGAGAGAGAGAGAGAGAGGAGAGAGAAGACACATTAGAGAGAGAGAGAGAAGTAGAGGAGGAGAGAAAGAGACACATTTAGAGAGAGAGAGAGAGTAAGTAGAGGAGGAGAGAAAGAGACACATTTAGAGAGAGAGAGAGAAGTAGAGGAGGGAGAGAAAGAGACACATTTAGAGAGAGAGAGAGAAGTAGAGGGAGAGAAAAAGACACATTTAGAGAGAGAGAGAGAAGTAGAGGAGGGAGAGAAAAGACACATTAGAGAGAGAGAGAGAAGTAGAGGAGGAGAGAAAAAGAGACAAATTTAGAGAGAGAGAGAGAGAAGTAGAGGAGGGAGAGAAAAAAGACACATTTAGAGAGAGAGAGAGAAGTAGAGAGGGAGAGAGAAAGAGACACATTTAGAGAGAGAGAGAGAAGTAGAGGAGGGAGAGAAAAGACACATTTAGAGAGAGAGAGAGAAGTAGAGGAGGGAGAGAAAGAGACACATTTAGAGAGAGAGAGAGAAGTAGAGGAGGGAGAGAAAAAGACACTTTAGAGAGAGAGAGAGAGAAGTAGAGGAGGAGAGAAAAGACACATTTAGAGAGAGAGAGAGAAGTAGAGGAGGGAGAGAAGAGACACATTTAGAGAGAGAGAGAGAAGTAGAGGAGGGAGAGAAAGAGACACATTTAGAGAGAGAGAGAGAAGTAGAGGAGGGAGAGAAAGAGACACATTTAGAGAGAGAGAGAGAAGTAGAGGAGGGAGAGAAAAAGACACATTTAGAGAGAGAGAGAGAAGTAGAGGAGGGAGAGAAAAAGAGACACATTTAGAGAGAGAGAGAGAAGTAGAGGAGGGAGAGAAAAAGAGACACATTTAGAGAGAGAGAGAAAAGTAGAGGAGGGAGAGAAAAGAGACATTTAGAGAGAGAGAGAAAGTAGAGGAGGAGAGAAAAAGAGACACATTTAGAGAGAGAGAGAGAAGTAGAGGAGGGAGAGAAAAAGAGACACATTTAGAGAGAGAGAGAAGTAGAGGAGGGAGAGAAAAAGAGACATTAGAGAGAGAGAGAGAAGTAGAGGAGGGAGAGAAAAATAGATAGAAATTTAAAGAAGGAGAGAGAGAGGAAATAGAAATAGAGAGGGAGATAGAAATGTAGAGGACAGAGAGAAGAAGAGATATGTTTAGAGAGAGAGAGAGGGGAGATAGAAACGTGGGGGAAAGAGAAGATGAGATAGAAACAGAGAGGGAGAGAGAGAAGAAGAAGAGAGAAACAGAAAGGGAGAAGGAGAGAGGAGATGGAAAGATCGAGGACAGAGAAGAAGAGATAATCATAGAGACAGAGAGGGAAAAAGAGATACATTTAGAGAGAGAGAGAGAGCTAGAAAAGTAGAGGAGGGAGGGAAGAAGAGATAGAAGCAGAGAGGGAGAGGAGGAAGAAAGGTAGATGAGAGAGGAAGCGATAGAAACAGAGAGGGAAAGAGAGAGGGGGGATAGAAATGTAAAGGACAGAGAGAAGAGGAGATACATTTAGAGAGAAAGAGAGAGAGAAGTGGGGGACAGAGAGTGTTGAACGTTGAGGAGAGAGAAGAAGAGATGGAAACAGAGAGAAAGAGAGAGAGAGAGAGACAGAAAAGCAGAGGAGGGAGAGAAGAAGAGAGATAAATTTAAAGAGGGAGAGCGAAATAGAAATGTTGAGAAGAGAGAGAAGAATAGACACACTTAGAGAGAGAGAGAGAGAGAGAGAGAGAGAAGTAGAGGAGAGAAGAGGAAATAGAAAAAGAGGGAGAAAGAGAGAGGACGAGATATAAACGGAGAGGACAGAGAGAGAAGAAGAGATACATTTAGAGAAAGAGAGAGAGAGAGAGAGAAGTAGAGGAGGGACAGAACAAGAGATAGAAACAGAGAGGGAGAGAGAGAGAGAGAAGAATAGATCAGTTTAGAGAGAGAAGGAGAGGGAGAGAGCGCTAGAAAAGCAGAGGAGGGAGAGAAGAAGAGATAAATTTAGAGAGGGAGAGCGAGAGAGAGGAAGTAGAAATGTAGAGAAGAGAGAGAACAGATAAATTTAGAGAGAGATAGAGAGAAAATTAGAGGAGAGAGAGGAGATAGAAAGGTAGAGGACAGACAGAAGAAAAGAGATACATTTAGAGAGAGAGGGAGATAAAAAAAAAGTAGAGGAAAGAGAGAGAAGAGATAGAAACAGAGAGGGAGAGAGAGAGAGGGAGAAGGAAACGTAGAGGAGAGAGAGAAGAAGCGATAGAAACAAAGAGGCGATAGAAAGGTAGATGACAGAGAGAAGAAGAGATAGAAAGAGATGGGGAGAGAGAGAGCGATAGAAACATAAAGGAAAGAGTGAAGAAGAGCTACATTTAGAGAGAGAGAGAGAAGGAGAGATGGAGATAGAACAGTAGAGGAGGGACAGAAGAAGAGAGAGGTAGACAGAAAAGTAGATGAAAGAGAGAACAAGAGATAGAAACAGAGAGGGAGAGAGCAAGAGGGAGATGGAAACGTAGAGGAGAGAGAGAGAAAAAGAGATAGAAAGAGAGAGGGAGAGTGAACAGGGAGATAGAAAGTTAGAGGACAGAGATTAAATTAAAAAAACGATAAAAAAGATCAATTTAGAGAGCGGCAGGGAGACGGAAAAGTAGAGAAGAGATAGAAGCAGAGAGGGAGAAAGAGGAGAAGTGGGTTGAGAGAAGATGGAAGTGAGAAAAAGAGGGAGGAGGATAGAAAGAGAGAGAGAGCTACATTTCCACATGATGATGGCGTGACGTGTAATCTCCGGAGCCCCGCTGCCAACGCGAGCTTCTGGTAAAAACTTCACATTAGCATCGTGTCAAAACAGATGTATCTTGTGTTATGTAAAAGTGACCTTCGCCCGAGTTGAGATTAAAATGCGGTGTTCCGTGACGGCTACACCTCGTGCATAGAATATTTCAGAGGTCCTATATTATATTACGCAGAATTGATCCTTGTCAGATTTGAGCCGAGTCATGAAGCCGTTATCTCCTCAAAAACAGACCCGGAGTTGTGTTTTGTTTCGTTCACACATGTTTGAGTGACGCTTTATTATCAGTCTGTCTGCAAGGGAGGGGCATGATTAATCGACTGATCCGTAATCGATCATCAAGAATTTCGTCGATAATGTTCATTTTTAATCGACAAATTGAATGTAGGTTGCTGTACGTAGTGTAGCGTGAGCAAAAACTGG
Source organism: Boleophthalmus pectinirostris (assembly GCF_026225935.1). Classification (NCBI taxonomy): domain Eukaryota; kingdom Metazoa; phylum Chordata; class Actinopteri; order Gobiiformes; family Gobiidae; genus Boleophthalmus; species Boleophthalmus pectinirostris. The sequence continues at coordinate 29,936,428 of NW_026571353.1, read as the reverse complement.
AGGGTTAAAATTTTAGGGTAAAGTATTTCAGAGTTGTTTTTAACACCGATAGTGTTATTTTAACTATTAAGTTAAATGGGGGTTTGAGTTGGGGTTATTTGTCAGAGTTCATGTGGTTGAGGTTAATTCAACTTCCTCTAGTGTTAATTCAACTTCTCTTAGTGTTAATTCAACTTCCCTTAGTGTTAATTCAACTTCTCTTAGTGTTAATTCAACTTCCCTTAGTGTTAATTCAACTTCCACCAGTGTTAATTCAACTTCCACCAGTGTTAATTCAACTTCCTCTAGTGTTAATTCAACTTCCTCTAAGTGTTAATTCAACTTCCTCTACTGTTTAATTCAACTTCCTCTAGTGTTAATTCAACTTCCCTTAGTGTTAATTCAACTTCCTCTAGTGTTAATTCAACTTCCTCTAGTGTTAATTCAACTTCCCTTAGTGTTAATTCTGCTTCCCTTAGTGTTAATTCAGCTTCCTCTAGTGTTAATTTTACTTCCCTTAGTGTTAATTCAACTTCCTTTAGTGTTAATTCAACTTCCCTTAGTGTTAATTTAAACTTCCCTTAGTGTTAATTCAACTTCCCTTAGTGTTAATTTAACTTCCCTTAGTGTTAATTCAACTTCCCTTAGTGTTAATTTAACTTCCCTTAGTGTTAATTTAACTTCCCTTAGTGTTAATTCAACTTCCCTTAGTGTTAATTCTAATTCCCTTAGTGTTAATTCAACTACCCTTAGTGTTAATTCAACTTCCTCTAGTGTTAATTTTACTTCCCTTAATGTTAATTCAACTTCCCTTAGTGTTAATTCAACTTCCCTTAGTGTTAATTCAACTTCCTTTAGTGTTAATTTTACTTCCCTTAGTGTTAATTCAACTTCCTCTAGTGTTAATTTTTACTTCCCTTAGTGTTAATTCAACTTCCTCTAGTGTTAATTTTACTTCCCTTAGTGTTAATTCAACTTCCTCTAGTGTTAATTTTACTTCCCTTAGTGTTAATTCAACTTTCTTTAGTGTTAATTCAACTTCCTCTAGTGTTAATTTTACTTCCCTTAGTGTTAATTTGGCTCCTCCCATTCACCACTTCAGTTTGAACCAGTTTTGTACATAATTTCTTCTTAAATAAAATAAAACACCTCTGTGTGTTGTTTAGCTAAATCAGAATAACTCTACAAAGTGTTATCTGTTTACTCTCAAAACATTAATGTAACTCTAGATTTTGGGTTAAACAAAACTTTGGTCCAGTGTTACTTAATTAACATTTCCAAAAAGGTTAAATTAACTCTAGAACAGATTGGACTCATAAAAACTCTGAGAAAATGTTAAAGTTGATTCTGTGAGAGTGAATTTTAACACTCCACTTTTTGCTGTGTGCTGTTGTGATGAAAAGATTGAAACACATGCACACTCAACTTTATGTTTCAGTAACTGTGATACTCACGGGATATTCAAAAGTAACTATTGTGCACACAAATATTTCTGAAAGCTTTCTTACTCCATATAAAAGACGTCAACTTCATAGGTCATCCCGATTAAAAATGCACACAATTACAACACAGCAACACTAGAAAATACACTGCACCACATCCACATCGCCAAACATGTTCTGTTTAAAACAAGCTCATTACAAACTCCATGGTGTATCACCTCACCTGCTCTCACCCCGGCCCCTCCCTTTCACTCTCGCCAAAACATGCACAATAGTTAAAATACTCCAGCTAAGGCAGTCCTGACCAAGCCTAGCTCATTATACCTAGAAGGATGCGTCAAATGCGGAGGATACATTTTCCTATGGAGGCAATAAATACTTTTGAATAAACTGTAATCTATTTATCTATCAATTTTAGTATGTTTGTCTTGGAAAAAATGTGTGTTTTTATATATATGTAATATCTATCGTGTTTTTAGCCAAGCATGATGGATGAATTCAACTAAATGTTTATAGTACTGCAACTGTTTATTCTGTAATTGTGTTTTTAAACATGTTGTACATAATGTGGATGAGTGAAATGTGGGACCAGATTCTCAAATCTGCAAAACAAATTTACCTACAGGTACGAATAAAGCAATCTAACCTTAAACACTAACCTTAAACTGAAACTCTCTCGCTCCTGGCTTTCCCGTTATCCTTTTCCAAAACATACACGACGGGTAAAATCTTCCAGCTCAGTTAGTCCTGACCAAGAGTTGCTCAAGATCTGCTCAAGATGGCCCCAGTGGAATTGAAGGATGGGTCAATCGTAGAGAACAAACTTCCCAATAAACACCAACCGTAAAGGTCCACTTTTGGCGCAACTTTTCTGGTGGAGAATCTCCCATGTGATCATCTCCATTTATTCAATTACAGGTATGTTTATTTCTCAAAACTACTACAAAAACACGCATTATTACTTCTCCACGGGCCCCTAACTTGGCCTGGTGGTGAGGTCTGCGTGTCTCCATGAAGATAAAGTTAAATTTAATGCCATGCTTTAGAACACAGGTGTCAAACATAAGGCCCGGGGGCTGGATCCGGCCCTCCAAGACCTTTAATCTGGCCCTCGGCTGATTTTCTACTAAAATATTTTAATCATATTTTCTATTAAAATATTGGTAATTTTCTGTTCCGCTGAGCATCGCAACGTCTCCAGCGTCTCTGTACGTGGCCCCTCCCACCAGAGCAGCACAAATGAAAGCTTGTCTCTTTCCAAACGCTCTTAAAGGACAATCATTTTGACTGTTGACCGTGACACCCTCATCAGCAAAATGTCAAAAATAGAAAAATGGACGCTGAATGCAGGATTTTCCAAAATTATTCTTATTTGCAAACAAGTTCATGTTAAAACATTGTGTTGAAATAGCATTTTTACTCATAATATTATAATATTTTGTAAAAGAAAGAGTGTAAAAGAAAGATTTCTGTAATAGATTTGCGTTTCTCTGCACAAATATTTGAACTTATTGTTATTTTTGGGGTTTATATGACATGAGTTTTCTGATCCGGCCCCTTTAGGATCAAAGTAGGTTGGATACGGCCCCCGGAACAATATGAGTTTGACACCCCTGCTTTAGAACATTCCAGGAAAAACCAACATGGATTCAAGCAGATGGCGAACCCTCTACCAGAAAAGTTACACAATGCGCCTTTACCCTGAACCCGTCTCCCCCTCTCACCATGTATGCGCCACGGTGAACCTCCTCTGCTTGTGGATATTGTTGTTGAGGAGCATCCGCCGCAACAGCCTCGGCGAATTCCGTGGCGAGAGGCGAGGGGAGATGGAAGAGGGCGATCTCCGGTGGCCGCGCGGTCTCTCCGGTTGCAGCAGGTTCTCCCTCAGGATCTTGACCAGGTCTTCGTTCAGGCCGGAGTGTTTGGGCATCGGGGGCACGGCCAGGGTGTCCTGATGGCCCACCCCCATGCCTCCCTGCTGGGCCATGCCTGTGCAGCCAACTCAGCGTAAAGACTCGAGAGGGTACGTCAGGTTAACCCGAGAGTCTGTGCAGTGCGCCAACGTCATTCAAACACCAAGAGAAGAGCCATTGGAACGTACACACACAGCAGTTCTTCGAGCTTGAACGTGAAACAAAACCTGCAGAATTGTCACCTCAAAGTCCAACGAGTAGGCGGAGGTATTTGCAATCGCATTCAAAAAAATCAGTGTAGAGTCTCTTCTAACTTCAGACTCTTTTAGAAAAGCACTTCAATTTGATTTTTTTCCCGAGAAGCAGCAGGTGATGCAACAGCAGAATCCTCGCTTCAAAGTCCAGGTCTTTGCAACGGCAGTCAAAAATCAATTTAGATTAATTTAGTCAGAAAAGAAAATTGAAAATCTCGTCTTGCGTCCAATTCTCAGAAGGAAAAAAAAACAATTCTCTTCCTTGAAAAACAGCAGGTGATGCAACTGCGAAATTTTCACCTGATCACTAAAGATTATCCAATGGCATTTAGAATTGTTTGTAGAAAATGAAAATTGAAATTCTCTCAACTATTTTAGCTGTTAAGAAAGCACAATTTGATCTTTTTTCGAGAAGCAGCAGGTGAAAAGATGCAAATGCAAAATCGTTTCCTTATAGTCTTTCCCGTTCACTGGAGTCTATGCATCCGCATTCAGAAATCTGAGCAGAAATAGACAATTAAAATCCTCTTCTAACTCCAAATTCTTTTAGATTTTAAGAAACTAAAATGCAAAAAGCACAATTTCATCTACGGGTGAAAAAAATGTATGCAAAACCATCACCTTAAAGTCTGAGGTCCGTCAATTCAAAATCAAAAATCACTTCTTGTTCTTTGAAATCAGAAATTGTAATCTCTTTTTCTTCTATTTCTTGCAGCTTTTGAAAACCACTCAAACGAATTCCAGTCCAGAAGTGTGCATCGTCCGCAGATTTTTCCAAATTCCCCCCAAAAATAAAAAAAATCCAGGGAGTCCCGGTCTTCCCTTCCTCTCTCCTTCACGAAATGAGCAAAAGAGGATCCGAAACCTCACCTTTGCCTCTGCTCTCTCCTCCTCATCCTCATATTCTCCTCTCTAACTATCCGTAAAAAACTAATTAACGCGCCGAAACCTCCGCCTCTCTCTCCTTGCGGTCTCGCAGAGGCAGAGCTTGGCGTACGAAGCAGGAGCGCTGAGCCTGCTTTCGGTGCGTGTGTGCTCCGCTGCGAAAGTGCAAGAGAAGCGATGGAGATGCGGAGAGGGAGGAGGCGAAGAGGAAGAGGAGGCGAGGAGGAGAGGAGGGGGAGCTAGTCCAACCCTCTCCGCTCAGTGGCAAACCTGGAACTTATAATGGTGCAGTCGGCATAGCTCCACTTTCCCTCACCCGAAAAAAACAAAAAAAATAAAAAATCCGGAGTGTATAACGCGAGCTTTTTTTTTGTTTTGTAGAAGGATAGAGTGAGTGTCGAGCTACAAACTGAGAGACAGAAATAACCGGCAAGCAACGACGCACCGAACGAGACTCGCTTTTGTGTCGTACGCGTTATATTGTATGCATGCGTGCTCCTGAAAGCCTGTACGCGTCTGCACTCTTAGGAGTTATCCAGTAACCTTAGGCACAGTCCGTTCGTAGGACAGTGGCTTCAGAAGGGGAGGTGACGGGCGATTTTGCACCAGTGTTAACCTGCCCCCGGCTCCACCGCTCCGTTCTTCCGCTCTATTAGTTTTCCAGACGAGGGGAGACACGCTGAGATGTGTGTAAACAAGGGAGCTCGGGTCTGATATAACGCGACCCCCCCCCCCCCCTCCCCAAACCGCCCGCCTCCTCCCCGAGCAGGTTTTCATCGCCAGCCTAGCAACCGGCAGCTTATCTAAAAGAGCGCGCCGCGAAAGCATCCCTGGACAGCGGCGGGTTTGAAAGAGCAGTGACATAAAGAGGACGTAGACAGAAAAGCAGAGTGGGATGTGTCTGCTAAAAAGACGATAGTTTTATACAGGGGTCATGTTACGCTGTTTCTGATCTATGTTTTAATATTAAGGCTGTGCAATTAATTGAATTTTGATCGCAATTTCGATTTGTGTGTCAAGATTGAAATGATTTAAGCTTAAGAAAGTTTATTTGGGGATATTTTTTATATAAAGTATATTTATTAGATTTTTAAATATAGAGATTGTGGAACAGCTGGATATATAGTTTATTTTGGATTACATTTATGTTTGTCTATGCCTTATTTTATGTTTGCAACCCAGGTTAAAATATACAAATCTACAGTCAATAGGCAAATATTCCAGCTACAACCGGTCACTAAACGCATCACGCTCAAGCTCGCGCTTTCAGTAAGTCACCTGCTCCCCTCCCGCCATTCACACCCAGGACTGAGGCCAGACAGGACGGCTTACCCTTACCACTAGCATCCGATGGCGAAAAGACCGTATAAAACGATAACACAAGGGAATTGGCCAGGGGATTCTGGTTAAAAAAACCATCCTGACGGCGAGCTGAACCCAGGAACTCTGCCTACAACTCACAATACTTTATACAGCTATTACGGTCGGGTAGGGGCTGTTGCAGCCAGTCCGCTCCCACATTTGACCTATGCAACGTGCGTGTGGACAATCACACACATACACCCTCTAAAAGACTATACAGACACATGGACACGAATTGTGGACATTAAATTCCACATTTTGTTTATGGACAATGACAAGGACACTAACAAAGTGACTTATTTACTACTGTTGTTTTGTATTGTTTCAAATGTATTAACCAGACTTGAGATTATTGGGATTATTGTAAATATTGTAAATATTGTATATATATATTCCTTTCACTTTTCAATATATAGCACCAGCCACCAAACAGCTCTGCAGTCTCTTGTGGTTTTTTACTACTTTCCTACCTCCCAGAGAGCCGCAGTCTAGTCTTCTGTTCCTAGCCCTACACCTACACCAACTTTACCCCTTGTCCCTAACATACACCTTTAGATATGCTACATGTTCAAAGTATATTTTATGCATTTATTTATGTTTTATACAATGCAAAAGTGTGCAAAAACAAGGTTCATATTTGTAGCCTATATGCATTTTCAATTAGAAAATTTTGCATATATTATCAATAACAAAGTCTGTTTTTATGAGAGAGAAATGCTGAATAAATGCATTGTGTAACTAAAAAATAATGATTTGAATAATAGTGATTTCAATATTGACCAAAATAATCACGAATAATGATTTTTTCATGATCACGGTGGTCATGAGCTTTGGGTATTGACCGAAAGAACAAGATTGGGGATACAAGTGGCCAAAATGAGATTCCTTCGCAGGGTGGCTGGGTGCTCCTTTAGAGACAGGGTGAGAAGCTCAGTCATACGGGAGAAGCTCGGAGTAGAGTTGCTGCTCCTCTACGTCAAGAGGAGCCAGCTGAGGTGGCTCGGGCATCTGTTCCAGATGCCTCCTGGATGGATGTTCCGGGCATGTCCCACTGGGAGGAAGCCTCAGGGAAGAGCTACGACACGCTGGAGGGACTATGTCTCTCGGTTGGCCTGGGAACACCTCGAGATCCCCCCAGAAGAGCTGGAGGAAGTGTGTGTGGAGAGATGGAGAGGGAAGTCTAGAAGGCCCTGCTTAGACTGCTGCCCACGACCTGGCCCTGGATTAGCAGAAGAAAATGGATGGATGATTTTGTCCATAATCCAGCAGCCCTGCCCAGAGTTGTGTTTTGTTTCATTCACATTTAACAAACAGTGCATAATTGGGCTGAGTTCTTCTCTCAGACAGAAAACACTCAACATTTGGATGATTCCAGCCCTGGTATTGCTCATCTCTACTAAACAAAAGGTAAAAAGTAGCTTACAAGATGAAACAGAGCATTTTTGAAGCTGTAGACAGACTAATAAAGACTTACTCAAACATGTGTAAATGAAACAAAACACAACTCCTGTTCTGTTTTCGAGGAAGTAACAATATTCTAACATGACTTAAAGCTCACAGGAGTCAATTTTGCATAATATAGGCCCTTTAAACTGGAGAGAGAATGCAAAATTATCCATAAATCAGTCGCTCAAACTGTGAACAGATCATGCGAACGTGGAAAAGCTGACACCATTCATTCCCGTTAAAAAACATCACAACAAGACACAGAAAACCTGTACACCTTTACATGGGTTAGCGATCCAAAAAAACTGTCTAAAAATTGCTTTGCTTCACTACAAGTTTCTGATCTTTTTTTATTCTTCTTTAAATCCCTGTGGCGGTAATTAGCAAGTTTATGAGACTAATCGCAGTTAAATTAAAAAAACACTATTTAAATGGTCGTAAACTGAGTGTAATTATGCAAGCATATGTTCTCTGCAAACAAAAACAGATCCTCCTTTTCCAATTCTCGTAGTTAAACTGTTATGTTTCTTCATCTAGTGGGTAACGCTCCAGGACAGATCTCTTTTAAAGGTTCTACATGTGATTTTTTTTCTATGTATTTGAGCAAAATATATCTTGTTCCAGTGCTGATATATCGTATAAGCAGCTCTCGAGGTCAAAATAATTCTGCTGTCTGCTGTCTGTATCTAATCAGAAACCATTTTATTGTCGGATAATCAGGAAGTGGGTGTTAGCATGCAAGTTGTCAGCTTTACAGTGACAGCAAAATGTCATTTCTTTTCACTCAGAGTGAAGGAAGACGAGCTTATAAACTCCTCACTGTGAATAATCAGGATGCTCCGAATGCATAAGACAAGTGAGGAATAACTTTGGACCACTGCAAATGGTTTAAAATTAACTAGTTCAGTTTTTCACGTTTTTAAAACAGTAAAACATTGGGCACAGTGCCTTTAAATATATAAAATTTTCCATCCCTTAATAATCCTAGAATCTTCAGTTACCTCAACCTGTTTCAGCCTCCACTGTTGTCAGACTCTAAACCAGGAGTGTCAAACTCAAATTCACAGAGGGCCAAAATAAAAACAAAAAAACAAAACTGGGAGTCGTGGGCCAAACTAAATATTTATTGAAAAATGTCAACAGCATCCGCTTGTTTTCTTTTCCGTTGAGATAAGAAATGTTAAACCTTTTCTTATTAAAATAATTTTTTAATAAAAGTTTTGCTTAAACATTGAACCCAGAACAAGCAAAATATAAAATAATAACAACATTTTGAATAAATAGTGTCTCTATAGCCTATCTGTAGTCGGTGGGTCAGCTCTAACACATAGTTGGTATGATCTCGAGGGCCAAATATAATTATATCCAGGGCCAAATTTGGCCCCGGGACCTGAGTTTGACATGTCTGTTCTAACCCAAGAGTTTTAGAGTTACAGAACAGAACTACTTTGCAGTGACATTAGACATTAGGGCTGGGTATCATTCAGAAGTTGCCGATCCAATACATACCTCGATACATAGGCCCCAATACGATACATATCTCAATACAGTGAGCTTACGATTTGATACGATTCAATACGATATATTTCAAATCGATTCAATACTGTTCAATAAAAAATAAAGGTTAAATCATGGCTGTGATACTAAAAGTCTTTGTTAAAACACAAAATATGTCAAATGAACCACATAAACAAGTTCCCTTCCTCAACAAGCAACAAAACTGTAGCGCCGTAACAAAATAATTCAGTAAAATATACCAAAAAATACTCTTGGCGACATATCAATACGGCAACCCACGATATCGATACTGTATCATCACATTAAACAATACGATATATCGATATTTCAGTATTTTTGCACACCCCTATTAGACATGTATCTCTACTGCCAAAATGTTCAGCGGTTACCTTGGAGACACATTAGCAAAGACAGACCAAAATGTTTTAAAACTTACTGCAATAATCTATTTACTTATTTCATGTTTTTCTTGGTATGGATGTGAGAATGTGTCTATTTATTCATTTTTACTGCTACAGATTTGTTCTGCTGAAGTTTCATTGTATTTCGTACATTCACAATAAATCTAATCTAATCTACAAAATACAAAATGGATTTAAACCACACATTTTCAAGAGCCTGTGATCAATACGAGCGTTCATGGTCCTGTTTAGGAGTTTAGGACTTCCAACAAAAAGGTTCTTTCTGGTAAGATTGTGTTATTTATTAGGACAAACCGTGCAACATTTTGGCACTAGGAAACGTTGCACGGTTTGTTCTAATAAATTTCACAATTTTCAAGTAAGACAGTGTGTGGGATTTTTCTCTGTGTTCTTGGGCTGCTCCCTCTCCGCCGTTCTGTAGTAACTGACGTGCGAAGTTCTCATTCTTTGGTCAGATTGTGTTTAACAAAAAAAGATCAGATTAAAGTCGAACTTGAGTAAAAGAGCTTCAGACAGAGCAGTGCTTTTAGTTAGAATGAAACCTCCAGGGAATATTGATGACAGTAAAGGGATAGTTTGGGTTTTTTGACATGAATCTGTATGGCATCCCCGTGAGCAGTGTCTTGCATCCACACTGACTTACCCCCGAAAGCGTCCGGTGAACCGAGATACTGGCCGTTTTCGGTGCTGACGAATGTAGTCCGGCAAGTTGGCTGGGGACTGTGTAATAAAGCGTTTTTCTTCTCAAAACAATATGTGTTCAAAAGAGTGATACATTTGCATCACAAAACCATCGCCCTCCAAAAAGTCAGACCTCATAATCGCTTGGCACTATTTTCTCTCCGTTCGTATCAATGCGCGCTGCCGCCAGGTGACAGCCGCGCATGGATCCATCACTTTCTTCAGTTGTTTGGCAGTGTTTACATGCGCAGACCGTCGCGACGTAAGAGAGCTAACGTGAGAGCAAGAGCGATAAGTATATAAGTGGTGAATAAATGGTGCAAACTCTTGATTATCCCGGCTGTGAACCAGGCGCGGCTGTCACATGGCGGCAGGGCGCAGTGATACAAACGGAGAGAAAATAGTGCCAAGCGATTATGAGGTCTGACTTTTTGGAGGACGATGGTTTTGTAATGCAAATGTATCACTCTTTTGAACACAGATTGTTTTGAGAAGAAAAACGCTTTATTTTACTGTCCCCAGCAAACTTGCCGGACTACAATCGTCAGCACCGAACACGGCCAGTATCTCGGTTCACCGGACGCTTTCGGGGGTAAGTCAGTGTGGATGCACGACACTGCTCACGGGGATGCCATACAGATTCATGTCAAAAAACCCGAACTATCCCTTTAACTGCGAAGTACCAACTGCTAATTATTTTAAAAGCCTAAATCAAGCACGGCACGTAACATTCCTGGTCATGTCAAAGGTTTTCATTTTATTGGAGGTTTTGCTTTTACGGCTGAGAACGTCGGCACTAACACAGGCCTATTGTAATCAGTGATGCAGGGACAATAAGAGACTCCCCAGCAACATCCAATAGAGTCATTAGACAACAAAACCGGCGCTGTGGCTCTGCCCTCTTCTGTGTGTGCGCTTTTGTCCAGATGCCCTACCGTCTTGGAAACCGCAGAATAACGCACAGGTGTTCACCGAGCACACAAAAGCAGCACAAGTCATTAGGGTGAGACAAAAATGTAACGTTTCTTAATGCAGTTTTTCCACGGTGAATGGGTCTGTAATTGTATTTGTATTTATTTTTAAAGGGACTATGCATACTAAAAGACAAGATGATGCAAAAGCAGAACAATGAAATGTTGAAAACAAAACATAACCTCGTAAATATGTAGGATTGTAGTGAGATTGTAAATTTAACATGAATTTAAAAAAAAAAAAAAAAAAGGAAAGGAAATAAAGTAAGATCCAGTCAACCAAATGTTAATTTTGTTTTTATCTAATGAATATTTTTTGTAATAACTAAGGACTTGAAATGACTCTAAATAAATTAGTGATGTACAAATAAGGCTGTTTTACTGTGAGGCAGGTTTGTCAAAAGAACTGAACATCAGATAACAATTAATACTACTAATATCGAAACTAGATAGGTATTGATACTGCAAAAAAATCACATTAATTAGACTATATTTTTGCGTTCCTGAACAATTTAGAGCATCATCAGACCAAATATAAGACCTCATGTTAATCAGTTCTGTTTTTCACATTGTTAAGATAAAAATAAAAAGCAGGTACAGCGCCTTTAAAGCTACTATATGTAATTAGACGGGCGGACCCACCCCTGTTGTTTCTCACAATTCACCCTTGATGTTATCTGTTTTAGTGCTGTTTCATAATGTGCCCTGACAGAAGAAGAGCAGAGTCTGAACAATAGACTGTGGCCGTATTGCAGTTCTCTTTTCTCGCTTCCTTCTTCTCGATTCCTCCCCTCAATCCTACATTTTTCAGCTGTCAGTCAAACGTGTCATATTAAAGTGGTGCCCCAGAGAGACCGCGGAAGGAAGGAGTAAACATGCGGGAGGCTTCAAAAGGCGGACATCAACATGAAATAATCAAACTCTGGTGGTTTCGGTGAGGAGTTAAAGATGCTCTTTCCTCTGAGGGCGAGACTTCCTCACCCATTTGCTGCAGAATCGAGGAGAGAAATCAAGGAGAGGGAAGCGAGGAATGAGAAATGAGACGTGGCCTGTATATATAAACGGACATAGCTAACCTGCTCCTCGCAAACAGGAAGAGAGCACGGGGGTGTTTCAAGTAGGGATTCGCCTTCGATTACATTTTCTTAATCGTTTGTCGGGAGAATTAACAATCTATTTTTGATTAATCATTAAAATGTTTTTGTAAGAATTATCATCATTATTATTATTACTAATCTGCATAAATAAAATCAACTTTACAACATAAAAACCATAAACACTATAGAGCCACATCCACAGGGCTCGACGCTTGGGCCAAAACTATTTATTATGTATATAAATGATTTATGTTCGGCATCAAAAATGCTCAATTATGTGCTCTTCGCAGATGATACCACCCTCTACTGCTCAGGTGAAGACCAAAGGCAACTTTTTTCAAATGGTGGAGAGGGAGCTGCAGAAAATTAAGTTTGGTTTGATATTAATAAATTATCGCTAAACATAGAAAAAAACTAAATTTATGGTATTTGCAAAGCGAAAAGTACAAAATCATGTACAAATTATGCTCAATAATACACCACTAGAAAGAGTCTTTCAAAATAAATTTTTAGGAATAACCATAGATCATAATTTAAACTGGAAATCACACATAAATACAATTAGGAACAAACTATCCAAAGTGATCGCAATTATATATAAATATAGATATACCCTAGATAAAAACAGTCTTTTTATTATATATAACTCGCTGGTAATACCCCTACATAACCTACGGTATTGAGATTTGGGGCAATACATATAAGACAAATACAAAGCCAATCTTTACCCTACAAAAAAAAAGGCAATAAGAGCAATCACATTATCAACTTATAACGAACCAACCAATGCATTATTTATAAACCTTCAAACGCTGAAATTTTACGATTTAGTCGACCTTTACACTCTTAAAATCATGTTCAAAGTAAACAACAATCTCCTGTCGAAATCGTTACAGAACATGTTCAAAATCCGAAAAGCCGATATGAGCTCAGAGGCACGACCATGTTTATTAAAAAGAAAATCAGAACAAACATTATGAAATTTTGTATATCTGTTAAAGGGGTGGAGCTCTGGAACAACTGTACAGAAAACCTAAAATTGTGCACCACTTTCTTTCACTTCATAAAGAAGTTTAAATGTTTAACTCTGGACAGATACATGAAATATGAGACTTAGTTTGTGCTGTAGAACTTTGTTGTTCTGTTACTGATTAGCTTGTTTCTTCCTGCTGTATTTATGAAGATGAACTGGTGTCAAGATGAAGCTCTGACAAAGGAATAAAGGGTAAAGGCATAATAAGCTTAAGCTTCAGCCTGCACCTTTTCGGTCTGTATATGTTAAATATGACTGTTTTATGAATTAATGTCAAAATATACCTGTGACCGAAATAAATAAATAAATGAATGAAATGAAACATCAGCCCGTTTGACATTATAATGTGTTTAATGCAGCTTTGACACATTTGTTTACGTCTTACAGAAACAAAAATTAAAACTGCATGGCTCATTTGCATAAACTATAAGCGCTGAAAAAAAAAAAAAACAGCTCTTTTCTTGTGCCCTGATGCGGTTCAGCTTCTGTCGAACTAAAGAACACGACTCAGTGGACTAGGAGTGTTCTCTCTGTGACAGATGGATGTTGATGATGACGATGGTGAGTCTGTTCTGTGTGTGAGTCGCGTTGGTGTCGAGTTTTCAGAGATCAGACGTGTGCAGGTTTAACGCAGCTCTTTATTTATCATCATTTCACTCACTTTATTTATTTTGGCTTCTGCTGTGATGAAAAGACTGAGGAGTGTTTGTCTTTTGGACGCATGTGCACTCAACTTTATGTTGCAGTAACCGGGATACTACCGAAACGTGGGACTCCAGTGTTCGCGCTGTCAGACGCAGCCTCGTCTCCTTACGCTATGCTAAAGACATTTGGTTTGTCAATTGAAAAATGAACTTGATCGATGAAATTCTTAATGATAGGGATGTAACAATAACCAAAATACAGTGATATCGTATCGTCAAAAATCTCACAATAATATCGTGAAACATCGCAATATACCGAATTACACGTCTCTTTCTGTAACTGCTGCAGTGAGTTTTGTTGTTTTGGTCTTAAAATGTTCATATTAACCTTCTCTACATGATCCTTTTTATTTTGTTCATAAAAAAATTAATCAGTAAAGTCCTATTCTTTATACAGAACTCATACAATTTCGCCCCTTTCACAGCACTGATCCACAGGAAGGATGAAAAAGGAAAGCTTTGACTGCCTAAGAAATTATCCCGAGTTTGCAGCGAACATTTTGTATGTGGAGCTCCGTCAAAGCAAAACCCTGATCCCTCACTCAACCTCGGTTGCGAATTTAAAAAGTCAACGCCAAAGCGAAAGGCACCAACTGTTCACCAAGAAACACCTTCCACTACAAAGAGACCAAGACGTGATGTTGCTGTAAAACCACAAGAACAAGAAAGTGCGAGCTCAGCCTGTTCGGGATGATTTGAAATGATGAAACTCAGGATGATTTAGGCACCATTTTCGTGGATCAATCCTGCCCATCGCCTTCGCTTTTCACAGTTTTTCAATTACACTGGGAAAGGAAACAGTTTGAATGGAGGTTTGCAGTCACACAGATCTGATTCCCTTTCGCATTTATGGAGTTCACAAACAAATTTCTTGAGCCGTTTTCTGGTGTTAGAACATCCAAGAACTACACAGTTACGATGTCCGAATCCCAAAACTAAAATATGACAATATGAGAATAAGAAACAAAAATGATACGGTTCAAAATACTAGAAAAGATCGGCTTTGTCAATAGACGCATCCCACGTTTGATGCTCACTTTTTTGGAAAATCCTTCCCAGTATGCATTGCGGACGACCGGAAGTCCGAAATTCTTGATGCATCTATTGTGAGCTTCATTTGACTCTCCCTTAAAGGTTGTATGGAGGATTTTTTTTATTTGTTTCAAATTGTCAATGAAAGTTTAAAATACCATTACAGAGATGCAGCAGCCTTGTAATTATGATGACCAAAAAAAAAAAGAAAGAAAATCTATCAACTGTGGACGTGTTGAGGCCAGATAAACATCAGCCAATAGAAAACGAGGCTGCCTCATTTTCTATTATTGGCTGTCAGGTTGTCAATCAAACTCCCTACGTTTCTGAGGTAACTATGCAGCGGTTCTTAGAGGCTTTTTCTAATTGTGGCTCTCTCGCAGTTCGCATAAAGTTTGTTGCGATGTTGGACGAGAATCCACGACCAGTTCGCCGCAAAAGAAAGTCGGTTTTTGAGGTCGCTGAAAGAAGAAGAGAAGGAAAAAAGGAGCGAAGACAAACTGGGGTGATTCTTGGAGATTCCTTTCAGTGACTGTGCGACTGAAGCAGACAAAGGGTCTAAAAACTGAGGTGTCGGTCTCTAAATTATTTCTAGAGGGACCTGTGGAGGAAGGTGGTGTCACGCTTGCACTACATTTGAAAAAGGACTGTTGCTGGATTTCTCTTTCCTTAAAAAAAAAAAACCTCTATACAACCTTTAAGTCCACTTCACATCTACTTTCTACGGCTAAAGAAAAATCAAATAAACTCACAGATAGTACAACCCCAATTCCAATGAAGTTGGGACCCTCTGTAAAACAAAACAAAAAAACACAGAATACAATGATTTGCAAATCCTTTTCAACCTAAACCATAAAAACAATCAAGTTTATCAGTTTGAACATTAAATATCATGTCTTTGTAGTTTATTCAGTTCAATATAGGTTGAAAAGGATTTGCACATCATTGTATTCTTTTTTACACAGCATCCTAACTTGGAATTGGGGTTGTAGCTTTAAGTATCCATTTCTGCTTTCTAATTGGATAACGAAACAATTCTACAGCGCTGTAATTTCCCTTATGTAACCCCATCCTCTATTACAGTCAATATTGTGTTTTTGTGAGCGCTGAGAGTTTGATAATGATTTTCTGGAGTTTTCTTTTCACTCTCTGGCCCAGTCACGAAGAGAAGAATACAGGCATCAGTCAGAGAAAGGTCCCTGACAGCCGAGCTCAGCGACGGCCTTGATTTGACAGCCTGCTATTCATCCTTCAGCAAACCCATGAGCAACGCACACACTCCGCCGGCTTTTGTTCTAGCACCAATTTACAACAATGGTGCATTTTTGTCGCCCGTGGAAAGTCTCTGAAACGTTCTCGGAAATTTTACCCAGAAACGGTGTCGTTAAGTAGCGTTGAGAACAAGGAGCTCGGTGTGTTTTTGTCTTTTTCTCACTCGTTTACTCATTTCTCTCTTCCCTAACCTCTCGTTGTCTTCTCTTTCTCTCCCTTTTCTTAGTATTTTAGCCCCTCTCTCTTCATCCCTCATCATTCTCTTTCTCTTCTCTCTTTCCTCTCCCTCGCAGCCACCGTTCCTCTCTGTCTCTACTCTCTCTTTTCCTTTTCCTTCTCTCTCTATTTGTCTTGTTCTTTCCATCTCCTTTCTCGGTCTTTCTTTCACCCTTTAGTCCCTTTCTCTCGTTTTTCTCTCTAACCCCTTTCTCTTCTTCCCTCCCTTCTTTATCCTCTCTCTCCTTTCACCCCTAATCTGCCCTCTCTTTCAATCTTTTCCTTCTCCTCCTGTCTTTCTCTCACCAGTTATTGTTTCTCTCTTTCTCCCCCTCCCTCCCTCCTTCCCACTCATCCCCCCCTCACTTATTCACTCCTCGCTCGTTTCGCCCTTTCTCTACACCTCTTCTGTCTGCCTGTCTCCCTCCTCTCTCCCCATTTGACTCTCTGCTCCCTCTTTCTCTCCTTCTTCCTCCCCTGATCTGCACTCTCTTCGTGCCCTCTCCTTTCTCCCCTCCTCTATCTAGCACTCATCCCTCTCTTCTTCTCACCCCCTCTTTCTCTATCTCTCACTTATTCACTCATCTGTCTGCTCCCCTGTGTCTCCCCCTCTTCTTCTTCTTAGCTGCCCTCTCTATCCTCTTCCTCTCCTTCTCCCCTCTTTCCTTTATTTCACTCCTTCCCGTTTTGCTCTTTTTCTCTCCCTCCCCCTGTACTGCTCTCTCCTCCCCTCTCCCGCTCCTCCTTCGACTCTCTGCTCCCCTCTTTCTCTCCCTCTTCCTCCCCTTCCTCTTCTTATCTGCCCCCTCTATCCTCTTCCTCCTCGCCTCTCCCTCCTTTCTTTCACTCTCCTTCTCTTTTATCCCTTTCTCACCACTCCATCCCCCCCCCCTCATCTCCCCAGCACCCGTCAGCTCGTCTGGCTTCACCTGTCACTTCACCTGTCAGTCACGGCTGTAATTTCAGGTTAAGGTGGCTGCCTGGAGACCGTTGCTATAGGTACGGCCTTTTTCACAGGAGAGCACAGAACGCAGCAATAAGCACTTAAACTCTTAAATACACTTATATTCACTCACACGGAGTTACGCAGAGGCCCACGTCAGCACAGACGAGCCTCTCCAAGTCTCGTTTATACAAGACACAAACTCAAGACTCGAGCCAGAGACAATGAAGCTGTGGCTCCCTCTAGTGGGCACAGGCAAACCCTCAACGTCAACGCAAATCCTTGACAATTTGAGACGTGGGAGTTTTTTATTTTGAAGGTGATCACTAAGGTTAGAGCTGAACAATGAATAATAGAATCGAAACTGTAATTTAAATGGAAGCAATTAAGCAAATCACAAAGGCTGCGGTAATTGAAGAACCATAATTTCCTCCACAAACCAAAAAGTAAAAGGAAAAAAAAAATTCTGTATAAAAGCTGCTGATAAATCTGTAGTTTAGATCTGTACAAATTAGGCTGTGTTCAGACTGCAGCCTGAAGTGACCCAAATCAGATTTTTTGGCTTCTATGTGACCTGTATCTGATCTTTTAATGACACAGATCAGATTTTTTCAAATGTGACCCAGGCCACTTGGACATGTGGTCCTGAAACCGATACATATCCGATTTTTTGACATGCGACTTCAGTGTGAAGGGCCAAAGCGCATTCATTCGACCTACACGTTATCAACAAGCCACAAACGTCACTATTCTGCACTGAAATAGGTGAAAATTGTTAATGAACTCCATGTCACTGAAGTGAAGCACATCACCACTCACCACTCTTGGCTACGTCTCCACATCCACACGTTCCTTTCAACGGACGTCGCTGCCACTGTCCCACAAAACACCACGGCCAAAAACCTCATCCTTCTCCTTCTCAATCTCCTCCTTAAAACAAGTAAGTTGTTCATGTTCTGGCTCCGGTACGAGAGGAACTTTAAAATCGCCAGGTGCTCAGTGCTCGCATCCATGTTTGGACAACTTTCATAAACACAGAGAACACTCACTGTTGTTGACGTCATCATGTCCTCCAGTGTGCATGCAGGACACTTTCGGGCGTTTAATGTTCACACTGGAGACACATACAAGTCACGTTTAATTGGAAATGTGAACGACCTCGCAAAAACATCGGATTTCACATAAAAAATCTGAATTGAGCGTTAAGCCCTGCAGTCTGAACATAGCCTTAGTGTTATAGTGCTCAAGACTGGTCATGACACCGGCCTCGGGACAGTTTTTTTTTTGTTTTGTTTTTTTGTGGTCTTGGTCTTGTCTCGGACTCCACCACGTGCTTGGACTCGGCGAGTGATAAAATTGAGATACATTTATAAAAACATTGATATATATGTTCCAAAATAACTGTAAAATACAAATAAATGGTCAAAGATGGTAGCGATTTGGTCTCAATGGGCCATGGTCTTGTCTCAGTCTCTGCCTTTCAAAGTCTCGGTCTCGTCTCAGTCTCGACTGTCAGAGGTCTTTGTCTTGTCTCGGTCTTGTCTCGGTCTTGTCTCGGTCTTGTCTCGGCCTTGTCTCGGCCTTGTCTCGGTCTTGTCTCGGTCTTGTCTCGGCCTTGTCTCGATCTTGAAGGCGCTCGGACTTGGTCTTGTTCGCTCTTGAGGTCTGATATTCGACAAATAATAAAATGGAGATAAATTTATGAAAACATTGACATATATGTGCCGAAATAGCTGTAAAATACAAATAAATGTAGAAAATGACAAAGATGGTCTTGATTTGGTCTCAATCTCGTTTCGGTCTCTGCCTTTAAAAGTTTCGGTCTTGTTTCAGTCTCGACTGTCAGAGGTCTTGGTCTTGTCTAGGTCTCAGGACTCTGTGGTCTCGGACTGGTCTTGGTCTCATTTAGTGCGGTCTTGACTACAAATACACTAGTGTAAATGTTCTGAAATGTGATTCTTGTATTGGGTTTGTCGTTTCATATTTCAGTCTTTTTGTCAATTCTTCTGAATGTATTTAGAATGGTATTATAGAACATAAATTGCAAATATTTGTCAGAAAAATTGCAATTTGATATTTTTCTCAAATCGTTCTTTCGCTTTTGTTTTGCAGACTTAAACTTTTAAAATGGATGACGAGTTTAAAAAAAATAACACTTATCATAGATTACTACACATAACTGCATGCTGATGTCTCGTAAAGTGCTTTTTTCAATTCTCAATCTTTGCTTTTACTTTGGGGAAGGGTTTAGGGAAATATTTTTAAGCAATAATGTTCAAAAATGCCCTATAAAGATGATAAAATGTACTTTACCCTAATTTTAACCAATACTGTTCATATTGCGTTACACATTTGCTCTCCAGTCTCAGTGGTGTTCAACTGTAGTCAGACAAAATGGGTTAAAGTGAAGTGTATTGCCCATTGCACTGGTAAAACCTGGAATTGAACCACAAACCTTCTGATCAAACGAAACCCCCTCTACTACCTAAGCCACTGCCCCTTTCTCCAAACCGGGTACATTGTGTAATTTCTTTCCGGACAAACATACAAGTACTTCGTCTGGGATGTCGCGCAGTATTGCATTCAGCATATCTCCATGGAAACAAACAGTTCGCACCACCAGACTGAAAACCAGATCAGATCTACGGAGAGGCAATCTCGCTCACAGTAAGGTTGCAGGTTATCCGTGGTGATTTTTGATGAATAAAATCCTAATGAAATTAAATACATGAAAATCTGAATTAAAGGTTGTATGGAGGATATTTTTTTTTAGTTTCAAATTGTCAATAAAAGTTTAAAATACCATTACAGAGACGCAGCAGCCTTGTAATTATGATGACCAAAAAAAAAAAAAAAAAAAAAAAAAAGAGAATGAAAATCTATCAACTGTGGACGTAGTGAGGCCAGATAAACATCAACCAATAGAAAACAAGGCTACCTCTTTATCTATTGGCTGTCAGGTTGTCAATCAAACTCCCTATGTTTCTAGTGTAACTGACTCGTCGGCGCGCGGGGATTATGTGGTTTATGCAGGGGGTTTTTAGAGGCTTTTTTAAACTGTCGCTTCCTCATAATTCGCACAAAAGTTTGTCGCAACGGCAGACGAGAATCCGCGACCAGTTCGCCGCCAAAGAAAGTCCGTTTTTGAGGTTGAGGAAAGAAGAAGAGAAGTGGAAAAGGAGCGAAGACAAATGGAGGTGATTCTTAGAGATTTCTTCTAGCGATTGCGCGAATGAAGCAGACGAAGGGTCTAAAAACTGACTAAAACTGACAGTGTGTAGTTTAGACTTAGTTTAGACCTGGTTTAGACCTGGTTTTAGTCCTGGTTTTAGACCTGGTTTAGACCTGGTTTAGACCTAGTTTAGACCTGGTTTTAGTCCTGGTTTAGACCTGGTTTAGTCCAGGTTTAGACCTAGTTTAGACCTGGTTTAGACCTGGTTTAGACTTGGTTTAGACCTGGTTTTAGTCCTGGTTTAGACCTGGTTTAGTAATGGTTTAGACCTAGTTTAGACTTGGTTTTAGTCCTGGTTTAGTCCTGGTTTAGACCTGGTTTAGACCTGGTTTAGTCCTGGTTTTAAACCTGGTTTAGTGTCTGGCAATGAGTGGAATTACCAAAAAAAATTTAAAAAAGGGAACACCCCGAAATGTGAAAACAGGAAAATATCACCATGTAATCCATTTATTTCAGCAAAGTAACTGTAATCCAATCACCACTCACTGAAACAGTAACTGTAACTGAATACAGTTACTCATAATTTGTACTTGTACTATTACGTAACTCTGGTACATGTAATCTGTTACTCCCCAACACTGAATGTTCCACACTATGGCATTAAACACATTGATCTCCTTGGAGACGAGCTGGTTGCAACACTATGTCAAGTTGCAGGTCAGATCTGTGGAGAGGCGAGCCCGCTTACAGAAATATTGCATGTTTTCCCATGTTTTTGAGCAATAAAAAAAAAAAAAAAAGACAGTTTAATGCCATACTGTGGAATATTCCAGGCAAAACAATAGCATCGCCATGGAGCAGACATGTACAGTAGACAATACATTATTATCTTAAAGGCGCATTGTGTAACTTTTGTAGTGGAGGGTCTGGAGATGTTATCGCTTCGTCTGGAATGTTTCACAGTATGGCATTAAACCTTTCTATCTTCATGGAAGTTACAGGAAAGAAGAAGAGAAGTGGAAAAGGAGCGAAGACAAATGGAGGTGATTCTTAGAGATTTCTTCCAGCGATTGCGCGAATGAAGCAGACGAAGGGTCTAAAAACTGACTAAATTACTTCTAGACAGGTCACTTCCACAGTAATTCTGAACACGCACTGGATGTAACCAAGTTTGATTTCTAGAGTAAAGAGGCGGGAGGAGGAGATGTTTCTACTGAGGAAGGTGGTGTCACACAGGCACAACATTTGAAAAAGGACGGTCGCTGTATTTCACTTCCCTTTAAAAAAATCCTCTATACCACCTTTAAGTGAATGAATAGATATGTTTAATTATATTGTGGAACATTCAAGGCAAAGCGATAATATCACCGTGACGACAGAACAGCTGATCTGCAAAACAACTAAAACTTTACATATGAAAGAAAAAAAAATGCACGAGAAAGTTACGCATTGCACCTTCAGACGCGTTTAAAAACAAAAATCCTCTCCCTTCAGTCACCAGGTGCAATGACACATCTTCACCAGTAGATGGGGGCAGACTTACACAAACGCTGCCCTCGTGTTCCTGAGCTCAGACAAGAGTTCTTCCCGCTTTCTCCAGCCCCTGACATTTACTGGTAACATTAAAGACCGAGGCCGCCCCGTGACTCACCGCTTCAAACCGGCGAGGAACGGACAGATTGCGGAGAGACGGAGGGAGCGCTCGTTTTTCTGAGGACAGATAAAAACAGGGATCTCAAAAAAAGGGGAGGACGGTAAAACAAGACAGAAGTGTAATTTCATCTAAAAGCACCAAATCAAAATGTCAGCTGTAACGGCGGAGGACGCGATCGATTAAAACGAGGGAAATGAAATGAGTCTGCGTGCTTCAGAGGACTTCACAAAATAACAGGTTTTAAAGGTGCGCTGTGTAACTTTTTGGTTGGCTCGTATCCACGGTGATGTCGTTGCTCTGTCTAAAATGTGCCACAGTGTGACATTAAAACGGGTCTACCTTAGATTTATTCGATTACAGGTGGTTTTATAGCTCAAAAGTACCTAGAAAAGCAGGTAGTTTGTGTGTGAGCAGGGTTGCCTCTCCACAGATCTGACCTGTAACTCAAAAAAAAAAAAAAAAAAAAAAAAAAAAAAAAAGGCACCAGCCCAGGAAAGATAAGTAATATCTGAACCAGGTCTAAACCAGGACTAAACCAGAATTGAACCAGGTCTAAATCAGGTCTAAACCAGGACTAAACCAGGTCTAATCCAGTACTAAACCAGGACTAAACCAGGACTAAACCAGGACTAAACCAGGTCTAAACCAGGTCTAAACCAGGTCTAAACCAGGACTAAACCAGGTCTAAACCAGGTCTAAACCAGGACTAAACCATAACTAAACCAGGTCTAAACTAGGTCTAAACAGGACTAAACCAGGTCTGAACCAGGACTAAACCAGGACTAAACCAGGATTAAACCAGGACTAAACCAGGTCTAAACCAGGTCTAAACCAGGACTAAACCAGGACTAAACCAGGAAACTAAACCAGGACTAAACCAGGTCTAAACCAGGACTAAACCAGGACTTAAACCAGGATTAAACCAGGACTAAACCAGGACTAAACCAGGACTAAAACCAGGACTAAACCAGGACTAAACCAGGACTTAAACCAGGACTAAACCAGGTCTAAACCAGGACTAAACCAGGTCTAAACCAGGTCTAAACCAGGACTAAACCAGGACTAAACCAGGACTAAACCAGGTCTAAACCAGGACTAAACCAGGACTAAAACCAGGACTAAACCAGGTCTAAACCAGGACTAAACCAGGACTAAACCAGGACTAAACCAGGTCTAAACCAGGACTAAACCAGGACTAAACCAGGAAAAAACCAGGTCTAAACCAGGACTAAACCAGGACTAAACCAGGACTAAACCAGGACTAAACCAGGTCTAAACCAGGTCTAAACCAGGACTAAACCAGGACTAAACCAACCAGGACTAAACCAGGTCTAAACCAGGTCTAAACCAGGACTTAAACCAGGACTAAACCAGGACTAAACCAGGATTTAAACCAGGTCTAAAACCAGGACTAAACCAGGTCTAAACTAGGTCTAAACCAGGACTAAACCAGGACTAAACCAGGACTTAAACCAGGACTAAACCAGGTCTAAACCAGGTCTAAACCAGGTCTAAACCAGGACTGAACCGGGACTGAACCCCCACATACCACACCCGCCACACCCCTGTTCATAACAAGAATAATTTGGACGATTTCAGACCTGAAATTGACGTTATCTGCTCAACCAAAGCTAAAAGAAAACTGTGAACTTGAAATCCGCCACAGACTAATAATAAAAGACAAAGAATTACTCAAACATGCGCGAATGAAACAAAGGACAGAAGAAAAACAAAAGCTGGACACACACACACACACACAGACCGGCCCACGTTCAGTTTTGATCCATACGTGTCGCGTTCTG
This sequence comes from Boleophthalmus pectinirostris, assembly GCF_026225935.1. Taxonomy (NCBI): domain Eukaryota; kingdom Metazoa; phylum Chordata; class Actinopteri; order Gobiiformes; family Gobiidae; genus Boleophthalmus; species Boleophthalmus pectinirostris. The sequence goes on along the minus strand of NW_026571353.1, from coordinate 29,912,630 downwards.
ACATTTGTAGGGACCAGGTCTGTAAATTGGATTCCAGCTGGTCTGAAAACTTGAAAAGCAACACAACATAGACTAATACAACACAATAGTTTCTGACAGCATGTGGTTCAGACGGGGAGAACAGTAGTTTTTAGACGTGCTGTCCTCGCCCTGAAATGTGTCACAGTAAATCTATTTTTAGCTGAGTGACACAAACGCAACACGCTGGACTTACGTTAAAGCCAAACTGCACCGCGGCGTCGACATTCTAACATTCTAACATTCTAACGCCATCCTGTTTGTATTTCACGTTTATCCGTGTAAAGTTGCACTGCGGAACTTTTCTAGCACAAGGTCCCTGCTGAGTATGACCTTATTGCTTTGCTTGTGTTGTGTTGGGAATGTGACTTTTAAAATGTAATCCCCTACAGATTACAGATTACACACCCCAGAATGTAGTTTGTAACGGAATCCATTAAATTACTTAAAGTGAGTAATGTAATCTGAATACTTTGGATTACTTGATTTGCTGTAGAGAAGCAAAGACTAGAATATTGTAACAAAAGATGTTTTATTCTGCTAAAAGAAAATAAAAAGCCCAAACTTCACTTAACCAGATAAAAAATATTATTGATAGAAGAGGAGGAGACACGTCCACGCAGCATGGTTTAGTCCTGGTTTAGTTCTGGTTTAGTCCTGTTTTAGTTCTGGTTAAGTCCTGGTGTAGTCCTGGTTTAGTCCTGGTTTTAGACCTGGTTTAGACCTGGTTTGGATCTAGTTTAGATCTAGTTTAGACCTGGTTTAGTCCTGGTTTAGTCCTGGTTTAGTTCTGGTTTAGTCCTGGTTTAGTCCTGGTTTTAGACCTGGTTTAGTCCTGGTTTAGTCCTGGTTTAGTCCTGTTTTAGTCCTGGTTTGGTCCTGGTTTAGTTCTGGTTTAGTCCTGGTGTAGTCCTGGTTTAGTCCTGGTTTTAGACCTGGTTTAGACCTGGTTTAGATCTAGTTTAGATCTAGTTTAGACCTGGTTTAGTCCTGGTTTAGTTCTGGTGTAGTCCTGGTTTAGACCTGGTTTAGACCTGGTTTAGATTTGGTTTAGACCTGGTTTAGTCCTGGTTTAGTTCTGGTGTAGTCCTGGTTTAGACCTGGTTTAGACCTGGTTTAGATTTGGTTTAGACCTGGTTTTAGTCCTGGTTCAGTCCTGGTTCAGATCTGGTTTTAGACCTGGTTCAGTCCTGGTTTAGACCTGGTTTAGACCTGGTTTAGACCTGGTTTTAGTCCTGGTTCAGTCCTGGTTTAGATCTGGTTTTAGACCTGGTTTAGTCCTGGTTTAGACCTGGTTTAGTCCTGGTTTAGACCTGGTTTAGACCTGGTTTAGACTTAGTTTAGACCTGGTTTAGACTTGGTTTAAACCTGGTTTTAGACCTGGTTTTAGTCCTGGTTCAGTCCTGGTTTAGATCTGGTTTTAGACCTGGTTTAGTCCTGGTTTAGACCTGGTTTAGACTTAGTTTAGACCTGGTTTAGACTTGGTTTAAACCTGGTTTTAGACCTGGTTTAGACCTGGTTTTAGTCCTGGTTTAGACCTGGTTTTAGTCCTGGTTTTAGACCTGGTTTAGACCTGGTTTAGACCTGGTTTAGACCTAGTTTAGACCTAGTTTAGACCTGGTTTAGACCTGGTTTTAGTCCTGGTTTAGACCTGGTTTTAGTCCTGGTTTTAGACCTGGTTTAGACCTTGGTTTAGACCTGGTTTTAGTCCTGGTTTAGTCCTGGTTTTAAACCTGGTTTAGTGTCCGGCAATGAGTGGAATTACCAAAAAAAAAAAAAGGGAACACCCCGAAATGTGAAAACAGGAAAATATCACCATGTAATCCATTTATTTCAGCAAAGTAACTGTAATCCAATCACCACTCACTGAAACAGTAACTGTAACTGAATACAGTTACTCATAATTTGTACTTGTACTATTACGTAACTCTGGTACATGTAATCTGTTACTCCCCAACACTGAATGTTCCACACTATGGCATTAAACACATTGATCTCCTTGGAGACGAGCTGGTTGCAACACTATGTCAAGTTGCAGGTCAGATCTGTGGAGAGGCGAGCCCGCTTACAGAAATATCGCACGTTTTCCCATGTTTTTGAGCAATAAAAAAAAACCATAATGACAGTTTAATGCCATACTGTGGAATATTCCAGGCAAAACAACAGCATCGCCATGGAGCAGACATGTACAGTAGACAATACATTATTATCTTAAAGGCGCATTGTGTAACTTTTGTAGTGGAGGGTCTGGAGATGTTATCGCTTCGTCTGGAATGTTTCACAGTATGGCATTAAACCTTTCTATCTTCATGGAAGTTACAGGTCGGATCTGCGGAGAGGCGACCCCGCTCACAGTCAGAGTGTCAGCAATTAAACCACCTGTTATTGAATAAATGTAAGGTAGAGCTGTTTAATGTCACACTGTGGAACATTCCAGGCAGAACAGTGACATATAAGTAGAAAAAACAAGCTGACGGATCTTCCACCAGAAAAGTTCTCAATGCACCTTAAAGGTTGTATAGAGGATTTTTCCAAGGAACGAGAAATCCAGCGACTGTTTGTCCTTTTTCAAATGTTGCGCATGCGTGAAACCACCCCCCCCCCTACAGCTCCTACGTAGAAACGCCTCCTCCCTCCTCCTCCTTACGCCAGAAACAGGTTTGTTTACAGCCTGCACATGACTTGTAAACAACTAACTACAGTGTTGGTTAGGCAAGACGGAGAAGTGAGGAGCGGGGGAGCGGGTGTGCGGACATTTCGTGCGCGGACGAGAAGTGAGGAGCAGGGAGAAAGAGCGGAACGGGCAGAGAGGGGCGCAGAGATTCCGTGCGAATGAACTAGCTACTACTACAACACGCAGCAGCAAGCGGACTCTTTCTTTGCCTTGAAAATTACGTTTTCAGACATAGGATATCGCTTTCGTGTCCTGAAAAACGTTTGTCTAGCTCTTGGAAATAAAGTACGTTTTCATAATAAGCAGAAGTTTCCTGTCCAGGAGTAATTTGTGGACCAGTGCGTCAGTCTTTAGACCCTGCGTCTGCTTCAGTCGCGCCATCGCTGGAATGAATCTTCAAGAATCACCTTAGTTTGGCTTCGCTGCTTTTCCCCTTGTCTTCTTTCTTTCAGCGACCTCAAAAACGGACTTTCTTTTGCGGCGAACTGCTCCTGGATTCTTGTCGCCATTGCAACAAACTTTGTGCGAACTGCGAGGAAGATATAGGTCAAAAAAAGCCGCTAAGAACTGTTGCGTTGGTGGAGTAAACAGCGTCTGTGCGTCTTGCGTCTGTGGACTGCGTGACAGTCGTACGTAAAACCACGTACCGGCGGCGCGCAGGCAAGTCAGTTACACTAGAAACGTAGGGAGATTGATTGACAGCCTGTCAGCTCACAGATAACGAGGCAGTGTCGTTATCTATTGGCAAATGTTTAGCCCACCACGTCCAGAGTTGATGAATTTTTATTCTCTTTTTTTTGGTCATCATAATTACAAGGCTACTGCACCTCTATAATCTATCACTGACAACTTGAAACAAAAAAAAATAAAAAAAATCCTCCATACAACCTTTAAACATAAAAATTTCATAGACTATGACAGTGATTCTTAACCATAGGACCGGGGCCCAAAGTAGGGCCTCATATTAAATGCATTATATTGCACTGACTGGGGGCCCCACAATCAATACAATATAATGCATTTAATATGAGATAGGGCCCCAGGTTACTTTATTCAGAAAAAGTCGGGCCCCAAGATCGAAAAGGTTAAGAACCCGTGGACTATGACGACATGTGACATTTGCCTCAGTACAGATAAGATTGTATAAGCAGCTCCTGAGGTCAAAATAAGTCTGCTGTATCTAATTATAAAGAGTTATACTGTCCAATGATCAGGAAGTGTGTGTTAGCCACTTTTAAAATGTAATCCCCTACTAATTACAGATTACATACCCCAGAATGTAGTTTGTAACGGAATCCTGTAAATTACTTAAAGTGAGTAACGTAATCTGAATACTTTGGATTACTTGATTTGCTGTAGAGAAGCAAAGACGAGGAAATCATAACATAAGAAGTTTTGTCTGATAAAAGAAAATGAAAAATCCAGACTTTACTGAACCAAATGAAAAATATTATTGATAGAAGATGAGGAGACACGGTCCATCAGCAGGATTTAGTCCTGTTTTAATCCTGGTTTTGTCCTGGTTTTAATCCTGGTTTTAGTCCTGGTTTAGTCCTGGTTTTAGTCCTGGTTTTAGTCCTGTTTTAGTCCTGGTTTTAGTCCTGGTTTTAGTCCTGGTTTTAGTCCTGGTTTTAGTCCTGTTTAAATCCTGGTTTTAGTCCTGGTTTAGTCCAGTTTTAGTCTGGTTTTAGTCCTGGTTTTAATCCTGGTTTAGTCCTGGTTTTAGTCCTGGTTTTAGTCCTGGTTTTAGTCCTGGTTTTAGTCCTGTTTTAGTCCTGGTTTTAGTCCTGGTTTTAGTCCTGGTTTTAGTCCTGGTTTTAGTCCTGGTTTTAGTCCTGGTTTTAGTCCTGGTTTTAGTCCTGTTTTAGTCCTGGTTTTAGTCCTGGTTTAGTCCTGGTCCTGTTTTAGTCCTGGTTTTAGTCCTGGTTTTAGTCCTGGTTTTAGTCCGGTTTTAGTCCTGGTTTTAGTCCTGGTTTAGTCCTGGTTTTAGTCCTGGTTTTAGTCCTGGTTTTAGTCCTGGTTTTAGTCCTGGTTTTAGTCCTGGTTTTAGTCCTGGTTTTAGTCCTGGTTTTAGTCCTGGTTTTTAGTCCTGGTTTTAGTCCTGGTTTTAGTCCTGGTTTTTAGTCCTGGTTTTAGTCCTGGTTTTAGTCCTGGTTTTAGTCCTGGTTTTTAGTCCTGGTTTTAGTCCTGGTTTTAGTCCTGGTTTTAGTCCTGGTTTTAGTCCTGGTTTTAGTCCTGGTTTTAGTCCTGGTTTTAGTCCTGGTTTTAGTCCCTGTTTTAGTCCTGTTTTAGTCCTGTTTTAGTCCCGGTTTTAGTCCTGGTTTTAGTCCTGGTTTTAGTCCTGGTTTTAGTCCTGTTTTTAGTCCTGGTTTAGTTAGTCCTGGTTTTAGTCCTGTTTTAGTCCTGGTTTTAGTCCTGGTTTTAGTCCTGGTTTTTCCTGGTTTTTAGTCCTGGTTTTAGTCCTGGTTTAGTCCTGGTTTTAGTCCTGGTTTTAGTCCTGGTTTGTTTTAGTCCTGGTTTTAGTCCTGGTTTTAGTCCTGGTTTTTAGTCCTGGTTTTAGTCCTGGTTTTAGTCCTGGTTTTAGTCCTGGTTTTAGTCCTTTAGTCCTGGTTTTAGTCCTGGTTTTAGTCCTGGTTTTAGTCCTGTCCTTTAGTCCTGGTTTTAGTCCTGGTTTAGTCCTGGTTTTAGTCCTGGTTTTAGTCCTGGGTTTTAGTCCTGTTTTAGTCCTGGTTTTAGTCCTGGTTTTAGTCCTGGTTTAGTAGTTAGTCCTGGTTTTAGTCCTGTTTTAGTCCTGGTTTTAGTCCTGTTTTAGTTTTAGTCCTGGTTTTTAGTCCTGGTTTAGTCCTGGTTTAGTCCTGGTTTTAGTCCTGGTTTTAGTCCTGGTTTTAGTCCTGGTTTTAGTCCTGGTTTAGTCCTGGTTTTTAGTCCTGTTTTAGTCCTGGTTTTAGTCCTGGTTTTAGTCCTGGTTTTAGTCCTGGTTTTAGTCCTGGTTTTAGTCCCTTTTAGTCCGTTTTAGTCCTGTTTTAGTCCTGGTTTTAGTCCTGGTTTTAGTCCTGTTTTAGTCCTGTTTTAGGTTTTAGTCCTGGTTTTAGTCCTGGTTTAGTCCTGGTTTTAGTCCTGGTTTTAGTCCTGGTTTAGTAGTCCTGGTTTTAGTCCTGGTTTTAGTCCTGGTTTTAGTCCTGGTTTAGTCCTGTTTTTAGTCCTGGTTTTAGTCCTGGTTTTTAGTCCTGGTTTTAGTCCTGTTTTAGTTTTAGTCCTGTTTTTAGTCCTGGTTTAGTCCTTAGTCCTGGTTTTAGTCCTGGTTTTAGTCCTGGTTTTAGTCCTGGTTTTAGTCCTGGTTTTAGTCCTGGTTTTAGTCCTGGTTTTAGTCCTGGTTTTAGTCCTGGTTTTAGTCCTGGTTTTAGTCCTGGTTTTAGTCCTGGTTTTTAGTCCTGGTTTTAGTCCTGGTTTTAGTCCTGGTTTTAGTCCTGTTTTAGTCCTGGTTTTAGTCCTGGTTTTAGTCCTGGTTTTAGTCCTGGTTTTAGTCCTGGTTTTAGTCCTGGTTTAGTCCTGGTTTTAGTCCTGGTTTTAGTCCTGGTTTTAGTCCTGGTTTTAGTCCTGGTTTTAGTCCTGGTTTTAGTCCTGGTTTTAGTCCTGGTTTTAGTCCTGTTTTAGTCCTGGTTTTAGTCCTGGTTTTAGTCCTGGTTTTAGTCCTGGTTTTAGTCCTGGTTTTAGTCCTGGTTTTAGTCCTGGTTTTTAGTCCTGTTTTTAGTCCTGGTTTTAGTCCTGGTTTTAGTCCTGTTTTAGTCCTGGTTTTAGTCCTGGTTTTAGTCCTTGTTTTAGTCCTGGTTTTAGTCCTGTTTTAGTCCTGTTTTAGTCCTGGTTTTAGTCCTGGTTTTAGTCCTGGTTTTAGTCCTGTTTTAGTCCTGGTTTTAGTCCTGGTTTTAGTCCTGGTTTTAGTCCTGGTTTAGTCCTGGTTTAGTCCTGGTTTAGTGTAGTTTAAGTGAGGAATAACATTGGACCACTTAGGGATGTAACGATATCCAAATCTCATGGTTCGATATTATCACGATATGCATCTCACTGTACGATATTTATTGCGACATGTTTAAGATATTTTGTCCATACCATTTACAAACTTTTATCTGAGACTTGACTTCGATAAATTTGTCAGTTTCTGGAAAATTTGGAGAATGTTTGTTGCCCCGTTTAGATCAGATTTTAATTGTGACATTGTATTTTGTTTTATGAATATAAATGTTTTTCTTGTTTTGTTATTATTACTCTTAATATTACCAAACTTTTTTTTTTGTTCAAGCTTGATCATTTTTGTAAAACATGTACAGTGATTTGTTTATTTTTGGAAGAGGAGAAAGGGGTTTAGTGGTTTAGTCCTGGTTTTAGTCCTGGTTTAGTCCTGTTTTAGTCCTGGTTTTAGTCCTGGTTTAGTCCTGGTTTAGTCCTGGTTTTAGTCCTGGTTTTAGTCCTGTTTTAGTCCTGGTTTTAGTCCTGGTTTAGTCCTGTTTTAGTCCTGTTTTAGTCCTGTTTTAGTCCTGGTTTTAGTCCTGGTTTTAGTCCTGGTTTAGTCCTCCTGGTTTTAGTCCTGGTTTAGTCCTGGTTTAGTCCTGGTTTTAGTCCTGGTTTTAGTCCTGTTTTAGTCCTGGTTTTAGTCCTGGTTTAGTCCTGGTTTTAGTCCTGGTTTTAGTCCTGTTTTAGTCCTGGTTTTAGTCCTGGTTTTAGTCCTGGTTTAGTCCTGTTTTAGTCCTGTTTTAGTCCTGGTTTGGTTTTAGTCCTGTTTTTAGTCCTGGTTTTAGTCCTGGTTTAGTCCTGGTTTAGTCCTGGTTTTAGTCTTGTTTTAGTCCTGGTTTTAGTCCTGGTTTAGTCCTGGTTTTAGTCCTGTTTTAGTCCTGTTTTTAGTCCTGGTTTTAGTCCTGGTTTTAGTCCTGGTTTTAGTCCTGGTTTAGTCCTGTTTTAGTCCTGTTTTAGTCCTGGTTTTAGTCCTGTTTTAGTCCTGGTTTTAGTCCTGGTTTAGTCCTGGTTTAGTCCTGGTTTTAATCCTGGTTTTAGTCTTGTTTTAGTCCTGGTTTTAGTCCTGGTTTAGTCCTGTTTTAGTCCTGTTTTAGTCCTGGTTTTAATCCTGGTTTTAGTCTTGTATTAATTATAATACATGTACAGTGACTTTGTTTATTTTTGGAAAAGGAGAAAGGGGACTGTAATTGACATGGCAAAAAAAAAAAAAAAAAAGATTATTAAGTCATAATCCTGTACAGTGCTTTTAATGGTACTTGTTTGTGTCGTTTATGGCGCGATTGGTCCTAATCCACTTAAGAGTCCAGTTTATTAAGACACAGATTTAATACACTGTCATATTTCTCTCACTATATCGTCTCAAAAAGCCTAATCACCACTTTGGGACGCGCTGGGCTGTAGAGCAATGACAGACAGACAGAATATATTTGTCTAACGGTGTTCCCAGTAAAAGAAGCCGGTCTGATTTGTGTATAGGATGTGCTTCAGATGCCCTTCCCAAGACCAAGGACACCATAGTACTTAAAGGTTGTATGGAGGATTTTTTTTTTTTGTTTCAAACTGTCAATGAAAGTTTAAAATACCATTACAGAGACACAGCAGCTTTGTAATTATAATGACCAAAAAAAAAAGAATGAAAATCCATCAACTGTGGACGTAGTGAAGCCAGATAAACATCAGCCAACAGAAAACGAGGCTCCCTCATTTTCTATTGGCTGTTAGGCTGTCAATCAAACTCCCTATGTTTCTAGTGTAATTGACTCATCCGCGCTGGGATTACATGGTTTATTCAGCGGTTCTTAGAGGCTTTTTTAAACTGTAGCTTTTACGCAATTTGCACAAAGTTTGTTGCGGTTGCGGACGAGAATCCACGACCAGTTTGTCGCAAAAGAAAGTCAGTTTTTGAGGTCGCTGAAAGACGAAGAGAAGGGGGAAAAGGAGCAAAACCAAACTGGGGTGATTCTTGGAGATTCCTTCCAGTAATGGCGCGACTGAAGCAGACGAAGGGCCTAAAAACTGATGCGTCAGTCGCTAAATTATTTCTCGACAGGTCACTTCAACAGTAATTCTGAACACGCACGGCTGTAAACAAGCGTGATTTCTAGAGTAAAGAGGCGGGAGGAGATGTTTCTGCTGAGGAGCTGTGGAGGAGGGAGGTGGTGTCAGGCATGCACAACATTTGAAAAAGGACTGTGGCTGTATTTCTCTTCCCTTAAAAAATCCTCTATACAACCTTTAAACGGCGAAGTGGCGGTCCTTTCATTTTCAAACAAAGACCCAGAATTATTCCAAGACAGATTGCGTTAGAGAAAAGTCGGACGGTTTGAAATGTTGAAGTGGCATTTGGGAGGCCAGTAAAGGAAATGCGGCGCTGAAGGACGTCCAAGAAAGATTTAAACAAAAGACTAACTGGCGTCGGTGCAAAATCTGATCCCGGGGGTGTTCTACGTGTTTGCGGATTGGCAGAATGTTAAGCAGTTACCATGGAGACACATTAGCAAACACAACCAAATAAGTTTAAAGTCTGAAAACTTAAGAAAAAATACAAAATGTTGTCGTGTAGCTGAAGTAAAAATCTAAAAACGCCTCAGACAGAGCAGTGCATACAGTTGTCCAAAGTTATTCCTCACGTAACTCATTCATTCCAAGAATCCAAATCGGCCGGTCACGATAATTACAAAACCGACTCCTCGTTCAATGTATAAAAGCTGGAACGATGTATTTGGGGTCAGTATTTATCGTGTGTACTTTTTCTTTGTACTGCTGGCAGAGGTGGGACCAAGTCGTCGTTTTGCGAGTCTCCAAGTAAGTTTCAAGTCTTTTAGCTCAAGTCCAAGTCAAGTCAAGACTCAAATACAGGCAAGTCCAAGTCGAGTCTCGAGTCACTGGCCCATAAGTCCAACTGAAGTCCAAGTCAAGTTCAAGTCGTCTGGTTTGAGCTTCAAGTCATTTCAAGCCTTTAAACCAAAGTACAAAATATAGCTTAGATTTTTTTTCAATTTACATGAATTTTAAACTAAATTGTAATTTTAAAAGTCATGGTATTTTTATATGTGAGTATTTATACAAGTATGAGTAGTAGAAAGTTTTTTTTTAAATGACTGGATAACATCTTAGTGTGGATCATTACAATCAGAATAAAAAGAATTCAGATTTTAAAGTGCTTTTTCAGATTTTAAAGTGCTTTTTTTGTCAAGTAGTTCTCCGTAGTTCCCTCTGTTTTACTGTATTGTTCTGTATATTACTGTAGTACATTTGAGGATACCATATCCCAGTACTTCAGTGACATCAAAAGTAACAAAAAAAAGTGGGAAGGACATGTTCCAGTTTGTTCCTGTAAAATTCAGCACCACATTTATCAAGTGTGAAGAGAAAAGTATATTTTTAGCAAAGGCATCAAGTTTTCTCAAGTCACTGACCTTCAAGTTCAAGTCGAATCCCAGGTCTTAGTCCATTTTATCAAGTCAAGTCTCAAGTCCTAAAAATAGTGACTCAAGTCTGACTCCAGTCCAGCTCACGACTTGCAAGTCCCCCTCTGACAACTGGTAATTTTTCTGGTAATTTTATAAATACAATAAGATTTAAGCTGTAAAAGGTTCGTGAAACTTCAGCGACTCATTACAGATGCAAACTAAGTACTAAAGAGTCCCATTCTGCTGTGTATTCTGTGTATTTATTGCAGTTCATGAAATTTTGTGGCTTAAATCTTCTCTTCAATTATTATGTCAGGGGGATACAGTTTTAGTTTTATCGTTTATATTTACTTTACTTTATATTTACTAGAGTCGGTGGCTCTAGGGCTGCTGTCTCACTGTTTATGGGCAAAGGAAACACAACATCTAACCAACAAAATCTGTATCACATGAACTTTTAATATGAATTCATTTTTACATTACTTTTAGTCTGATCTTTAATGTTACTATTGCAAATCAGATTGAAACTAGATACTCATTTGGGCAAGTGTTGATACTAAAAAAACACACATTCACAGGACAGAAATGGACTTTTCCTGAATAGTTTTTAAATGATTTTGAGCTGTATCAGAACAAGTATAAGTAAAACCAACAAACCCCGGAAAAAAACACAACAATGCAACACAGGGCAGCAGGACCACAAGAACATAGTCACACTACCGAACATCAGAGGAATAACCGAACCCATCCAGAGCCATGAAAAAACACAACATAAGCACTGTAGTAAAACCATACACAAAACTCCGCCAACTACTCGTACATCCCAAGGACAAAATCCCACAAGAACAAAAATGCAATGCCATCTACGAAATCCAATGCAAATCATGCAATAAATCATACATAGGGGAAACAGGCCGGGCATTTCACATCCGAAAAAAGGAAGACCAAAAGGAATGCGAAAAGGAAACGTCAGGGAGACTCACCAGAACACAAAAAGACAGAGCAGAACAGGAAAACCTAAAATCCGCCATATCAGACACTGTAAAAGGAACAACCACATTATGGATCGGGACGGGGCTCGGATCATTGGATCGGAAAACAACAAGTTCAAACGCTGGATCAAGGAGGACATTGAAATCAGGAAACGAGGCACGGACAGCATTAACCGTGATGACGGAGCGTTCCTCCTTTCACACACCTGGGACACCCTCCTCCAGAGACACCGGGCGACGGGAGGCGTGGTCAGTCTGAGCGACCTGCCAGGTCCATCAGGCTGACCACGCCTACAGGAAGTAACAACAGCTGATATACGACACGTCACCACCAACACCGGTGACAGTTCTGAAGATGGCTCGCAGCTAGCAGCCGAAACATGTCAACAAGGTAAATACACTTTACTGCATTGTCTTTAAAAAGAACCTAAGAAGTTAAAGTATATAAGAAGATAAAATGAACATCATTGGCTTAAGTATAAGAGCAGATAGATTAGTACACACCCATGGCCTTCTGTGGAACCTACCTGGACCACTGAGGGATTACACAGATATAAGACCACATGATAATATAAAGGAAAGTACTACGATTTATTGCTGAAAATCACATTCTAGTGTCTTAATAAAGAGTTTTTTTTTTAATTATTATTATTATCATTGTGGTATTGGTATCGGTATTGAGTATCAAGTATTAAAATTAAGATTGAAATTTTAGTATGAGGACAACACTACTTCATCATCCCAAAAGTTTGATATCATAAAGCTGAAATACTTATTATTAAAGGTGCACTGTGTAACATTTCTTTTGGAGGGTCTGCCAACTGCTTTTCTCCATGGAGCTGCTTTTGTTTTACCTGGAATGTTCCACAGTAAAACATTGTACCGGGTTCAAACGGTCATGGAACTCTTGAAAAAGTCATGGGAATTGAAAAAGTACTTTTCTAGGCCTGGAAAAGTCATGGAATTCTGTAAATTCAATGAAAGTTTTGTAAAAGTCATGGAATTTTAGTACCTCTTTCATACAACTAGAACGTTCTGTTAAGTTTTCATTAGACTTATGATTATTTCCGAGCGCATGTGCCTTTTGTTTAAAAGAGACGACAGTAAATGCACTGACAGTATTTTGAATGTTAAAAAACTATAAAACCAAACCAAAAGGTGAGTGGAAAGAGTTAACATTTATAAAAGTCTGATCAATTGTCCACTTGTAGGTGCCGGAAAGTCATGAAAAATTCTCTTAAGGTCATGGAAAAGTTTTGAAATTTTGTCAGTGAAAAAGAGTGGGAACCCTGATTATACTCATCTATCACAATGAAGATGAGCAGAAATGAAATTAAGCCAAGATACAGGCCAGCTCTGCGGAGAGGCGTCTCAGTGTAATGTGATTGTACCAAGTCCTTGTTTTTCATGGTATTTTTAAGGAATAAAAAAGTGTGTAATGGGATAAATGCAAAACAGACAAGTTTAATGGTGTACTGTGGAGCTGTTTCTCCTCGTGTCTGGATGAGTTTCCTCCGGGCACTCTGGTTTCCCACATCGACCCAAAACATGCTACATAGGTCTCCAGGAAGAATCGCTGACAGCTAATGGAGCCCAATTAAATACAATCAATCAATCAAAAACTGTGATGTTTCTTCTCAGCAAAATCTTAACTCTAAAATCTGCTATGGTTCCATCCCTGGATAAGGCAGACACTCTCCTTCCCATGCCCTTTCGGCGCTGATGTCATTGGGAGCCTATTTCATGGTCAGTTAGCGTCCTCCTCCTCCTCGGTCACATGACGACCCCCGAAGAAGGTCAAATGTCACCGCGTCTCCTCGTGCACGTCGCACGCACGTTCACAACCCTGACCACTGAACAAACAAACATCGAATACAGAAAATCAGTGAGGAATGTTCTGCTAAACGCAACTGACATCTGAATCGATGACTGCTGCTGGAGGGAGATACACAAATACAAAGGGGTGTAACGGTTCAAAAAAATCACAGTTTGGTACGTACCTTGATTTTGAGGTCACAGTTTGCTTCATTTTCGGTACAGTATGGGAACAAAATGCTAAACTATTTGCTTGTTGTTTATTTGTGTGTTATCTTCATATTTTTGGCCAGAAAAAAACTTGTCTACATTGTCTGCAGTCGACCGTAGTTTTGCGTGGATTCACGTGGTTTGGAGGGACGTAGTCAAGGTGGCCGCCCTAACTATAAAGCGATGTGGGAAACACGATAAACACGATGTTTTTGCGAGGTCGTTCACATTTCCAATTAAATGCGACTTGTATGTGAACTCCAGTGTGAACATTAAACAAAAGTGTCCCACATGCACACTGGAGGACATGATGACGTCAACCGCAGCGAGCGTGCTCTGTGTTTACGGAAGTTGTCCAAACATGGACACGAGCATTGAGCATCTGGAGATTTTAAAGTTCCTCTCGTACCGGAGCCAGAACATGAACAACTTACTTGTTTTAAGGAGAAGATTAAGAAGGAGAAGGACGAGGTTTTTGGCCGTGGCGTTTTGTGGGGCAGCGGCAGCGACGTCCGTTGAAAGGAACGTGTGGAGTCAAGAGTGGTGAGTGGTGATGTGCTTCGCTTCAGTGACAGTGAGTTCATCAACAATTTTCGCCTACTTCAGTGCAGAATAGTAACGTTTGTGGCTTGTTGATAACGTGTAGGTCGGATGAATGCTCTTTGGCCGTTCACACTGAAGTTGCATGTCAAAAGATCAGATATGTATCGGTTTCTGTAGCACATATCCAAATGTCCTGGGTCGCACTTGAAAAAATCAGATCTGTGTCGTTCAGACTGTCATTAAAAGATCAGATACAGGTCACACAGGGGTGAAAAAATTTAATTTGGGTCACTTCAGGCTGCAGTCTGAACATAGCCTAAGTCAAAACTGGTATCATATATAATAGAGCTTTGATACTAATCACATTTAAAGCCACTAGATTTGTCATACGTAAATCTCGATGGAGGTGTTTCTAGAAGGTCAAGTTACACGTCAGATCTGTGGAGAGGCTACTGTTGCAAAAAAACAAAAAAAACTCATGTAATGTAAAAAATAGGCGATGGATGTTTAATACTGCGGAATATTCCAGGCAAAGGAACTACATCTCCATGTAAACAAGCAGGTGGTGGAAGCTGGATAATTTTAAACTTAATCTAAACCTAGTCGTTTTTTTTGGACCATGTGAGTAATAGCTTTATTCATTTGATTTAGATAAGAAATAGTAGGCTTTTTATACACAGCTGAGATGGTTGAACATGAGTAAAAATACATTATGTTTTGTTTTTGCCATGTCACATCCTTAAGAACCAGGACAAAGTTCATACGTTCCTTATGATTGGATGTATTGATCGTAGCTCACCAGTGATAAGGCTAACATACAGTGACATTTAAAGGTTCACTATTATGCTTTGGACCTTTGTATAATGATATTTTATGTTTTAACTTGACATTAAACATATGACAGACATTAGGGAGTGGTATCGTTCATATGGTATTTGAAGTCTGAAGTCCTCTCCTTGCAACAGTGGGTGAAACAATCGACTTAGACAAACTTTATTGATCCAGGGAAATGATTTGGACACAGGAGCTCACAGATCACAATATAATATAATAACAAAGAGTAGAAAATATTAATGGTAATAATAAATTCTAAACTAGAAAAGCACTCAGAGAGCGCAGACCTCCGCCAAGGACTACAGTCCCCCTCATATTAATTGTGTTTTCCATAAATATTTGTCTCGTATCTTTCAATTTGGAATATGAAAGAGGTTCCCATTGTCCATCCCTGAGTCAAATTTCATGGGGTTTGGTCAATAATTAACCGAGATATTGAGAAACTAAATTTTTGGCCCCATTTACCACAATGTTAACAAAAATTTCAAAGTGATCCAGAATCCAGGATTTCTTCCGGATCACCCCCAAAATGAAATCAGTTCTTCCTTTTCACATTTCCAACAAATCCTGAAAATTTCATCAAAATCGGTCCATAACTTTTTGAGTTATGTTGCTAACAGACAAACAAACAAACAAACAAACAAACAAACAGACAAACGCCGGCAAAAACATAACCTCCTTGGCGGAGGTAATAAAATATAAAATCTCAGCTTTCTGGCATAACTATTATCAACATGACTATAACAGATAGAAGCTTTGACATGAATGATGCTGAAATCACAATTAAAGCAATGAAAGTTTATGGGTTTTGAATACAACAATGGGAAATCAAACCAGAGATCTTCTAGTTGTGAGGCGAGAGTGCTATACTATACAACAGGCCTGCTTGTCTCCGTGGAGCTGGTTTAGTTTTCCCTGGAATGTTCCACAGTAAAACATTAAACTCATTTATCACGATGAAGATGAGCAAAAATTGAACTAGGCCAACCTACAGGTCTGCTCTGTGGAGAGGCGTCTCGGTGTAATGTAACTGTATCATGTATTTTTAAGGAATAAAAAAATGTGTAATGGAATAAATGCAAAATAGGCACATTTAATAAACACCGATTTGGGCCACAAGTTAATCAAAAACAGAACATTTCTTGGGTGCTACTCCTGAAAATACATGTTCTAAATTGTATGTAATGGTTAATAATGTATAGTTAATTTTTTATTTGGACAATAGAATGTAATTTTCAACTTTAAATAATAGTTCTTTCTTTTTTATTACCATGCAGTCTTATATCTGTGTAATTCTAAGTAGGTTTCACAGTGGTCCCAGGGCTATACTAGTCTACATGTTCTTATACTGCTGATACACTGGTCTACAAAAGGAGAACGCCTGGATTAAAGAGGCAGTCGAAACATGGAAACGTGCCCACAGAACTATGAACTGGGACGAGGGGGCCTTTTTACTCTCACACACCTGGAATACTGTCCTGAGGAAGTCGGACTGCAGATGGCGCCATCCTGTGTCCACCGGTAGGAAGACAGCGCCAAAACCTGTTTGAATCAGCTGACCGGACACGTCTCAGCAACATCACGTGACCAGTCTGAGGAAAACCGCTGGTGAGCAGTCGAAACTGTCAGGTATGAAAACAAACTCTTGGTCTGAAAAAAGAAACTAATAACATAAATTATCGGAAGACCAGTTTAACCTGCTTGGACATCAAGTTTGGTCATTTTGGTGGTATCTCAGACCTCCTTTATCATGTGAATAAATATTGTGAAAAACACTCAAAAGTGACCTTTGACCCTTATTTATCAGTTCCTGTTCTCTGCTTTTGTATCACGAGCCAAAAATAAGGAGTTGTGCAAAGACAAAAGGCAGAAAAAGTGTATTTGTTTTGTTTGTGATTTAGATAATAAATTTATTTTATTTTTTTAAAATCCAACGCCTCCTTTTTGTTGTGGCCTTGGCAAAGGGTCTTAACACATTAGATAAATAAACCTTTGTATTCTTTAAATAATCTTTAATGTGAAAGTATTTGGTGTATTTATTCATACTTTACTGCAAAGTAACTCCTCTGTCAAACTGTTTAACTGTGTGTCGCCACACGATCCTTGAAATCCAAAGCTCTTCTATGTCATTTAAAACAAACACCATGATGACTCGACCTTGGTGAAGTGTTTTTTTCTTTTTATAATGGATGGAAGTCTGGTGAAAATCAAGCAAATAATGATCATCTCATTTTCTGCCTTTTGACTTTGCACGACTCCTTATTTTTGGCTCATGATACAAAGGCAGAGTACAGGAACGGACAAATAAGAGTCAAAGGTCAAGTTTGAGCTCAATATTTTTCGCATACAAATATTTCTTCATTATAGCAACTATTTGACAAATTTTGGGAGCCGTACCTATTATACTTTTGTCTGAACAAAACAGAAACTTTAAAGTTATTTTCTCAGTTTCACACTCTGGTGATTTAAGGTCTTTTGCCTTTGTAGGGCAGTGAAGCTCAAGATCATTCTAAAACCATTCAGGAAAGGCTCATTTCTGTCCTAAGAATGTGATTTTTTAGTATCAATACTTGCTCAAATGAGTATCTAGTTTCGATACTAGTTTTAGTATTGATTTGTACTTGATTTCTGATACTTTTGACAATCCTACATACTATAGATTATATTAGATAGATTAGATAGACTTTATTGATCCAAAAGGAAATCCAAAGTCCGGAAGCAGTAACATAGCACCACAGAAAAATGAGCAGCCCATCCTCTTTTTACACACTTAAAATAACAAATGTCACTTGGTCTGGATAACTCTCGTATAGCCCTATTGTAAACCCTGTCTCTTTTTGAACAGATTTTTGAAGCACACTCCCCTTGACAGTCTGAGCACACCAGTCATTCTCAGCACATGAATAATGAGGACCGCTCCAGCACTTATTACCTGTCCCTCTGCCAATCCAACAACTCACCAAATGCTGCCAGGACCCAGCGACAAAGTCTGATTAAAAGTGTGCACGGGGGGCGCGCACGAGGGGTGTGCACGAGGGGCGCACACGGGGACTCAGGGCGTCTATACTACTCACTTTCTGGAAGTAAAAGTGGTTAGATTTGTTTAGGCCTGGGGTGAGCAATTATTTTATACCATGGGGCCACATGAGAAACAGAAAATATTGCTGAAGGCCGAGCCAAAATGCTTAACTCAGTTCTGCATAATATTAATAGTATTTCTTTATAACACACATTAAATAGCATTGTTTTGAAGAGTATATGTTCTGAATAAGCAATGAAAAAGTGAGGTTGCTTTACAAAAAATGTAATTTAAAAAACATCTCTAAAATAAAAGCAATGCAGCTTTAGTCCATGCATGAGGTAAAATTATAAAATATGTTTTTCCAAATTAGCTTAAACGGGTGGTCAGAGTCAACCAAATCATCAAATGTGGCCCAAGAGCTGGACAATGCCCAGGTTTGGTTTAAGAAAATAGGACAAAATTCTATCAACAGGCTGCAGGTGAGTGAGTGTATGAAAATGTCAAACTCAGCTTTGACTGAATATACTTGCCGATTTCAAAACCACAAAGATAATTTTAAACTCTTTTTTTATTATTATTATTATTATTTTTTTAATACAACAGAAAGTAGCTGAGGCAAAGTCCTGCACAGGTCCATTTTTGGAGACCTACGCCCACGCAGTACAGCACCACACCCGCCCATTAACCCGTGATTATATCAAAGATAAATCCACATCTGCCCAGACCCATTAACATTCCACCCATTACCCGACCCTGCCCATGACAAATCAGGGTCAGCACATTAGTCCAACAGCTCAATATTCCAGGACTAAACCAGAACTAAATTAGGACTAAACTTATGTTGTGTCATTAGCGGATTACAAATATATACACGCCACAACTGCTGAGCCGATCGCAATGACTACACCAGGACTGGACCAGAACTACAAAAGGACTGAATCAGGACTGAATCAGGTCTAAACCAGGACTAAACCAGATCAAAACCAGGACTAAACATAAGTGCAGCCGCCGAGCTGATCACCTCCGCTGATGGTTTTATATAATAAATACACTAAAGTCTCTCTCCGCCTGGTCTGCCATCGTTCCAGGAAAAGACCGGGAAATGGCACTTGTTTCCAGGGCAACGGACGTCCTGAAATCGTGTCAGGTATTTACTCCTGTTCATCGTTCATTTGATTCACCTGACCCGCCCGTGTGTAATCACTACCCGCCTGCATAATTCCAAAACGTTAAAACCCGCACGTTTCAGCAACTATTTGCGGGTACACAATCTGGTGCAGGACGCTGAGCTGCCACGTTCCAAAGAGGAAGTGAGCATGGGTGCACTTCTGCCTCCATCTTATACTGAAAAAACGCCTCCCCTCTGTCTGTAACTGCTGCTGTGAGCCTCATCATTTTGGTCTTAAAGGTTGTATAGAGGATTTTTTTAAGGAAAGAGAAATCCAGCAACAGTCCTTTTTCAAATGTAGTGCATGCGTGACACCACCTTCCTCCTCCACAGGTCCCTCTAGAAATAATTTAGAGACCGACACCTCAGTTTTTAGACCCTTTATCTGCTTCAGTCACTGAAAGGAATCTCCAAGAATCACCTCAGTTTGTCTTCACTCCTTTTCCCCTTCTCTTCTTCTTTCAGCGACCTCAAAAACGGACTTTCTTTTGCGGCGAATTGGTCGTGGATTCTCGTCCGACATCGCAACAAACTTTATGCGAACTGCGAGAGAGCCACAATTAGAAAAAGCCTCTAAGAACCGCTGCATAGTTACCTCAGAAACGTAGGGAGTTTGATTGACAACCTAACAGCCAATAGAAAATGAGGCAGCCTCGTTTTCTATTGGCTGATGTTTATCTGGCCTCAAAACGTCCACAGTTGATAGATTTTCTTTCTCTTTTTTTTTGGTCATCATAATTACAAGGCTGCTGCGTCTCTGTAATGGTATTTTAAACTTTCATTGACAATTTGAAACAAATAAAAAAATCCTCCATACAACCTTTAAAGTGTTCATAGTAACCCGCTCTACATGATCCTGGGCTTTTATTTTTTTATTATTCTGTTTTGTCCGTAAATCAATTCCTATTTCTAAGATGGAACTTTACTCCAGATTCCCCTGGAACCACTAACATCTTGAGCTTCATTTCACTGGAGCTATGGGTGACGCCACACTCCCTCAGTCCACTTCTTTAAACAGTCTGTAGTTTTAATCACATATTATTAATAAATGAATGTGGTTAAATACAAAATGACTATGGGGCATGAGGGACAGAGGAGGGAGGAGGGGGTCAGAAGAGAGGACGATGAGATCAGGGAGCAGGAGACAGAAATAGCCGTTGGTCATGGACGAGGCTAAGGTCGCTTTGCCAAGGCTGAGAGCCGAGTCCATGCAAATGTGACCACTGTGAAAACTGTAATGCACTGTACACTCGTGACAAATACAGATAAAGATAAGACTGCTATCTACAAAGAAAGTATTATCAGCTGTTCATGTTTTTCATCACGCTTCCTTTTTGTCTGGGTTACACTTACTGTTGTTCAGCTGGATGCCTTTTCAGTCACAAATAACATTAGTGTGGCTGTGTTTTACTCGGGGACACAAGGACAGTATGGAAATAGAACCGGATACATTATGATTCATGAAAGGAAACTGAACCAACTCTACTGCCACTACATGATATAGTTTTTATCATACTCTCTTATAAATACTTTTACTTTTTCAATTAGAGTGTTTCGTACAATCTTTTTAAGGCCTTAAAACTATTCTGCACTGTAAGACACACAGAAGGAGGCTTGACTGCGGCTTTTTAATAATTTAAGACAAGAGCCATGTTGAGAATGCAAATGAGGTAATAGGTCCTGTTACTAATGCATGACAACACATTTGTCATTATCCCCGAATGGTGAAAATAAAAATATATGTTATTAAAATGTGTTGAAGACCCATAGTTCTGCAGTATACATATTATATTTGACTTAACTAAAATATTCTAAAACGAAGGGCACGTCACACTTGGACTTCTGAACCATTTCTGTGGGTTCTATGTTCCACACTCACACCTGCACGACCGAACCGAGCCACGGCACGATGATCTCGTCACGCGGCACTGTTTGTTTACATGCAAAGCTGTCACTTTTAGCTGAGAATATAAGTACGGCGCCATGAAAAGTCTATTAAACAGTGAGACATGTCCTGCTGCGATACACGCTCCTCTGTGAGTTTATGGATATAAAAACAGCATGAGGAGTGAGGACAGACGGAGACGACAGGCTGTAAAACTTCTGTCGCTGTCCGGTCCCGCGCTTATTAAAGGTAAGCGTGTATTCGCCGTATGGTTTTGGAACAGAGTTTTTTTCCGCTGTTTTCCTCATATTAGTAACATCAGCTAGTCACAGGGCTCGTATCGTAAAGTGGAGTATGTGCGTATACATGAGCAACCGTGTCGGCCTATCTCCTCCTCCTCCTCCACGGTTCAGTTGCGCTCACACTAGACAAACTTACCTCGCTTTAGGTTTGATCTGTGCTTGGACACGGTTTTAAAGTCCTACTGCGAATGCACCTTAAGACTTTGTTGCGGTAGAATTTTGAATTTATTGTTATTTCAGAGTTGTTGGCAAACAGGGATATGCTATTTCCATTTCTAGTAATGAAAAACACTACAGGAGTGCAGTAAATTTTTAACACTGGTTTTGTATTCAGTCTACTAAACTTGGTCAGAGCAGGTAACAGAGGCTCAGGTAAAATATAAGAAAAAAATCACGGAGAGCAGAAAAGGTATTACTGTTTTCTGAAAGTTTGTGCTGTACAAAATTATACTAATACCTCAAAGGGGAAAAAAAAAGGGTGTGTCAATGGATCAATAAGCAGCCATTAAATCTGAAATCACAAAAGTTTCACATGTTTTGAAAAGCAATACAAAGTTAATTCTCCCTCCTCTATGAAGTCAATATTAAGACTGTATGCAGACAATAATAGCCTATTGACTGAACGCTGAGAAAGAGAGAAGGTTAGTGATGTAATGTTTGTGAACAAGACGTCTCTTTTGAACGTCTCTTGTTATAACCGGATTGTACTTTGCAAATGAACCGAATCCTTTTCTATCTAATTTGTATGCATTTTTACAACATCCTGTATATGATTTTTACACTGATTATTTCTGAACACGAGAATCATTACAGACGCAGAGCAGGCAGCACGAGTGAGAGCTGTGTGCGCAATAAACAGATTTGGCACCGTAATAATTAGTTAGTATTTAAATGATCATTACTGCAGTGCAAAGTTTCATTTAGAATCTGCATAATTTCATTGGGTGAACACTAAACACACCCCCAGTCTCAGTTTGAGCCATGTTAAACAAATCCGAGCCTTGGCCTTTTCTCTCTGGAATTAGTTTATGGATACAACGAGTGCTGGCTTCTGACATATAAATATAAAAAAGAACCGGTCTCCACCAGAAACTGCTCTTTGAGATGAATGGAGTCAGAAAGCAAAGGTGAAAACAGCAACCTCACTATTTGTTCTTTACTATTTGTTCAGTTTTATGACCCTAGCCTGTGCATTTAAACATATATTGTCCTTATCAGTGGCCAGTACTACTACTATAACCCCATAAAACTCTGTCAGTAAACATAACCTATTTCTTTGTTATGCAACTTACATGAAACGGCCTCTGGCTTAAAGGTTGTATGGAGGATTTTTTTTTTGTTTCAAGTTGTCAATGATAGCATTATAGAGATGCAGTAGCCTTGTAATTATGATGACCAAAAAAAAGAGAATAAAAATTCATCAACTCTGGACGTGGTGGGGCTAAACATTTGCCAATAGATAACGACACTGCCTCGTTATCTGTTAGCTGACAGGCTGTCAATCAATCTCCCTACGTTTCTAGCGTAACTGACTTGCCTGCGCGCCGCCGGTACGTGGTTTACGTACGACTGTCACGCAGTCCACAGACGCAAGACCGCACAGACGCTGTTTACTCCACCAACGCAACAGTTCTTAGCGGCTTTTTTTGACCTATATCTTCCTCGCAGTTCGCACAAAGTTTGTTGCAATGGCGACAAGAATCCAGGAGCAGTTAGCCGCAAAAGAAAGTCCGTTTTTGAGGTCGCTGAAAGAAGAAGACAAGGGGAAAAGCAACGAAGCCAAACTAAGGTGATTCTTGAAGATTCATTCCAGCGATGGCGCGACTGAAGCAGACGCAGGGTCTAAAGACTGACGCACACTGGTCCACAAATTACTCCTGGACAGGAAACTTCTGCTTATTATGAAAACGTACTTTATTTCCAAGAGCTAGACAAACGTTTTTCAGGACACGAAAGCGATATCCTATGTCTGAAAACGTAATTTTCAAGGCAAAGAAAGAGTCCGCTTGCTGCTGCGTGTTGTAGCTAGTTCATTCGCACTGAATCTCCGCGCAACCTTCTCTGCACCCCCTTTCCTGCTCCTGTCCCCGCTGCCCGATCCACTCTTCTCCCCTGCTCCTCACTTCTCGTCCGCGCACGAAATGTCCGCACACCCGCTCCCACCCGCTCCCCCCGCTCCTCACTTCTCCGTCTTGCCTAACCAACACTGTAGTTAGTTGTTTACAAGTCATGTGCAGCGCACCGGCTGTAAACAAACCTGTTTCTGGCGTAAAGGAGGAGGCGGGAGGAGGCGTTTCTACGTAGGAGCTGTAGGGGAGGGGGGGTTTTCACGCATGCGCAACATTTGAAAAAGGACAAACAGTCGCTGGATTTCTCGTTCCTTGGAAAATCCTCTATACAACCTTTAATGCACTCTAGTCAAGATCAATGCTCTTTACATCATGCTTTCTAAAAACTGATAAATAAGAACAAGAATGAGACTAAAATAATGCTCTGTAAAGCGACTTTGTGACAAAAAATGTCTGTGAAAAGCGCCATATAAGAGACTTACTCACTCACTTAACTTAAAATATCATCTATCCATTTTACAGAGCATTTTCTCAGGTAAAAATAGACCGGTTCCAATCACAATGTTACCAAGAATCATGGGAAACCAACAGCCTGACAATACAGCGGTTGCTCGTTTATCCTGGGGTTACGTTCCAAAAATAACCCACAATAGGCGAAATCTGCGAAGTAGTCAGCTTTATTATTTACAATTATGACATCTGTTTTAAGGCTGTAAAACTCCTCACCACACACTTTATACACTTTTCTCAAACAGGACATTTACAACCTGTTCTTCATCCTTCTTAAAACTTATAGCTGCTGTCGTCCTTATGTTATTTTCCTTCTTCTTTATGTAACGAAACGAAGATGAATTTATTCCGTAACGGCAACCTGCAGCCGCGTAACTTCTACCTTCCTTCAGCATGTCCAGAACTTTTTGTGCGATGGTTTGCATCTTCCTCAGCCTTTTGGGTGCGACCACAGAAACCTTTGTCGATGCAGAACGTTTTTGTCGACATTATGGATTTTGTCAAGGAGAAAAATTGCAAACATACTGCACTTGAGAAACACACTGCTAAAGATCGAACATTTATGTAAATTTGTCAAGCTGAACGCATTCCGTACTATACAGGAGACACGGCACGGAGGAGATTGATTGACAAAGGTCTGCAGTTCCTTAGCCAATCAGGACGCAAGGGGAGGAACACAATGCACGTTCATACGCTGTAAAAAATTAAAAATAAAAAAAAAGCATGCCAGGCCGCGAAAGGTGAACCGTGTTATAGTGAGGGACGACTGTATCCCAAACACATGAGTCATGGTGCATTTTCAAAAGTGAAAAACACCAAGCAGTAAACAAAGATTGGAGAACTACAGGGAGGCAACTGCATGACACTAACCCGGAAAGTACAGTAGCTTCTTTCTCCTGGTGCATTTTCACAGTAAAAGACCAAGTGGGAGTTAAATTACCAACTTTATTCTTATAAATGAGTAGAAAACTGTGGTGCCCAATGGGAGCTGATGTCACTGTATCACCACAACAAAGAGCTGTGAAGCTGTCAGCACCTCTGATCACATTAGCGTGAGATTTTATTAAAACGACTTTGCAAAGCTGAATAATCTTGTACGTATCATCGCACATCACCTGCATAACTCACTGGAAATAGCAAGTTAAAGCCAGAACATTCTTCATGGAAATTCTCGAGTTTTCTGTCATACTGTGGAATATTATAACATCATATTCCATAGAAACAATCATGGAAAAGCCCTCCTCCAGGCCAAATGAGTCAGATTTGTTGAGACGCAAGCCCACTCACCGTAAGCACACATGTTTTACGACCTGATTTGTGGGAGGAGCTAAAAGTTCAAACTAAAAACATAATCCTGACTCATGGTTTGAAATCCGGTACTGGCCCTTTAAGAAAACTCGCTCAAACCGCTAATGCGACAATTAGCCCTGATTTGATAAATGAATGAGTGTGTAAAACAGTGAACCGTGGCTCGTTACAGTGGGCAGCGGGGCCTGTGTTATAGCCGAGTTAATTTGAAACACCCAATGAAGCGCTGAGAGCAGAAGTATGGCTCGAACAAGGCCATTAATAATACATGAGAGGACAAATGACCACTTATATCATGGAAAATGCGTTCGGTTTTACATGTGAAGAGGGACATGCTTGTATGTGCATTTGCTGTACAGGGGAAGTCAGTAGGGATGCACTAATCTGCTACTGTTATCGAATATGCGCTGCAAATGTTGCTGTATCGAATATCGGCTTCCAAATATCGATTCGGCCAATATCCTGGTTGGACATACAGGATAAATGGATGCAATCAGAACATTTACTGGTCGTAATCGGCACAGAAAGTCTCATCATGTTTGAACTTTTATTTATCAAAAGTTGCTCCATTGTTATTTAGAGCTATAGTACTGAGATTGATGTTGGAAATGAAAAAGCTGAACCCCTAAAAGATTATCCAAGACACCATTGAACTGGAATGTAAAAATCTAGAAAGTAGGGGTGTTAACGTTACGTTTTCAGTACAGTATGGTTCAATATTAAACCAACAATTTATTTTAACATTATACAAATGGGAAAATAAAATAAATGCAAAGTGCTGCTTGGTAATACTAATAAGTTAAATAAAATATTCTCAAATAAGCAGCAAATGTGTGAAATATTATAAAAAATACATTTCTTGTAAACAGTAAACAAAACTGTTCAAAAAGTAAAGCGCAGCACTAACAGTTCCAGCATGAAGATTTACTCAATCTTCATACTTTTGGCCAGAAAAAAAACAACTTGTCCATACTGTCTGCAGTAAGTACAGATCTGCTGACAGTAACAATGTCCCCAGCGACTGAAAATACCCAGAGATTCTGTGCCAGCAAAAAGCGAAAGTGAGGACCAGCGCGTGACTTTGAGTTTTGCGAGGATTCACGTGGTTCGGAGGGACGTAGTCAAGGCAGCCTTAACTAAAAAGCGCTGCCACCCCAATCACGGATGAGTTCCCTTGTGAATATTAAAGAGCCGAGCCTTCTGCGTAGCTGCACATGTAGTGATGGAATGTAAACACACACAAATCGCTCGAACTCACTCGTGCACAGCCCTGCACCAAACCAAACGTCCTGCACCAAACCAAACGTCCTGCACCAAACCAAACGTCCTGCACCAAAACGGTTCGGTACAAATACATGTACCATTACACCCCTACTAGAAAGTATAAAAATTATAGCATCCTAATATTTGTTAGTTCTACTATGATGGTGCTCATAAGGTCATTGCAGTGAATATTAAGATGCATAAGTTAAGTGAGGAATAACTTTGAACACTGTAAACTGTTTCAAATGAACTAGTTCTGTTTTTCATGTATTTGAGAGAGGAAAAATCAGGTACAGCTCCTTTCATCATGATTTCTTTCTTTGTAAACTTGTGATACAAATACATATTCCTTGTATGGTTTTCCAACAAGTAAGAGAGTTTAAATAAGCACTTAGAACTCCACACATAGGCTTGGACACTTTATGACACTAAATGCAAGTACACAAAATTACCTACATTTACCAAGAGTTCCATTTTTGTATAGACAAATTTCAAGTCATAATTTTGGGTATTTTCACGAAACACACATTATTTCAAGTTATGCAGAAGCTACGGCTTGTCGCACCATTACATTTGATTGAGTCATTTCCAATAATCAGTGATCAGCTCGGTTCTTTTCAATAGAGATCAGACTTTGGAGAAACCAATTTGACTATTTTGTACTGGTAGCGTTCGGAAAATTTATATCAGAAGACATTTTTTTTTGCTTTGATTAAGAAAAATTCCTGATATGAAAACATGACATTTCAGAGTATGATGAAGTAACAGTATGATGGAGAAAAACTGGAAATTCTCTTCATTCGCCTCATGCATATTCTCTTAATTTTCAATTCAAACCTCCGGCGACCACAGCCTTGAGTCTCAAATGACATTTTAAAGTGTAACTGGAGTTGTAGTTGGAGATCACTCTGAATGTATCCGACTAGGCCTGAACAGTTCTGAAAAAACTATCAAATTGTGCATTAATATTTGAGGGTAGACAGAAATATAAACTGATAAGAATCCCATGATGTGTGGTGGAATTTTGCATCTCCTGCACTTAAGCAAGGACATTTCCGAATCCATTGTTGGCATTTCTCTGTGGTTAGCTATTTGCCTGACCCTTTAGGTAGAAGAGACTAGATAAATGGAGGCTGAAAAATGTCTGTCCGAACTTGAGACAATCCAACCACAGCTGCTAAATCGTATCTTAAATCTCTCAATCTATCTGTATATCTGTATTGTATCTCTCAATTGTCTTTCAAATTGTCTTTCAATCTCCTCTTGAAAGTTCAGAACAAAATATATAACTCATTTTACCTGAGATAAGTAATAGGTGCTTCAATTGTTGATTTTGAGTAAATCCATGCTGTGTTGGTGTGTCCTTTTTTTTTTTTTTTTTTTTTTCTAACTTTTTACATGTAAGCAGCCATGCGCCTCTCTGATTGGTTAATCTGCCCGTCAATCACACCCTCTGGAATCGGGGAGACAAGATACAGCTCCAGATCCAGTCGTCTTTGTAAAGCTTTGTCAAAGCGTGTGGTTCTGGCTAGTCAGGTAAGTTAGACTGACGGTAAATCAGCTTCTCTGTCGCAGACTCCAGAGCCTCCTACCTCTCTTCAGTTCCAGGACTCATTAGGACAACACTTCATTTCCTGAACACAATGCATTTCAGAAAATGTTTGTGGATGTCGAAAATAGGAACGCACTGATCCAGCGTTTCCTTTTCTGATACCAATGTCTAAACTTTATGTTTGCTTTACCATTTGCCAGTACCCAAGATCAAATGATACCAAGGCAGAGACCAAAAATATTATTTATTTCCTTTAACCCTCTCCAGGCAGGCGTTGCAGATTTGCAACAGCTAAACTCCATTTACCTGCTTACTCCAAATCCATATTTTATGAGCTTTTTTTTAACTCAGGAGCCTTTTTTCACATCCATGGACAATGCAGACTGTGCAAGAACGGCTACACACAGACGACCTGTCAGAAGTGCAAAGTACTTTTGTTGTTTACAAAGGATAAAATTTGTTTCTTGGAGCACCAC
This sequence comes from Boleophthalmus pectinirostris, assembly GCF_026225935.1. Taxonomy (NCBI): domain Eukaryota; kingdom Metazoa; phylum Chordata; class Actinopteri; order Gobiiformes; family Gobiidae; genus Boleophthalmus; species Boleophthalmus pectinirostris. The sequence continues at coordinate 29,884,568 of NW_026571353.1, read as the reverse complement.
ACAAAAAAGTGATGTTGTTCTGCCACTGTAAAGCTGTTACACTGTGCTTTATGTTTTCATTGTTATGAAAAGTGGTATACAAATAAAGTTAGCATTCATATAATTTTCAGTCTTCAGTATTAATTTACCACACCGGACCAATGTTGCAAATCTGCAACATCCCAGAACGCATTGGATGTGAAGGTCTCTCTCAAAAAAAAAAAAGTCAGGATGGTATATTACTACCCCATATGATAATTTTCCCCAAATATCAGATTTTTTCCTGTTACTAAAATTTAATTTGAGCCTAAGAGGGTTAATGACAAAAAATGACATTCACCCATGATATTTCCAGGATTTCCATGACCATGGGAACCCGGAGTAAAAGTATGGTGTCTGAAAAGTTTATTTTAAAGTTACTACCCACATATTACACAAGTACTACCCACCTCTGCAAAGTACAACAAGGTAAAAACACGATATCAAAGTAGAGAGAAACACCAAAATGATGCAGGGACAAGTATTTACATTTACGAGTGAGTGTAAAACAAAACAAAACAAAAAAAAGTATTTCTATTTTGAGAGTTTGTGGTTGAAAATTACAAGAAAATATCAGGCCAAGTCATTATTTTTAGTCAAGGCACAACAAAAACGGCATAAAAATAACAGTTTCTTACCTTTTAGGAGGAAGTGGTGAAGAATTGTTATCAGTCAGGCCACAGCAAGAGAGGAGACAAAAAAGAAAGAAAAAAGTAATTAGTCACTGTAATCAGACATACATTTGATTACATTTTTATACCATGAATATTCAGAAAATGTATTCTTTTGCATTGAAATTGTTCACTTAAATGCTTGGATGAGATGTGTGACGCCTCAAATCGTTCAAGAAAAAAAAACAAAAACAAAAAAAACATTTCAGACATCACTGTATGTCCATTGCAATTTTTTATTTATTTATTATTTTTTTTGAGTGAATGTGTTTTCTTACTCATCCGCGTAGCTTCTTCCGTTTTGACAGAGCTTCACCTCGATCTGTACACTGTGTGAATGTAAACAGACTCGTGGGGAACTACTCTTGCCTTTTTACTTTTAAACAACACCTTAAACTGGAGTAATAGCGCTGTTTTGTGGACTGGATGTCATTATTTGCGAAGGACAGTTTCTATGGATAATGTGGATGAGATGCTGCACTTTAAGTTTACCACTTTACGAGAGGTGAGGAGTAAAGTCTTATTATTTTTGCTATATCCCGAGTTTGTATCTTGCGTCTCTGTGTCCGTCACTCCGTCTGCCCCTGACGCTCTGTTTTTTTGGCTGTTACTGTAGCATTGCTGATGTTTGGTGTGGACACTGATACCACACACATTAGGAGCAGTGGCTTCAAAATCGCACATGAAGACACAAAGTCGGGTCACGCCTCCCGGAATTCGGGGAGAAAAAAATCAGAGCAAAAATCGGGCCAATTCTCCTGTAGTGTGTGACGGCCTTTAGTATGTGGAAAATGATCAAAATCTGCCTTACACATCGTCCCAAAAGTGACCATCCATTTCTCTGGATTCTAAATAAACAGTATCAGCATTGGTCATGAAAAAAACCACATCAATCTCAAATAACGTGCACTTCCTAATTAGGGCTGGGTATTGTTAAGAAGTTACCGATACGATACATAGGCCACAATACAATACATATCTTGACACAGTGAGCTTTCGATTTGACTCGATATCATATATTTCAAATTGATTCAATATGGTTCAATAAAAAAATCATGGCTGTGACACTAAAAGTCTTTCTCCAGGCAGGCGTTGCAGATTTGCAACAGCGAAATGCCAATTACCTACTTACTCCACATCCATATTTTTTTTTACTCAGGAGCCTTTTTTCCCATCCATGCTGATAAACGTGGACGATGCAGACTGTGTAAGAATGGCTACATGCAAACGGCCAGCCAGAAGTGCAAAGTACAAAGGATATGTGAAGAATCCCTCAGTCGTCCAGGTAGAATCCATGAGGAGAAAATTCAGTTTGTCGACTGGATAAAAGTTAGTTGGTTCATTCAAGCTGCTTCTTCAGTTCTGGTCAGACGCTGGTGGACACTTCCTTAAATCTGCAGGGAGGAGCTCACTAACTGAAACTAACACACCTACTTGTTTACAGTTTCTGTTAGTTAGTTCGGTCTATTGACCTGTACAGGGTGTGGGGTCTTGTTATGCTAATTAGACCCCACACCCTGCACAGGTCAGTTAGTTTCAGTTAGTTAGCTCCTCCCTGCAGATATACGGAAGTGTCCACCAGCGTCTGACCAGAACTGAAGAAGCAGCTTGGATGAGGTGCGAAACGTCTTCAACCAACTACCTTTTGTCCAGTCGACAAACTGAATTTTCTCCTCATTTACAAAGGATAAAAATTGTTTCTTGGAGTACCACACTAAAAAGTGATCTATAGGCGAGTTTCAGCTGACGTCATTGTTATTAAAAGCCCGCGTTGCATGCTGGGAAATATTTTGGTCAGAGGCAAGAAACACGATAGTGGTCAAACACAGTGCGTAACCTCGTGTATTTCTCCCCGATAATGGTAAATTCCTGCTGCATTATCGGATGCACAAATAGAAGCGCGGAAGAAGGAACATTTCTTTTTCGTATTCTGAGTGAAAAGAACCATTAACGGTGAATTAAATGACTTTCAAACATTCGCAGAGCAAACGTAGAAGATCCTAGCAAACCATGGACTCCAACAAGTTCAACAACGCATCGAGACTCTTGGAGGTTTTCATCTTTTCTGCTGTGAATGGCCCAGGAGTTTCCACCAAGTCATTGTGGATATCGCTGAAGTGAATATTTGTCCAGGTAGTTGGCGATTCTGACCAGAAATTTGGTTTGGTCCACCTTTTGTCGGGGTTGAAAAGGGTGATTTGGCTCCATCGATGCTTATGACCAATTTCTGGTCAAATGGTCTTTGGTCCTCTGCCGTTAGAGTGGATAAATAACCCGGATCAATACCCTTTACGTGCTTTCTTGCTCCATCCGTCATGTTGAATTATTGTTTCGATTCTGTCTCTTGTTTTGATTCTGTTCTGTCATTGTAAAGCACTGTTACACTGTGCTTTTTGTTTTTATTGTTGTGAAAAGTGATATACAAATAAAGTTAGCATTCATATAATTTATCATCACCGGCAAATCTGCAACATCCCAGAACGCATTGGATGTGAAGGTCTCTCTCAAAAAAAAGTCAGGATTGTATATTACTACCCCATATGATCATTTTCCCCAAATATCAGATTTTTCCTGTTACTAAAACTTAATTTGAGCCTGAGAGGGTTAAACAGAAAAAGTGTAAGGTAAAAATGATCTGTAACTGTTAACAGCTTTGTAAAAATACAAGTTATAGTTCTAAAACTGTAAGACTATTGTAATATTTTAATGTAATGTTTGTAATGTTTTAGGCCAGTAAATTGTAGGGATGTAACGATATCCAAATCCCTCAGAACGATATCACAATATGCACCTCACAGTACGATATTATTGAGATATTTTGGAGAGGCTGATATAATTGTAGATAGGACACTTTTTTGTTTTTAAAATACCTTGACAATATTTTGGTGTGAATTATTTCCATCATAATCCCCATAATTCAAGTAAAAAACATATTTCTTCATGTTGTTTGCACTGAAATGAATCATGCAATATGTAGTTTCCGATGGTCATAAGCTGTTGCTACTATAAAACAATGTATTTAAGCAAAGGAACTTGCAATTCGATATAGTATGACAGCCCATGATATTATTGTGAGACTTTTGACGATACGATATCTCAATATTTTGGTTATTGTTACATCCCTAATAAATTGTTATTACATGAATGTACTGACCAAAATGGGATATCAACGTAACAAATATCTTAGAACAAATATCCATTCCACAAAAAATGTCAATGCCAGTGCCGATCTGCGATACTAGTATCATAACAATGCATCCCTAGTTTACAATACAGATTTAACATGTTTTGATTAGACCCAATACTCGGCTGTTTGTGGAGGACATTATGTTACTTAAATAACTGCGGCCTTACTCCTGACTGACAGCTCCAAAGTCCTTCAACATTTTGTCCAATCATTACAGCTGTAGAGGTTTAGACACGAACCGAGCCAGGACCAGAGTGAAACGGGCCAGATGGGCTAGCAGCATTTCAGCACGTCCACAGTGTCTGAAATATGAACTTTGACAGGCCAGAGGGAAACCTGAAATGCCAAACCATTCATCAACTTTACAGCCACTTAATGGTGGGGTGTGGTTCAACAGCGGCCAAAGAAAAGTACTTACATTAAGAGTTTCCTAGAGAGGACTGGGGACTGTTTAGTGAAGGGACAAAGGTTAATGGTTCTGTGCTCCAGCTGATTTAAAGCTGGGGTTACCAACTTTATTCTTGTAAGTGAGTAGAAAACATAATCACAACACAGAGCCATGAAGTTGTCAGCACCTCTGATCACATTAGCGTGAGATTTTCTTTTTTATTTGTACTAAAACGACTTTGCAAAGCTGAATAATCTTACGTGTTGCATCGTACATCACCTGCATAACTCCATGGAAAGTTAAAGCCAGAACATTCTCCATGGAAATTCTCGAGTTTTCTGTCGTACTGTGGAAGATTATAGCCAAAGAGACAATATTTCCATAGAAACAATCATGGAAAAGCCCTCCTCCAAGCCAAATGAGTCAGGATTGTGGAGATGCAAGCCCACTCACAGTAAGTTTGCATGTTTTACTACATTTTTCAGTGCAATAAACTCAACTAAAATGAAAACATAACATACTTTAATTTTTGTCTTGACTGTCTAAGTTACACACTAAGGCTACGTTCAGACTGCAGCCTGAAGTGACCCAAATACGATTTTTTGGCTTCTATGTGACCTGTATCTGATCTTTTAATCACAGTCTGAACAACACAGATCCGATTTTTTCAAATGTGACCCAGGTCACTTCGACATGTGGTCCTAAAACCGATACATATCCGATCTTTTGACATGCGACTTCAGTCTGACCGGCCAAAGTGCATTCATCCGACCTACACGTTATCAATAAGCCACAAACGTCACTATTCTGCGCTGAAGTAGGTGAAATTGTTAATGAACTCCGTGTCACTGAAGTGAAGCACATCACCACTCACCACTCTTGGCCACGTCTCCACATCCACACGTTCCTTTCAACAGACGCTGTCCCACAAAACACCACAGCCAAAAACCTCGTCCTTCTCCTTCTCAATCTCCTCCTTAAAACAAGTAAGTTGTTCATGTTCTGGCTCCGGTACGAGAGGAACTTTAAAATCTCCAGGTGTTCAATGCTCGCGTCCATGTTTGGACAACTTCTGTAAACACAGAGCACGCTCGCTGCGGTTGACGTCATCGTGTCTCTAGTGCACATGTGGGACACTTTTGGGGCATTTAACGTTCACACAGGGGGATCACATACAAGTCGCATTTAATTGGAAATGTGAACGACCTCGCAAAAAAATCAGATTTCTCAAAAAAATCCAAATTGAGGGTTAAGCGCTGCAGTCTGAACGTAGCCTTAATAAGTAGTCACTAAGCCTCAATTATTCTCAATGAATTATTATTTTTTAAGCTCTATTAGGGCTAATTAAGGTGTAGTCATTACAAAGTGGTCACTTAGACACATCAAGCATGTTTTTATAACCGTATGAAATGTCCATCTACCTTTAAACAACGCCATCTCCTTAATTTGATGTGAAAGTCATATTACAGGCTCTTGGGCAGTGATACAATGGCGCTATAAAGATTGAGCCTAATTGTATAACAGAAATTATAGGTGTAATGGCCCAAATAGTGCAGTTCTCTAATCCATTTCAGAGGCTATCTCAGTTCAGTGGCCAGTCATAACAGCACAGAGGAGCACATTATGTTTTATGGGCTGCACTTTCGCCAAGGTCTTTAAAATTGGACAGTGTTCAGGACTCCCAGGACTCCAGCGTGACCTTTGAAAAGCCAACTTGAAAATGGCGTCACGTTTTGGCGATAGATACGATCGCCTTTGCCAAGTCGCGGCACCTTCACACCCATTTGTGTAATTAAACAGACAATAGGTTCCTCTGACCTTTCTCTGAATTCTAATGGAGAAAAGCGTCTGCCAAACTGTCCTGATACTAGATGTGATTTTATTGTCCGGGATACAGAATACACACTTTTTCAGTGCTAATATGAAGCTATGAGTCTGGAGACAGGTGCATGTCTCAGAGATCAGATGGGAGTGATTGACAGGTGGATTAGCCAATCAGGAGAAAGTATGGTCTGTCCGAATCATAACAAACATGGCTGCTTGAGAGGGAAAAAAAAAGAAAAATGATTACAAAGGACTGAAAAATATTAAGGATTTTTGGAAAGTCAATGAGTGAAGTAGTAAACTCTTTTAATCTGACGCGAGAGCATATGCTGTATAAAGAAATGGACTAAGGGAATGTGACATCAAGGCTTTCAGTCAAACTGTTTGCCAATGGGAGATGGAGCGACTTCAAGGAAAGAAAGCACCTGATTTGTCTGTTATTAAAGTTCATATTTTGATTTATGGACAAAATAGCAAAGAAAAAAATGAATAAAAACAGGATCATGTAGAGCGAGTTAACATTTTAAACCAAAATGATGAGTCTGACAGCAGCAGTACAAAGTGAATCGAAGCCAGAGTGGATGGAGCACCCATGAACACTCCCTATTTGGAAAGCTACAACTAGTGGGATAGTTACACTACCGCTCAAATGTTTTAGAACAGTTATTTATTGCAATTCAAGTCGTGCAAGTCCAATGAAGAGCTTGAAATGATATAAAGGTAAGTATTGAACCGCAAGAGGTTAAAGAAAATGATAAAAATACAAAACACAAGTCCAAGCTCTGCCAAAACTGCCTCAGGAAAAAAGAACAAGACGGTAAACTTGAAAACATGGAGTGTCCAGCACAGTGTCCAGACTTAAACCCCATCGAACTGGTTTAGGATGAACTGGACACACATTTATGGGAACTTCTGCAACAGACTTAGGAGGAACTTTCTGAAGAATATCTGATTTCTGTTGTAGAAAGAACGAGTGTGTTCAGGTGTTATATCTGCCAAAGGTGGACACTTTCATGAATCAAAAGTTTAGAATATGTTTTGGTCAACAGTAATGTAAAAGTGTGATGCTCTAAAACTTTTGATAGTGTATGTCAATTGACAGCGTTGGGGAGTAACAGATTACATGTACCGGAGTTACGTAATCAGAGTACAAATTATGAGTAACTGTATTCAGTTACAGTTACTGTTTCAGTGGGTGGTAATTGGATTACAGTTACTTTGTTGAAATAAATGGATTACACAGAGGTATTTTCCTGTTTTCACATTTTAGGCTATATCCCTTTTTTTTTTCTCCGCTAATTCCACTCATTGCCGGGCACTAAACCAGGTCTAAAGCAGGTCTACAGCAGGTCTAAACCAAGACTAAACCAGGTCTAAACCAGGTCTAAAACCAAGTCTAAACCAAGACTAAAGCAGATCTAAACCAGGTCTAAAGCCAGGTCTAAAATCAGATCTAAACCAGGACTAAACTAGATCTAAACCAGGTCTAAAACCAGGTCTAAAACCAAATCTAAACCAAGACTAAACCAGGACTAAACCAGGTCTAAAACAGGTCTAAAACCAGGTTTAAACTAGGTTTAAACCAATCCTAAACAGGACTAAACCAGGTCTAAACCAGGTCTAAACCCAGGTCTAAATAGACTAAAATAGGACTAAACCAGGTCTAAAACAGGATTTAACAGGACTAAATCATGCTGATGGACCGTGCTTCCTCTTCTTCTGTCAATAATATTTTTAATTTGGTTCAGTAAAGTCTGGGCTTTTTATTTTCTTTTAACAAACAAAACTTCTTATGTGAAGATTTCCTAGTCTTTGCTTCTCTACAGCAAATCAAGTAATCTAAAGTATTCAGATTACGTTACTCACTTTAAGTAATTTAATGGATTACGTTACAAACTACATTTTGGGGTGTGTAATCTGTAATCTGTAGGGGAATACATTTTAAGTCACCTTCCCAACACTGTCCATTGATGTGTACAATCTATGAGCGACAGAACTATGATTTTGTGGGAAACGGTACGGGACCAATGAGCTCCTTCGTTTCACACGCGTCACTGAAATAAACAAATCTGATTGGACGATCATGTTTAGTTCAGGCTCGAGATGTGACTGTGGGCATGGGGAGCAGACTGACATCCCTCTGAATACACGCAACTGTCGTGTCCACGGGCAAGACCCTTCACCCACCTCTTTACTAGCCTGATTTATCAACCGGTTTTACTTCATTTCACTTCGTACAAACTGTCTGATCTTGCAGGCTTAGATTTTGTTCGCTCGACGGTAGGCGGATACTTTTTGTCATTTAACCAATCGCTGTGATTTGGTTGACGTATGTAATGCGCCACTAACGGGGCTAACTGGTATATTAAGCTTTTCCCAATAGTAAAAAGGGCAATAACGTCTTTCCCCTTGATGAAATTCACCAAACATTCTCTTTATTCCGGCTTTAAATCCTCAATCTCGGGAATCGTTGACAACACTGAATATATGGCTCTTCACTGATTGGCTGGTGCCCGAACTTGCACTTCCGGGGTTTTTGCGAAGTGAATTTTGATTCCTGACCTAGTCGCTGGAGAGAAATGAAATTGAGCAGAGGCACTAGGTGGCGTCCGCCTGGCTTCCTCTTGTGATTGGTAGTGGTCGGAGAGGCCGTTGCCATACATTGGGAGCCACTTTTCCGTCGGTCTTCAAGGCAGCTATGAATAAAGAAGGTCTTATCACAACCACCAAGTGTGAAAAGTCAGTAAAACCTTGGGGAAACATAAGAAATGGTCAAAGCGTATATTGCTTTTCTAACTCTAGAGGGCACTCAATTTGCTTTACATCAACAAACCCATTCACAACTGCACAAACAATGGAGTCGAGGTGAGTTAAGTGTCTCGCCCAAGGATAGAAAGCACCAAAAAGAGCTTGGATTGTTAGTGGATCCAGCCGCTCTTTGACCTGAGTTAACGCCAGTATTGGAATTCGAACCGCCAACCTTCGGGTCTACAGACGAATGCTTCTCCAATCTGCCAACAGCAAACTACGTAATTATCGGAAGCAACAATAAATCATTTTACTACCAAATTAAAACATATCACCAACATCAAGTCATTTTTTGTCCAAATTGAGTTTTCTGTCTCATTTTCTTCTTGTATCTGTAAGTGTCATTGGCTCTATCCTCGACCTACAGCTAAAAAAGCACAAACTATCTCGAATCTAATCTTGAAAAATGACTCGGGCAATTATGGTAGCACGCTAATGGCGACACAAATCACAAAATCGTTTCTTGAACCGTCTTTCGAAAGTAAAGCGCCGTCTCTCACCGACGGCCCCTGACTCTCTGAACACCTGCTTTTGTCTTGCTTAAGATGCACAACCGCCGCCTCTTCTCACCCTTCTCCTCCTCCTCTCTCCTTCCTCCTCCTTCTTCTTCCTCTTCCCGCGGGTCTTGTGTTTATCCAGCTCCTCATTAAGTGACACTCTATCCTCCGTGTCACATCACATCATGGAGCCAGCGTTAGACGTTTTAATCCAATACAAACGGCACCACGCGGCGATAATGGCCTTATATGTGCCATCATGTGTGTGTAATGTGTGTGTGTCTGTGTGCGTGAGTCATCGTATGTGCCTTTGTGTCGTGTTGTGTTGCGTTATGTTTGTAGACCAGTTCTGCTCTTTGCTGACAGCTTGTTCCATGTCCCTGTAGCTCTCTCCTTCCAGCTGCCCCCGGTCTCTTTCTCTCCGTCGTTTGCTATTGTTTGTCTCTCTTCCTCTCTTTCTCTCTTGTCTCCCTCTCTTTCTTTCTCTCGCAGGCCCGGTCTCTTCTCTCTCCCACGCTGTTGCTCTCTCGGTCTCTCTTTCCCTCTTTTACTTTCTTTCTTTATGCCTCTCTCCCTCTATTTCATTTTCTTTCTCTCATTTTTTCTCTCTCTTCCTCACGTTGTGACTTCCAGTCTCTCTCTCTCACCCTCTGTTATTTCCAGTCTTTCACTTCCTCACCCCGTCTCTCCCAGTCTCTTTCCTCCTCACCGTTTTTCTCTACTTCTCGATCTCTTTTCCTCACCCTCTGTCTCTCCCAGTTTCTCTCTTCCTCACCTTGTCTCTTCCCATCTCTCTCTCTCTCACCCTCTGTCTCTTCCAGTCTCTCTCCTCCTCACCCTTTCTCTCCCTCTCATTCTCTTTTCCTCATCCCGTCTCTCCTTCTCGTTCTCTCTTCCTCACCCTCTGTCTCTTCAAGTCTCTCTCTCTCACCTTCTGTCTCTCCCTCTTGTTCTCTCTTCCTCACCCTGTCTCTTCCAGTCTTTCTCACCTTCTGTCTCTCCCAGTGTCTCTCTTCCTCACCCTCTTTCTCTCCCTCTCGCTCTCTTTTCCTCACCGTCTTTCGTAGTCTCTTTCTCCCTCACCCTGTCAATCCCTTTTGCTTTCTCTTCCTTACCCTGTCTCTCCCTTTCTCTATATCTCTCTCACACTCCTCCTTGCTCTCTCTCTCTCACTTTTTCTCCCTCTCTTTCTCCCTCTCCCCCACTCTTCTCTTCTCTCTGCTTGTTATGGCCGGGCCCCAGTGGAGCTGCTCCTATGAACCTGTCGCAGCCACAGTGTGAAGGGGGATGGGTATTTTGTTCATCTCTCTCCATCTGTCTCTCCTGTCTCTTCCCACCTTCACCTCCACAAAAGTGCAATTAAGGTCGAGCGCTATGATGAAAAAAAAAGAAAACATAGTACACCTTCATGTAATATTCTTTATAATGTTCATTGTAAAGCACAAAATAATTCTAAAATCATTTAACAGTAGAAACAGGTCCAATGACTGTACAAAATGTGCACTATGTAAATGTTCTGGTGGAGGGTCTGTCAAATACTTTTCTCCAGGGAGATGTCATTAAAACTGCCAAGAACAGACATGTCAAACTTAGGCCCGGGGGCCAAATTTGGCCTGCGATATAATTATATTTGACCCGCGAGATCATTACTGATATGTATTAGAGCTGCCTGCCGGCTACATATAGGCTATAGAGACATTATTTATTTAAAATTGAGTTATTATTTTATATTATGCTTGTTCTGGATTCAATATTTAAGCAAAAATATTATTTAACATGTATTTTAATAAGAAAAGGTTTAACATTACATATCTCGAAAGAAGAGAAAACATGCAGATGTTGCTGAAATTTTAATTTTAAAAAGTAAATATTTAGTTTGGCCCATGACTTGGTCCCAGTTTTTAATTTTAGCCCTCTGTGAATTTGAGTTTGACACCCCTGGCCTAGAATGTTCCACAGAATGACATTAAAAGCTCTACCTTACATTTATTCAACCACCGGTAGGTTTAAATCTCAAAACACCTAGAAAAACAGGCAATCTGACTGTGAGCGGGGTTGCCTCTCCACAGATCTGACCTGTAACTTGGTCTGGTTTGGTTTCCATGAAGAAATTTTTAATGCCATACCGTGAAACATTCCAGACAAAGCAATAACACGTCCATGGAAAAAAGCATTTGATGGACCCTCCCAGAAAAGTTACACAGTGGACCTTTAAAGAGAAGTTTTCCAATTCCATGTTTTTATTGTTGATTAAAAAATAAATAAATAAATAAAAAATACACTACGACATTTTTAAAACCCTACACATATGACATGGAGTCTGAACTTTTTGGAATAATTGATTTCATTCAATTCAACCATGGTATTTCGCTGTATCTTCAATAAGAAATGATATATCTAGAGTTGTGTTTCATTTTGTTTATGTATTCTTTAGTAATTCTGCATAATGTTTATCTCTTATCTCCAGAGCTCAATAGAGTCCTTGTAAACTGACAAAGGGCTACGAGATAAACCACAATACAACTGAAAAGGCACATTGAATGATAGCACTCAGCAACTCGGAAAAGATGCAGGTATGTAAAGTCTGCAAACAACTCATTATCTCAACATGGGCCCTATTATAGAAAACATACTGTAGTTTACAACACTGTATGGTGACAACACTAGACTATACGACACACATTTCTCTTCATTTAACTCCGTACTCAATACAGATTCCAATACCATGATGATAATAAAAGAATAAAATAAAACACTCTCTATTTTCAACATTATATCAGAGTACTTTCTTAGAGGCGAGTTTCAGCTGACGTCATTGTTATTAAAAGCCCGCGTTGCTGCTGGGAAATATTTTGGTTGGAGGCAAGAAACACAGTAGCGTCAAACACAGTGCGTAACCTCGAGTATTTATCCCTGATAATGGTAAATTCCTGCTGCATTATCAGATGCACAAATAGAAGCACGGAAGAAGGAAAATGTCTTTTTCGTATTCTGAGTGAAAAGAACCGCTAACGGTGAATTAAACGGCTTTCAAACATTCGCAGAGCAAATGTAGAAGATCCTAGCAAACTGTTTACTCCAACAAGTTCAAAAACGACTCTTGGCTTTCATCTTTTCTGCTGTGAATGGCCCAGGAGTTTCCACCAAGTCATTGTGGATATCGCCGAAGTGAATATTTAGCCTGGTAGTTGGCGATTCCAACCAGAAAATTGGTTTGGTCCACCTTTTGTCGGGGTTGAAAAGGATAATTTGGCGTCCATCGATGCTTATGACCAATTTCTGGTCAAATCGTCTTTGGTCCTCTGCCGTTAGAGTGAATAAATAACCGGGATCAATAACCTTTATGTGCTTTCTCGCTTCGACCAAAATAATTCCCAGCATGCAACGCGCGCTTTTGTCAACAATGAAACTCGCCTGTATCTGTGTAATCCTTCAGGACCTGGCCACACAACAACGTTTTTCAGTCAAAACAGTGAAGTTTGTATTAGTTTGGGTCTTTCATTCACACGGAGCCGGCGATTCGGGTGGGTGAAAACTGTTTTTTGAGAACAGGTTCCAGAGTGGAGAAATCTGAGCTTTTGGAAAATGATGACGTCACGATCCCGTCATCGCCAGGGTCCTCAAAACTAACCTCCGCGGATCACAAGAGCGTTGCCGAAATGGGACAGGTGTAGCCTACAGAGTCGCTCCTGTCGCCCATCAACCAAGACACGCTGTTAGCTCTAATACTAACAACATGCACCACAGATTACGCACACGGATCAATAACAAAGATTATGGACGAATAATTAAACAGCTTTTGAGACCAAGTTATTTTAATAATTCTCATCCAAATCTTATGGCTAAAAATGAAAATATATGTTTAACTTTAGCAAAACTAAACAGTTATATTTCTGGGATAAATCTAAAATAGATTAAAGTTAAAAAAAAAAAAAAAAAACAGTGATGGGATATGCATTATTTAATATTATTATTATTGTTAACAGCGCCACATACAGGTGTGGCATATGTATTACATCATTTTCACTAAGAGCTCCATTGTCGTCTGGACGTGAATATTTATTTATTTATTGATCCGGCACGTGTGTGGATGAGAATTTATTTCCATAGTGGTCCATGGGTGTATAATGGTCGATGTGCTCTCATATTTGTTCTGATACAGCTCAAGATCATTCTAAAGCTATTCAGCAAAGTTCTCTTCTGTTTCTATTATCTGATTTACGATACTTTTAGCAACCCTAATCCAGACCTCTGCAAATGTGTTCTGAAATACACGTGATTCTTGCATGAGTTCAGCAGTTTATATTCCAGTCTTTCTAAAATTTAATGCCCCGGGACATGTTTATCAATGCGCACTGTAAACTAACTTCTGATTCAGTTTTATTTTTATTCCCAAATCTAATTACAGTTTCAGATTTTCTAAAGATTTCCAAACTCAGTGAAACGCTTTATCCTCGTGTAATTCTTTCACAACAGCAGATCATTTTCCTGTTGGTCAAACATTGCAGAAATAAGCAATCAATACTGTATTTTTATAGCAACGCAGACCTCTCATTCCTGTACACACCAAGGCAAAAATACTGACAAGAAATAGCAAAGTTATTACACCATATACACCTGCTGTGCTTCTGACTGACTTTTTTATTTATTTAGACCAAGAGTAGAACTTGTTTGTAATGCCTTTGCAAAACACTAAAGATTAAAGTGACTGTAGCCTCTGGAAAAGGAATATCAACATTGTTTGGTTTAAGTGGAGGTATTACACTAACCTCGCACAACAAAATGTATTCTCACGATTTTTGTGAGAGCAGAAACTCAGGAGGATCCATCTTGGCTTGTGCCCGCTGGTGCGACAGGGCCTGACAGGCGATGGGCGTCCAATCGTATCGCGGCACTGAGGTTTGTGCAGAAGCCAAACGCCCAAAGGAACCAAAACAAACATTGTGATGCGACACGTACTTCAACATCACTTTAGCACAAATATGGACAAATAGAGAGAAATACTTTTGTTTGTGAAAAAGTGCAGCAGGTAAATCGTTGAAGATGTCTGTGCTTTTCTCTCAACAGGTTTGATTTTTCAGCTTCTTCCACTGTCGTGATGCTTTGACCAATCAGATTCAAAAAGTCGGCGTTCTGTGTTTTCCAGTCACTTTCGGCTGCTCCAGATTGATAATGTGTAGAATTCAGTTCAATCTGGTGTGAGCCACGTTCGTATTACACTTTTGTGGGGTATTAATTGCCAACACAGAGATCACTAGATTACTCAAACGTGCATCGATGACGTATCAAACCTCTTTCGGCACGTTTTTGCATAATAACCACTGTTTAATCAATAACTGTGATTATGGCATTGTGAATTTCCTTTCTAAACATTGTGATACTTGATTACTTGATCAGATTACCATGTTCATTTATGTTAAGTTATGTAATAATATTCAGTCAAAGGAGCTAAACCATACCAGCTGTGACCATTTAAACCATTTTAAAAGCAAAAATATGTAATCTGAATACAATGTAGATTCACAAAAGTAAAGCCTAAATCTTAAGATCTTTTTCTTCTGGTGGTTTAAGAGTATAAGTTACATTCATTTCACTTTATCATTTGGAAAGAGAGATTTCATGAGGCCTGGTCACGCACCAGAGGATCACTAATATTCGAGATAATGTAAATGAAAAGTAATTAAGGAATTTGTCATGGTTTGAATAATTTGTAAAGGTGAGAGAGGCGACCTGGCTCATATATCGCCATACTGTGGATAATTTCTATGAGACAAGGTGGTGAAAACAGAAAAGCTACGTAATGCACCTTTAAATGGTGTCGTTTCTTCTCACAGTAACCATAATTAGAGTGATTTGTCAAAAATATTTAATTGCATTTTTTTTAAGCGATTGCGATTAGATTTGCTATGGTCTTTTATGTAAAGGATTCTGTGTAAAGTTCACATTTTAAGCACATCCAGAAGAACTGATAAAAAAGACGTACACATACACAGACCTACCACTCACATTTCAGAAGATGCTTGTACAGATCTAAACTGCAGGGTTAGCAGCTTTAACGCAGAAGAAGACAAGATATTTTGTTGTCTGTGGAGGAAATTGTGGTGCTACAAAAAAAGCAGCCTTTACAATTTGCTAACTGCATTGTCCATTCAAACTGCGATTTCAGTTTGATTGTGATTAATCTAATGAAGTCCATGGGACAATCTGTAGTGACAGGACACAGCTCTTTTGGTCTAAAGGGCACCGAATGGACTCTGCAGTTTTTTAATATAGTCGACATAGCTCTCCTGTTGAGCTGGGACTGCCTCCTTCAACCAAGGAGCCTCTCACAGTCTATGTGCCACTGCTCGTCTGACCCCAGAAAATGTTCAAGCAGAAGTGCTTCCTCTTAGTCACACAGGGGTGCGGAGTGTCACGCAGAGTTTCATCAAATAGACAAGAAATGTTTTTGAATGAAACAGAAGTCAGAAAAGTTGAAAAGTTCACTCCTCGGAGAAAACCACAGTTAGTGCTCATTCAAAATGGTCTCTAAAGATCCTCCCTGGTGTTTATGTTCAAGTGCATTGTGGAACTTTTCTGGTGGAGGGTCAGCTACCTGCTTGTCTCCATGGAGATGTTACTGCTTTGCCTGGAAAATTTTACAGTAAAACATGGAAGTCACTTGTTCCACGTGCCATACATCCCTACAGCGCATCACTATAATCACTATACAGAAGAATTACTGCTGTATTATTGTTATCATTATTATGTTTCATCATTGCTGCCAAAAAAGGAAATTCCTTCAATTAAGTATCTATCTATCCATCTACCTACCTATCTATCTAACTATGTCCATGGAGACGCCCATGGCACCACCAGGTTAGAACTGTGATAAGGCGACAGCAAAATGGATTCTAACGATATTTGTGAGTTCACAAACTCATCCATCTTGAAGTACTCCCAATGAAAGTTTCTCTTAGCAGTGAGAGAACCAAAGACCAATGAGAGCAGCATTGAGATTTGTGTGAAAGCTAAAGACGAAGGACCCAAACAAACCAAAACAAACATGGCAACACCAACAGATGTACTTGAGATTGAGTCTCTTGAGGACTGAGTTTGAGTATATCTGTTGTATAATGCTGAAAAATGACCAGATTTCTCAACATTAGGCATGAATAAAGATTTGAACATTTCTTACTAACCAATACCTCTGTGCTACTACGACTGCGACAAACAAGTTCAGTCTCTGAAAATGCATAGATTTTATTTATTTTTTTTACGTATTGTGCAGGTGCAGGTCGTCACTAAACTGGAATGATGTGGTTTTTAAACCAAACGATTACTGGCTAATCAGAAGGACAGCGCTCATGTGGATGATACCGTGGGGAATACAAAGAAACCAATTCACTCAGTACTTAAGTGGATTCTTCAAAAGGCCCTCCAAGGATCAATGAAGCCGTCACCTGTACCTGTCACCATCCCCATGTGCAGAGGGAGGAGAGCGGGACGTTTACTATTCAGGCTTAGCAGGCAAAATGATCCTGTGTGCTGAAAAGACGTTAAAAGTGCATTGTGTAACTTTTCTGGTGGAGAGTCCATCAAATCCTTTTATCCATGGAGATGTTATTGCTTTGTCTGGAATGTTTCACAGTATGGCATTAAACCTTTCTAGCTTCATGGAACCCAAACCAGACCAAGTTACAGGTCAGATCTGTGTCAGGGTATCTCCACTCAGTCAGAATCCCTGTTTTTCCAGGTATTTTTAAGCTCCTGTAATTGAATAAATGACAGAACAGTGACATATCCATAGAAACAAGCAGGTGACGGACCCTTAACCAAAACGTTACATAGTGCACCTTTAACATTTCACTTTTGGGAGGCTCAGGAAACACCAACACATCATACTCCTCTATTAAACACTGTTGAAGAGCAAACTGAATGAATTTTATTACTGGCGACATCCAAAATCCACAATTTCCAAGATAAAACCACACGAATGCAAACAATTTGGAACCCTGACATCTCATCTCGAAAACCCAAGTTTCCGAGGAACGCAGCATAAACTACTTTTAAATGATAAATATCAGAAAGCCACAACATCACAGGCTCACAATCAGACCATAATTCAACTTTTATTATGAAATCATCTTTACTTTATATCAAATAAGCTGCGATGTTTTCTATAGAGGCACACAAGAGTATTAATTATAGAGGAGAGTGTTGAGAAAATGCCACAGTAACAGGAAGTCCTCCCCACAGAGTAACGGCTGGCACACGGTCCATGGATCAAGAGCAGCTATTTTAATAATAAAAACATTCGGGCAAAATGTATTTTTCGCATTTTCCTCGCACAAAATAAACCCAAAGCCCTTAAGCGCTTCCGATGACACCCATTTTAGCAGAAGAGGAAGAGATAAGAGACCACTCGAGGCGAGGGTCGACCTGTCACCGTAATATTATATCGACAAATGGTTAAATACATGACAGACAGAACAATCATTCTGGGGGTCAGTAGTTGTCATGGGGATTTTTCTTTGTACGATCAGGGAATGTTTTGTCATTTTTCTGTAGGATAAGATTTTAACTGAAGAGGTTTCGATCCAGTAAGTAGGAAGTGAGCATTGGTGCGCTTCTAGCTCCACTGACTCTAGCTCCAGTTCACTTCTATTGAAAAAAATTCTTTACTCTGTCTGTAACTGCTGCTACCAGACATTGTCATTTTGGTAGGGATGTGCAAAAATATCGAAATATCGTTATATCGTATCGTTTAATGTCTCGATACAGTATCGATATCGGGAACAGCTGTATCGATATATCCCCAAGAGTCTTTTTTTTGGTGTGTTTTACTGAATTATTTTGCTACAGCGCTTCAGTTTCGTTGCTTCTTTAGTGAAAGGAAACTCGTTTATGCGACACATTTGACATTTTCACAGTTTTGATGATTAAAACGTTTGTGTTTCATATGAACTTTGCACAAGAAGAAGTGGTTTAACAAAGAATAAGGGTAGTTTTAAGAAAGTAAAAATCAGATGCAATGCTTTTCATATTTTTTATTGACTACTCTGTGCATATCACTGACACTCTTCTCTCTTTTCTTTTAATGCAAATGTCATGATGATTATTTATGTTTTGATCTGTTTGTATTGCGATTTTGACGTCTTTCTTATTGTAGTCTTTTTTTTGGAAGGGAAATCCTACTCCAGGGTTATTGTGTCAGTGGTATAAATTAGTTTGAGTATTATCGTTTATTTCTTGCTGTATCTGGTACTGGCCTGAGCGCTGTTATGATTTGTGCAACAGACAGATTGAGCGCGGCCCGTATTAGCAGCAGCCACAATATATTTGCTCAGTTTATTGGCTGGTCTGTGGGTCACGCTTTTGGATCTGCACACACACTCCGAGCAAATAGAAACAGGAAGATAAAGGAGGAGGGAGGAGCTGCGCCGGAGCAAGCAAACAGAATCCAACACAAGTTTGATTATTTTAAAGGGGCACTCTGTAACTTTTTCTGCTGGATGGTTGACCACATGTTAGTCTCCATGAAGATTTGATGTTGTTTTTATTCAGTTTATTATTTTTAGGGGTGTCAAATTATCGCGTTAATTGCGATTAATTAATTACAGTCATATTTAGCGCGTTATGTTTTTTAATCGCGTTAATCTCATTTTTAATCTCTAACTTTACTGTTTCTGTATGTGAGTTGCTTTATTATTATAAAATCTGTTTTTATGTGTTGCTGGGACAACAACAACACACACAAAAACACATTTATACATTTTTTTATTTCGGTAATTCCACTCATTGCCGGAAACCCACACAAAACGCGCGCAGTAAGACAGGACTAAACCAGGACTAAACCAGGACTAAACCAGGTCTAAACCAAGACTAAACCAGGACTAAACCAGGACTAAACCAGAACTAAACCAGGACTAAACCAGGACTAAAACCAGAACTAAACCAGGACTAAACCAGAACTAAAGACTAAACAGGACTAAACCAGAACTAAAACCAGGACTAAACCAGGACTAAACCAGGACTAAACCAGAAACTAAAACCAGAACTAAAACCAGAACTAAACCAGGACTAAACCAGGACTAAACCAGAACTAAAACCAGGACTAAACCAGAACTAAAACCAGAACTAAAACCAGAACTAAAGGACTAAACAGGACTAAACAAACCAGAACTAAAACCAGGACTAAACCAGGACTAAACCAGGACCAGGACTAAACCAGGACTAAACCAGGACTAAACCAGAACTAAACCAGAAACAGGACTAAACCAGAACTAAACCAGAACTAAAACCAGAACTAAACCAGGACTAAACCAGGTCTAAACCAGGATAAACCAGAAACTAAAACCAGGATTAATCCATTCCAGGACTAAACTAGGACTAAAGCAGGTCTAAACCAGGTCTAAACCAGGACTAAAACCAGTGATCTCATATATAAAGCATTTCTCTATCAATAATATTTTTAATATGGTTAAGGAAAGACTGGACTTTTTATTGTCTTTAAGTCGACAAAAGTTATTATGTTCAGATTTCCTCGTCTTTGCTACTTTACAGCAAACAGTTTCTTATTCATGGAGACTTGGGCTCAACAGTCAATTTGGAGAGATTTGTTAAACAATAAATGACTTTATCAAGTCACTTTTTTTTGTTCTATATCAGTCTTTTGATCTGCCACAATAATGTAATAATGAATTTAAATGAAAATACCTCAAATTGAAGCTTTTCTCAGCAATTTTTAGATGAGATTAAAATGAGATTAATTAGATTAATTAATTACAGATCATAATTAATTAATCTCTCAATTTTTTTAATCGCATGACAGCACTAATTATTTTTATTGTATATTATGGTTTTAATTAGTGTAGTAGCTGATTTTCTTTCTCTATGTGCAGGACTTTGGAAACTGCTATTGTTTGTAAAATGTGCTGTAGAAATAAAGTGGATTGTAAGTGACAGAATGGCACCATACCAATTTATCTCCAAGCCAAGTTACAAATAAGATCTGCGGAGAGGTGACTCTGCTCAGAATGAGAATGCAGGTTTTTCAATCATAGGTATAGTTTGGGGGCTCATGGGGGGGTTACTGCGCTCCCCAGTGGCTGAAATATGTCACAACATTTAGCCTATAATATGGCTAATGCAAATATTTTCTTCTTAAAAATGTATTAATATTTTAAATATTTATTGTATAAAATAGATATAAATCCAAGTATGAACCAGGATTAATCCAGGACTAAACCAGGACTTAACCAGGACTTAACCAGGTCTAAACTAGGTCTAAAAGAGGACTAAACCAGGACCGAACCAGGACTAAACCAGGACTAAACCAGAACTAAACCAGGACTGAACCAGGACTAAACTAGCTCTAAACCAGGACTAAACCAGGATTGAACCAGAACTGAACCAGGACTGAACCAGAACTTAAGCAGGACTAAACCAGGACTGAAACCAGGACTAAACCAGGACTGAACCAGAAAAACCAGGACTAATCTTGGACTTGAGAGAGGGAGAGAGAACCCAGAGCCCGTGGAGCCGGGTGTCTGCAAAATGCGATCGGGCGACAGCTGCTTTTAGCTCTATGCCAGTCCTTTCCCCGCGGTCACCCGACGGTCTATGTGGGCACACTTCTGGGCCTGTCCCGACACTCAGTCCTGGTTCACTTCTGGTTCAGTCCTGGTCCCTCATGTTGCAGGTCAGTATAGGACAGTACTGCAGATATCATGAGCCTATGCAGGTCGTTTTCACCATGGCCAATATCTAAATTTTGACATTTAAGTTGTAGCTATTTTATATTTGTTATTTTTTTATATCTCACGTCAGGAGAAGCGTGTGGACGGCGTACCCCCACTTACTATGCCCACTACACCCCGATGTGTAGTTTGGCTTTATGGGAGACTTGTTTGTGTAATAGCATTATAACTATTCTGTGTAATGTCACAGAAGAGTTATAACACACAGAGGTGTGGACAGTAAAGCGATAATTTCACTGTACAGGGCAAGGCACATGGCAATATGCACTTTAAGTCTTAAATCTAGTGCCTGACGTTAAAATGTTTGCCCCCCCAGCGCAAAAGTCAAACTCCACTTATGTTTTCAATGTATTTTTGAGAATTAAAAGCCCCAGTATCAGAATAAATAAAGCAGTGTGATTTGATGCGACCATATTCCCATCCCTAATATGCTGGAGTAATTGAATAAAACAAAACAAACTCCTCAGTATGATTTCACAAGAGAATCTCCAAAAACCAAATCTCATTTTTGTGCGTCCCTTTTTGTCCACAAACAAAACGCATTTCTTTCTAAGTGGCAGAGCCTTGGTCCTGGCAGACAAAGGCGGAGACAGATGGCGGATCACATGACCAACAGCCTGTGTAATGACAGCGAGGAGTCTGGGGAAATCCGAGCAGTCTGATTGGCTGACTGCTTGGTTGACCCGCCTTCTGTTTACGAGGAGACAGGCACACGCATATCACGCTGCTGTATTCACTCATGTTTGTGAGTGAGGTCCCTGTGGGGAAGTAGTAATGAGTACTCCAGAGATGTGTTCTAGCGGTGGATATATTCACTGTGTTTACAACTGCCGGCTTTACTCACATACAAACTATTTCAGTCAACACAGTGTTAACAATGTCCACAGGCTATGAGGGCAGCAATTGAGTAAAGTTTTTTTTTTTGTCGAAAGAAGACATGCCCTATAGTTGACTGAAAAGGGGCGTGGCATTAGCAGAAGGTCTCAAAAGAATCTCTGTGATGCAATGATATAGCAAACAGTGAAAACTACCATGCCTGCAGTATAAAAACTTACTGTGACAAAGTTTCAAAAATTAGTAAAAAAGACCCCAAGTGCACTGATGAGACTACTAAGTACACACACAAGGGCCCATCTCATATAAAATAACTCTTTTCACATTGTGTCTTCTGCACATACACAAGCACAATTTGGGTTTTGGAACATCCATTACACAATAGTTATGAAATCTTACTGATTTCTTGGAGGCGTCACCGACCAAGAACTATGAAAGACCGAGAAAGCACAGGCTCCACCCTCCAAATGTGACGTAGGCTCTGAGTGAGCCGCCCTTCCTCCGCCCAACTCAGGGAGGGAGGGGGAGACAGACGTGCACCCTGATAGCGGTAGGAATAAACTTTTATTCATCATGGCGATACAGCGCGTTCAGCCGCATGTGTTGGACCCGGAATCGGACGAGGACTTTGAGATGCACGAAGCTCAAGCACCGCGTCGACATCGGCTGAACATTACTGATTTTTAAAGTATTAATAAACACTAGTAGATAAACTTATTATATCGTGTACACTGCAGAGTAGAACAATTAGCTTATGCTGTCTCTTTTGTTTAGGTGTTCATGTGGAGCGGGGGAGGGAGGCAGGTGCGAAGCTCTTTCTGCTACGTCAAACGCGTCATAGGTGTAGCTGCCGTGTCATTGTTGTAGCAGCTTTAGTTCGTTGTCGTGTGGGAGGGTGGCAGAAATACATAAAAAACACCAAATCAATCTAAAAACCACTTCGGCATATACAAGGCCCACACATCACTCTTTGAAGGTAGAAAGCTCTGAAAAGTTGATTTTGCATGAGATGGGCCCTTTAAACACACATGTAGAACACCCCCAGCGTGATGTCACTGTAAAGTATCAAAAATGAAATTGCTAAACCTGCAGGTATTTCTTCCTCTGCAAAGAATTTTATAGAAAAAATGTTGTTCCTGTAGTTTAGACGTCTACAAACATGTTCTGAAATACATGGGATTCCTGGTTCATCAGTTCATATTACAACCTTCAAAGGCAAAACAGAATCCTACTTTTTAAACATACTGTATATCAGGAACCAGCTGAAAGTCCCTCTGAATTGTACCCTGTATGAAACTAAGTTAGTTAATCTATATACATAAAAAGATCTTACAATTTATGTTCATGGCAGGTAAAGGAATAAATAATATTTCTTCCCAAATCAACAGTTACAGATGCTGTAGGACAAGGGGAATGTGGCCCGGGAGCTGTACAATGCCCAGCTTTGGTCTAAATGAACACTTGTACCGAACACAGGATTCTTAAAATGTGTTGTTTAAATAAATGTTGTATTTGTATTTTGTGTCTCAGTGGCAAATGACGGTGAAAATTTCAGAGTAAATACTAGTAAAATAAATTCACAGTTCATTCCCAAATGTCCAGTTACCCCACTCCACACACGTCCTTCATAATCTCAATCAAAGCCTCGCTCCAGATTGGCTCTTTAGTTGCTATGACACTCACAGTCAAAATCCCAAATATGGATCTCAATAATTCATCCCTATAATCGTTAGTCTCGATAAGCCTCATTTGACTGGAGCCAAAAGCCATGGGAGATGTCACACCCACTTAGTCCACCTCTTTGGTTGGCTGAGACACCGTCGACCGATTAATCAGCCAAAAACAAGGTCAAGGTCTTCGGCTCTGCAGGCAATATCCCGTCATGAATATTGTCATATTTTTGCTAAAACAAAAAAACAGACAAAACAGTAGAGATGAAAGGACTGATGCAAACTTATCAAGGCATATTTTTCTCATTTATTCTTTTGATTGCCAAGACTATAGAGGGACAGAGGAGTTTATTGTCCAACAGGCTCCTACAGCTCCGTTCTAACAGTGAGAGATCGAGGACCACTACCATACTCCATACAAATGTACAACAACTCACCCTTATGTAGCAGATAATACTCCCTACAACTGTATAACAACTCACCCTTATGTAACAGATAATGCTCACTACAACTGTTCCACAACTCATCCTCATGTAACAGATAATACTCCCTACAAATGTATAACACTCATTCTTATGTAACAGATAATACTCCCTACAACTGTATAACAACTCACCCTTATGTAACAGATAATACTCCCTACAACTGTATAACAACTCATCCTTATGAAACAGATAATACTCCCTACAACTGTATAACACTCATCCTTATGTAACAGATAATACTCCCTACAACTGTATAACACTCATTCTTATGTAACAGATAATACTCCCTACAACTGTATAACAACTCATCCTTATGTAACAGATAATACTCCCTACAACTGTATAACAACTCATCCTTATGTAACAGATAATACTCCCTACAACTGTATAACAACTCATCCTTATGTAACAGATAATACTCCCTACAACTGTATAACAACTCATCCTTATGTAACAGATAATACTCCCTACAACTGTATAACACTCATCCTTATGTAACAGATAATACTCCCTACAACTGTATAACAACTCATCTTATGTAACAGATAATACTCCCTACAACTGTATAACAACTCATCCTTATGTAACAGATAATACTCCCTACAACTGTATAACAACTCATCCTTATGTAACAGATAATACTCCCTACAACTGTATAACAACTCATCCTTATGTAACAGATAATACTCCCTACAACTGTTATAACAACTCATCCTTATGTAACAGATAATACTCCCTACAACTGTATAACAACTCATCCTTATGTAACAGATAATACTCCCTACAACTGTATAACAACTCACCCTTATGTAACAGATAATACTCCCTACAACTGTATAACAACTCACCCTTATGTAACAGATAATACTCCCTACAACTGTATAACAACTCACCCTTATGTAACAGATAATACTCCCTACAACTGTATAACAACTCATCCTTATGTAACAGATAATACTCCCTACAACTGTATAACAACTCATCCTTATGTAACAGATAATACTCCCTACAACTGTACAACAACTCATCCTTATGTAACAGATAATACTCCCTACAACTGTATAACAACTCATCCTTAAGTAACAGATAATACTCCCTACAACTGTATAACAACTCATCCTTATGTAACAGATAATACTCCCTACAACTGTATAACAACTCATCCTTATGTAACAGATAATACTCCCTACAACTGTATAACAACTCATCCTTATGTAACAGATAATACTCCCTACAACTGTATAACAACTCATCCTTATGTAACAGATAATACTCCCTACAACTGTACAACAACTCACCCTTATATAACAGATAATACTCCCTACAACTGTACAACAACTCACCCTTATATAACAGATAATACTCCCTACAACTGTACAACAACTCACCCTTATATAACAGATAATACTCCCTACAACTGTACAACTCACCTTATAAACAGATAATACTCCCTACAACTGTACAACAACTCACCCTTATATAACAGATAATACTCCCTACAACTGTACAACAACTCACCCTTATATAACAGATAATACTCCCTACAACTGTACAACAACTCACCCTTATATAACAGATAATACTCCCTACAACTGTACAACAACTCATCCTTATATAACAGATAACTCTATGTCCTGTCAATCATCATATCACTGTCTTCCTATGACCTCTTGTTTATAGCTGAGATTGTATTACTTATCTTTCTATTTTATTTTTACTGTACATTTACATTTATATAATTATGCCTTATTTGACACCTGTTTCTTGCTATTTTTTTTGCTACTTATTTAGAATTTATTATTACCATTTATATTTTTGCTCTTTGTTATTATATTATATTAAATATACTATTCTATTCTATTCTATTCTATTCTGTTATATTATATTATATTATATATTATATTGTGATGTGTGAGCTACTGTGTCCAATTAATTTCCCTTGTGGATCAATAAAGTTTGTCGAAGTCTAAGTCTATTAATTAAAAAACTCTAATTATTTCATATCAGTTTCATGTATCAGCAAACACAATATTGGACTAGAGCAGGA
Source organism: Boleophthalmus pectinirostris (assembly GCF_026225935.1). NCBI lineage: Eukaryota > Metazoa > Chordata > Actinopteri > Gobiiformes > Gobiidae > Boleophthalmus > Boleophthalmus pectinirostris. The sequence continues at coordinate 29,858,398 of NW_026571353.1, read as the reverse complement.
CTAAAACTGGACCAAACCAAGTCTACATATGTGTATAATAACACCTGAAACACTTGAATCTCAAACTAAATCTTAAAGTTGCTCTACGTTTCTTTTCTGGTGGAGGGTCAGCCGCCTGCTTGTGTACTTGGAATAGAGTTTTAATGCCATACTGTGGAAGAACATTCAGGCAAATACCTCCAGGGCCAGTTACAGGTCAGTTCTGTGGAGAGGTGACCCCGCTCATAGTAGGAAAGCATGTTTTTATGGTATTTTTGAGCAGTTAAAACACATCTCACTGAATAACAACAAGATAGATATGTTTAATGCCATACAAAGGAGCATCCCAGCAATAACATGATGTAGAATAGCAGGTGGCACATGTTCCACCTCCAACCTCCAACAGGCTCCTACAGCGAGAGCTACAAAGATCCAGGACTACATTAATAATTTACTCCATACAACTGTACAACAACTCACCATTATGTATAAGACAACCATACGTCCTGTCAATCATTATTTCATCTTTGCACTTTTTCTCTTTATCCACCTCTTGTATATAGCTGAAATATATTTGTATTGCTATATTTCTGTATTTGTACGTATACATTTACATACCAATGACTTATTTGACACCAGTCTCTTGTTTTGCTGTTTATTTGTTTGAATGTATTATTACTAGGGGTGTCAAATTATCGCGTTAATTGCGATTAATTAATTACAGTCATATTTAGCGCGTTATGTTTTTTAATCGCGTTAATCTCATTTTTAATCTCTAACTTTACTGTTTCTGTATGCGAGTTGCTTTATTATAAAATCTGTTTTTATGTGTTGTTGGGACAACAACAACACACACACACAAAAAACACATTATTTTTTTATTTCGGTAATTCCACTCAATGCCGGAAACCCACAACAAAACGCGCGCAGTAACAGCGATGCAAACGTCATGTTAACGTTTGCGGCGTCAGTCACACAGTGGACGAGGTCGAAGAGCCAGTAGAACAGAGCAGCAGTGCACAGGTAAAAACACATTCGTGTCTTGGAAATTCTTCTCCCGACGTGAAATATAAAAGAAAATAACAAATATAAAATCGCCTACAACTTAAATGTCACTGGTGAAAACAACCTGCATAGACTCATGATGTCTGCACTACTGTCCTATAGTGACCTGCCACATGAGGGGACACGCACACAAACACACACAAACACACACAAACACACAAACACACACCTTCATCATCGTCATTAACCTGAGAACGCGCGGACCACGTTTCTTTCCGTAGTTACTGCGCGGACACCGACGTGCTCCCGTGCGCCGCGTATGTTTTCTCGCGTATGCTGCGTAAACCGCGCTTCCTCCTGTGCGCCTTTAAACCAGAACTAACACCAAGGCTAAAACCGGGACTAACCCAGTCCAGGACTAAACCAGGACTAAACCAGGACTAAAACCAGTGATCTCATATATAAAGCATTTCTCTATCAATAATATTTTGATATTATATATCAGTCGACCGATATTATTATATGGGCCAATATAATCCACATGGGCATATTATACATTGTTATAAAGATTAGACTCTCTATATTGTGTCTATTTAATCCAATTTACAGACAGATAAATGTCCTAATATGTGGCGCCGCGTCAATATTTATCTGTGGAGTAATTTGTCTGTTTGTGTGACGCCGTACTGCCCCTGAACGCACCTCCAGAGTCACGTCACTCACGTGCGGTTGTTTACAAGATCCATGTGCGTAACACTGAGGCACTGCTTTAAATGCTCTTATGTCTGATCCACTATACTGACGATAAATAAAAGTGAACTTCGGCGCAATTTAGGCCAGCAACAAAACTACTGCTTGCACGAACTTATTTGTGAAGACTTATGATCTGAGAGGAGCCCGTGTGAGCGGTGAGTGTTGCAAATGTGTCAGTTGTGAAGCTACTTTTTATTATTTCTCATTGGTTATCTCTGTTGTAGCTCCCACACATAAACAGCTTTTGTTGTTTTGTATTTGTTGTGGGTGTTGCTTTATGTTTTAGTTTTTAGTTTTAGTTTAATTTGTTAAATGTTGATTACTGTATTTTGTTAAATGTTATATTCTGTTGTCCTTACAAAAATAAATAAATTAAAATAATAATAATAATAATAAATAAGGCCTATAGTAATGTGACTATAGTGACTACACGTTACTGGACCTGCATTGATATGTAAGGGGGTAGACAATAGGGGTGTGCAAAAATATCAATATATCGTATCGTTTAATGTGATGATACAGTATCGATATCATGGGCTACTGTATCGATATATCACCAAGAGTATTTTTAGGTGTGTTTTACTAAATTATTTTGTTGCAGCACTACAGTTTTGTTGCTTGTGGAGTGAAAGGAAACTCATTTATGCGACACATTTGACATTTTGACACTGTTTTGAAGATTAAAATGTTTGTGTTTCATATGAACTTTGCACAAGAAGTGGTTTAACAAAGACTTGTAGTATCACAGCCATCATTTAGCCTTAATGTTTTATTGAACTGTATCGAATCGTTTTGAAATATATCATATCGAATTGAAAGTGCACTGTATCGAGATATGTATCGTATCGTGGCCTGTGTATCGAGGTATGTATCGTATCGTGGCCTGTGTATCGAGGTATGTATCGTATCGTGGCCTGTGTATCGAGGTATGTATCGTATCGTGGCCTGTGTATCGAGGTATGTATCGTATCGTGGCCTGTGTATCGAGGTATGTATCGTATCGTGTGTGTATCGAGGTATGTATCGTATCGTGGCCTGTGTATCGAGTAGTGTATCGTATCGTAGCCTGTGTATCGAGGTATGTATCGTATCGTGGCCTGTGTATCGAGGTATGTATCGTATCGTGGCCTGTGTATCGAGGTATGTATCGTATCGGCAACTTCTTAATGATACCCAGCCCTAGTAGATAACATAAGATTTCTCTTCTTTCTGCTCCTTTTCTTTCCTTTCTTGTATGTCTGATGTTGTGACACTCTCCATGTCTTTTTATACTTTATGAATGAAATAAATAAACAAATATATAAATAAATGAACTGTGAATAGAAGTGTGAATGACTGACATTTACGCGTATAATTAATTACCACAACACACGGGCATTTACTGTTTAACGGCTGACAGCAGTAGTTTTTGCTTTCTTTACTGGCTAGAATGCGATGCAAAAATGCCATTAGGCTGACCTGCTGTCTTCAAATATGACGTAAAGAGGCAGAATAACAATAAATGCCGCCTAAACAAACCCAAATTCAAATCCAGTAGCGCCAGACCTAAGATTTATAATCTGTTGAAGATTTACAGTGAATTTTTACATCACTAAATATATCAGCACCTCCAGTTCCCATTTTATCTGTATCATATCAACCACAGAAAAATCCATATCGGTCGGGCCCTAATTATTACCATTTATATTTTTGTTCTTTGTGATTGTATTATACTGTGACGTGTGAGCTACTGTGTTCAGATAATTTCCCTTGTGGATCAGTAAAGTTTGTCTAAGTCTCGGTTGCTCAGTGCACCTTTAAGATTGGGAGCCACAATTCACGCACACCTCTACCGGTCCCTACTCTCATTTATACCACCTGCTCCTTTCTCTTTGTCTTCTCATTCACTACGTGCCTCTCCTGCCCTCCCTTCTCTTCTACTTCTTATTCCTTCCATCTTTCTGGGATGAGGGGGATTCAAAGCCCGAGAGCTCATTGTCCTCATGCATAATACATCTGTATTTACACCATATTCTGGGGTTGTGGTCTTTGCTAGAATGAATCTGTTTTTCCATATTAACTTGTTTTCTCAAATTAACTTCCTGTTTCACAATCCTCTGGCAATAATGTATGAGAAGATATAAATAAAGGTACAGATATATTGTTGAAGTTAAAATCTACTATAGATGCAAAGTATAGATGCATACTGTTTACATCTAATCCAAAAGTGTTTTATTGTCAGATAATCAGGCACGGCAAAACTTTAAAATAAACTAGATCTGTTTTTCATGTTTTTCAAGGGCCCATTACAAACGGACCTGGAGTTGTGTTTTATTTCATTCACACGTTTATCACACAAACTCTCCATTTTTACACATTAAGCTCTTGTCAAGACATTTAAAAAGGAAAAATTAACTAAATTAATTTCTACAACTCTTACAGACTCTATAAATACTCATATAGTGTTAGATAATCAGAAAGTGCTTGTTAGCATTCTAGTTTATCTTCACGGCATAACTTTAAAATAAACTAGATCTGTTTTTCATGTTTTTTAAGGGCCTATTACAAACAGACCTGGAGTTGGGTTTTGTTTCATTCACACATGTTTAACACACAAACTCTCCATTTTTAAGATGACTACTTCTTTCAAAAACAGGCAACACTCTGTTCCACCTTGCAGAGGTGGGAACTTGCAAGTTGTGACTTGGACTCGAGTCAGACTTGAGTCACTATTTTTTAAGACTTGAAACTTGACTTGATAAAACTGACTAAGACTTGGGACGTGACTCGGACTTGACCTCGAACTTGAGGCCTGTGACTTGAGAAGCACTTTTAAAACTGGATTTTTTTTTTTTTATTCTGACCATAATCATTCACACTAAGATCTTGTCAACACATTTAAAAAGGAAAAATTAAGTAAATTAATTTCTACAACTCTAATATACTTTATAAATACTCATGTATAAATATACTTTGACTTTTTAAGTACAAGTTAGTTTAAAAATCATATAAATTGCAAAAATCTAAGCTACATTTGGTTTAAAGACTTGAAATGACTTGAAGCTCAAAGCAGACGACTTGGAATTGACTTGGACTTTAGGGCCAGTGACTCGCGACTCGACTTAGACTTGCCTGTATTTGACATGGGACTTGACTCGGACTTGAGGTCAAAGACTTGAGACTTACTTGAGACTTGCAAAACAACAACTTGGTCCCACCGCTGCCACCTTGTGATGTCATGTGGTAATACATGAGGTGCTCTACTGTGTTTTTAAACTCCACACACCTTCACTAGAATCATTTGGAGAATTTCAGATCTGGAATTTCTAATGTCGGCTGAACTAAAAGTAAAACCACTTCACAAAATCACAATGTAGAACAGAGCATTTTGTGATCTGAAGATGTAAATAGACAGAACAAACAAATCGGTATTACTCAAACATGTGTGAATGAAACTAAACACAACTCTAGATATGTTTTTGGTGAGGTAACAACATTAAAACATGGCTTAACGCTCACAAGAGTAAATTTTGTGTCATATAGTAACAATAAAAATCAAGTACATCCCCTTTAAACCTGTAATCTGTATTATGGTATGATTCTATCGCAGCCCACCACCGCACAAAGGCACATTTCATTCGTAAGCAGCCAATCAGAAAACATCTTGTCACAGACACACATCCCCGCAGGCTTAACAGTATAAAAATACATGTGACCTCTACAGAATGCCCTGAGCCGACCCTGAACGCATCGTGGCGTCTCTGGAGATGTCCTCAGAGAAGCCTTGACCCAATGCACCACCGCTTTCTCCTTTCTACCGCACTGTGTGACTGTCAAAAAGATGTATGAGTCTTCTACAAAATAAACCATAAGCATCATCAAAAGGAAATTGTAAAGGATATAAAGTTTTGTATGGGGTTGTTTATCTAAAAATGCCATTCAAAAAGTATATAGCATTCCAAGTGATGGTGGCTTAGCGGTGAGAGCATTAGAGGTAAAAAGCAAAAACCACTTCATGACATTGAAAGGTGGAACAGAGCATTTTGTGCTTTGGAGATATAAACAGACTAATAATAAAGGGTTATTCAAACATGTATGAATGAAACAAAACACAACTCCAGGTCTGTTTTTGAGGAGGCAACAACATCCTTATATGGCTTAAAACTCAATTTTGCTTTAAATCCCTCCTGTGTTGTCAAAAATACTAGAATTTCTATTTATGATATGCTGTATTGATATATCACCAAGAATATTTTTTGGTATATTTTACTAAATTATTTTGTTACAGCGCTACAGTTTTGTTGCTTGTTTAGAGGGAGGAAACTTGTTTATACAACACATATGAACTTAGCACAATAAGTGGTTTAACAAAGACTTTTTGTATCACAGCCATGATTTAACCATTATTTTTACTGAACCGTATTGAATCAATTTAAAATATATCATACTAAATTGAAAGCTCACTGCATCGAGATATGTACCATATCGTGTATGTATCGAGGTATTGGCAACTTATTATTGATACCCAGCCCTAGAAAGAACACACCTTTCTTAAACAATTCAATGCTGTTTTCAACACAAAAATACCATGTGTTCTTCAATTTGTTCTGATACAGGCGTAGATCAAGCCACCAATAGCCACCAGTCACTGATGCACACACGGCAAGGCAATGCAAGGTGAAAGGTGCAAGGCAAGGTTAAAGAGAAGTTTGTACTAGAAGCACTGCCATCCCCCTGTGGCACCTGGTATTCCCAGCGGTCTCACATCCAAGTACTAGGGCCAAGGACCAAGGACTAACCCTGCTCAGCTTCTGTGGTCAGAAGAGACTGGACATGCCCAAGAATAAGACGAATGCACTGTTAACTTCATTTTATTGAAACATGAGCCTTTTGACAATCCTATGCAAGTGTTAAAGCAGATCTATTACAGTATTTTTCGGACTATAACTCGCTCCAGAGTATAAGTCGCACCATGCATAATGAAGAAGAAAAAAAAACACATATGAGTCGCACTGGACTGTGAGTCGTGCTTTTTCTGGGAAATTTATTTTATAAAATCAAAGACCAGGAACCGACATTTCATCTTGAACGGCAAGTTATAGTAATAATACAACAGAACAACAGGCTGTTAATGTCACATATGAACAGTTCTTCATATAACTATAGCATAAACAAGAGAACAGAACAAGTTTACCAAAGTCACCATCTCACTTCAAATGACTAAATCCATTGAATTCTTCATCCTCAGTGTCACTTCTGAGCAACTCCACGACCTCTGGAGTTAAACGGAGCGCATTTTCCTCTTTTCCGTAGCTGTCGTCAGACTCAGCACCAGTTCCACTTAAAATTATTCTGACATTTCTGAATCCCAACTGGATGGTTTCGGTTGTTTTAATGTTTTTTTTGTTTTTTGTTTTTTTTTTAAATTATTATTATTTTAAATTTTCAGTGGTACAGAAGTAATGGTGCGATTGACTGACATAATCCCAAACAGGACAGCAGCTCTTTCTGCAGGAGACATGCACAGTCGAGCAAAGTGACAGTGGCACAGGAGTAATAGGAGCAGCAGACACTGACACACAAGCCTAGAGCGCCCTCTCGCGGCTGTCAGAGTGAAAACTTTTATATATATGTCGCACTGGCGTATAAATCGCAGTTATAGTCCGAAAAATACAGTATAGAAAATCAACTTTTCATAGCTTTTCACCATATTATAGTCGTTTCCCCTCTTGAACTTGTATTTGAGCACAGTCACCCCCAGCATATGCCCACTGATCTGTACTTACATCGTTCTCTGATTTAATTTTCTTAATCTGTGACACACGTCTCAGCAGTGTTGCATAGTAATTTTGGTACAAATGATAAAAACTCTTGGTAGTGTGATTGTAGGTGCTGACAACTTCAGGTTTTTTTTTTTTTTGTAATGTCATTAGAACATTGTAATTTAAAAAAGTATGAGTTTCTAGACTATTGTGTGCTAATGTGCGCATTGTGTCACTGTTGTAATGGCTGAATATTCCACTAAGAGATACAAGTAGAACACCCAATCAATACAATCTATGAATCTGCAGTATATTTGAGATTCCTCTGGTGAAACTCCTCTTTGTTTTGTGCTGGGATATATTAAGTGTGCTCATATTAACAATGATGATGCTCTCCTCTAATGGCAAGAGGAAATTGCGGTTTCTAATGACAACGCAGAGAAATGTTTTTGTTAAGTCACTTCTCCTCCAAACTCCACGTAGACACTTGTTCCAAAAGGCAATATTTAACTACGGTCTCCAGCTAGGCTCACTCTTTAATCAACAGCTGCAGGTTCGTGTGGAGCTCTGGAGAAAACAACAAAACAAAGGTGAACGCTGATGTTAGAAATGATTGGCTGACAGTTTACAATCAAATCAACAAGTCCATTTCTAACTGTGGTTTACAAGTGGAACAGAAGTGCTTTGCAATGCGCCGCTTCCGGAATATTGAACTATGGGACAGCAGGGATTAAAGAAAATAATACGAAAAAAAAAAAAAAAAAAAGTCATTTCCTTTCCTTGCAATTACAATAAACCAAAATAATGGGAACGTGAAAGTGTTTTAAAGTGCACCTATTATGCAAAATCCACTATTCAGAGGTTTTAATCATGTTAGTTTTTTTCTCTCACTATTTACTCTTCCAAAAATTGTGGAGTGATTTATGTTTGAGTAATCTTTAATCTCTTATTTTCAAGACGCCATACTGCTGATCAACATCTCCCGTATCATCGCCACACTTATAGAGGGATTATCAGACTATAGCTATATATCCACGCTCTACTGCGCATGTGGCCTCCAGAAAGAGCCACTGTCCTGTCTGGTATCATGTCAGTGCGTTGTATCCTTAGATTGTATTAAAAAAAAGTGGACTAAGCGAGTGTGACGTCACCCATAGTGTCACTCAAATGAAGATCACGATGTTGACAGTTACAGGGATGAATTTGAATAGGATTTTTTTGAAGGATAAAACAGAAAAAAAAAAAAAAAACAGGATCATGTAGAGTAGATTAATACCGCTCTACATTTTTCATCACACTTTTTTTTTTTACTGTTTACTGTTGACCAAAACGTATTCTAAACTTTTGATTCATCAAAGTAGCCACATTTTGCAGATATAACAGCAGATATATCATTCTTTTTACAATAGAAAACAAATATTCTTCAGAAAGTTCTTCCCAAGACTGTTGCAGAAGTTCCCGTAAATGTGAGGTTTCTTGTCTTTCACTCTTCTGTCCAGTTCATCCCAAACCAGCTCGATGGGGTTTAAGTCTGGAGACTGTGCTGGACACTCCATGTTTTCAAGCTCATCATCTTGTTCTTTTTTCCTGAGGTAGTTTTGGCAGAGCTTGGACATGTGTTTTGTTATCTTAACCTCTGGCTGTACTTACGTTTGTACCATTTCAAGCTCTTCATTGGACTTGTATGACTTGAATTGCAATAAATAACTAGAAAAATTAAGGTGTTCTAAAACTTTTGACCGGCAGTGTGAGTCAATGGGAGCCTGGGTCGCAACCACTATGTCCATGTCTATGTCCATTTATATATACATGTCAGTGCATTGTAGATTTCAGGCTCTCTGGGGGGCAGGGCTTGGTGATGTCCAGCCACTGTTTGGGCCATTTCTTCTTCTTTACGCACCCACCTGCTTTTAAGGCACATGGGTCAATAAGACGTATTCCTTTCACTAATGTTAATTTAGCACCATAACATATATGTCCAAATAATTTCCCTTGTGGATCAATAAAGTTTGTCTAAATCTAAATCTGTTTTATCACACAGCAATAAACTGTGTTATTGCACTGACAGCACTGGTAGATAAAGTTGCAAATTCATGTTTACATCAGCACTTTCATACGGAAGCCGAGAGGGGTCGCAACAAACGCAAACGCCGCAACAAATACAAATGCGACAACACAACAAAAAGCCACAACACACAAAAAAAAGCCACAACGGAAATGACCACGGGACTCTATTTTAATGCAAACGCCGCAACAAATACAAATGCCACAACACAAACGCAAATGCCGCAACACATTAAAAAGCCACAACACATCAAAAAGCCACAACGGAAGTGACCGCGGGACTCTATTTTCCGACGGACCGATCAAGCGGCAAGTGAAGAAGAGGAACTACAACGTGAACAGTTCCCGCGTCACTTCCGTTGTGGCTTTTTTTGTTGTGGTTTTTGTGTGGCTTTTTGTGGTGTTGTTGTGGCTTTTTGTTGTGTTTGTCGCATTTGTATTTGTTGCGGCGTTTGCGTTTGTTGTGACCCCTCTCGGCCTCTATACTTTCTGCATTCAGAAAGCGCACATCCACTGCGTTAATAATCCGTCTACACGCCCGCCGCTCTGTACTTCATTCTCAAGTTTTATTGTCGGTAATGTGGCGTGCTTAGTCATTTTGGTACAAATGAAAAACATCTGACTCGCTCCCTTAAACCTTCATGCCTCTTCGTTGTGATGACGTTGCACCACAGTTTTGTAACAGTGAAGTCAGAGAACGTGTTTCTTTTATTAAGATGTTTTAGATGAATTTTGCAATTTAAAATACTGAAATTACAACATAATGATCCACAACTGTCCATTGGGAGCCATCCATTATTTCTCAATTTTCAGACTCTTTTGTCACATCCTAATCACTATTATTTTATTACAAACTAACAGAATGAGGCCGGTAATGGTTTATAGACTTACAAACTGCTCAGGGGATTTCCACATTTCTCATCTGTTACATAAAAAATCTGGGAACGAACTGAAATGAGTACTTTGTGCTTTTGTGCAGGACACCTTGTACGACCTTTTAAATAGGATTAGTGAGAGTTTACTGAATGGAGCAAAACACACCTCGGGGTATGATTTTGATGAGGGAACAACATTAGCACGGTTAAAAGCCCACAAAAATAAAATAAAATAAATAAAAACTACCTAGGCTGAAGATATAAGTCACTGGATTTCTTTGCATTGTGTTACAAATTACACACAGCCACGTTCAGACAGAGTTAATTCATTGCAGCAGCTTTAAACTGTCGCCCATTACTTGTTTTGCCCTTGTACAAATTGTATTAACATGCTCTTATTGTAGAAACGCGACCGCTGGCGTGCATCTTATTATTATTACTTTATCCTCAGAGAAGCAGGAAGTGCGCTATTAGCATGCAAATGTTTATGACGGCACAACTCCGCAGTGGTCTGAGAAAGCTGCAAAACGCTCTTACAAACTCATTGCGATGAATCATTAGGACACTATGAGTGTTTAAATCATTTTGAGGACAGTAAACTCCAGGTAAGCACTTTTAACTATTGCAAACTGAACTAAATAAACATAATTTTCTATCCAAATCTTCTTTTCCAAAAACAGTACACTTAAACTTTAAGAAATAGCTAAATGTTTAAAGGATACATGGATACAAAATTGACTTTTCTGAGCTTTTAAACATGTTTTAACCAACACTGTTCAATCATTAAAAATATCCTTGGAGTTGTATTTACCGTCATTCACTCCTGACCGTCTGAGCTGTCACAGAACACTCGGTTTCAAATTTCCCAGGATTGTTACGTCATAGGTAAAACTCCCCTGTGCTGTTTTAACTTCATAAATCATCCCCAGACTCGCCTTAGGAACATCTATAGCCAGTAGATTATTTTCAGTTCTAAAACAAGATATACCAACACAAAGGCACTCAAGAGAATATTTTACGCAATGCAAAATATGTGTCCTTTAAAACATTTATTCCTTCACACTAATGATACAAATTCACAAGGACAAACACTTCGGTAGGTCACAAAATGGTAGCAAAGAAACTAATGATGCAAATTTTAAGAAATCCGGGAAATCTGTATATCAAAAAGTCAAATTACAGCTGGACTTACTTAGTTTTAGAAGCAGATATTTTGCTACCAGTCGAACATCTTCATGAACACCTACAGCATCTAGTGGGAGTCACAAACCCTGATAAAGACAGCTAAACAGGTATCTTTGCAGGATTGTCAAAAGTATCGAAAATCAGAGACTAATCTATACTAAAATTAATATCAAAACTAGACCATTTGATCAGGTATTGATACTGAAAAAGTCACATTCACATGACAGAAATTAACCTTTCCTGAATAGTCTTAGATAGATAAGACCACATGGTAATATAAACGTATAAGAAAGTATAAAAGTATCAGATTTGATGTTGAAAATCACATTCTATTCTCTAATTAAAGATTTATTTATTTTTATCATTGTAGTATCAGAATTAATATTGAGAATCAAATGTATCTCCTATGAAGAACAAATTAGAGATTTCAGTACTGTGACATGTCCAGGTGTTTTAATTTTATTATTTTTTGACATACAATATGACTGTGATATTATACCTGCCTAATGAGCAAACTGACAAATCACTCTATTATTGTACTGTAATTATCAGGTGACAGACAGCTGCTCTCTGTGTGTATCTGTCTTTCTCTGTCACTCTCTCTTCCCACCCACTTTCGCTCTCTTTCTGTCTCACTCACAGTGTGTGTATATGTGTGTGTGTCTCTCTGTCTGTCTCTCTCTGTCTGTGTCTCTCTGTCTGTGTCTCTGTCTGTGTCTCTGTCTGTCTGTCTGTGTGTCTCTCTGTCTGTCTCTGTCTGTGTCTCTGTCTGTGTCTCTGTCTCTGTGTCTCTGTCTGTGTCTCTGTCTCTGTCTCTGTCTGTGTCTCTCTGTGTCTGTCTCTGTCTGTGTCTCTCTCTGTCTGTCTCTCTCTGTCTGTGTCTCTGTCTGTGTCTCTGTCTGTCTGTGTCTCTGTCTGTGTCTGTCTCTCTGTCTGTGTCTCTCTGTCTGTGTCTCTCTGTCTGTGTCTGTCTCTCTGTCTGTGTCTCTCTGTCTGTGTCTCTGTCTGTCTGTGTCTCTCTGTCTGTCTCTCTGTCTGTGTTTCTCTGTATCTGTCTCTCTGTGTCTGTCTCTCTGTCTGTCTGTCTCTCCGTGTCTGTCTCTCCGTGTCTGTCTCTCCTTGTCTGTCTCTCTGCGTCTGTCTCTCTGCGTCTGTCTCTCTGCGTCTGTCTCTCTGCGTCTGTCTCTCTCTGCGTCTGTCTCTCTGCGTCTGTCTCTTTGCGTCTGTCTCTCTGTCTGTCTCTCTGTCTGTCTCTCTGTCTGTCTCTCTGTCTGTCTCTCCGTGTCTGTCTGTCTCTCTGTGTCTGTCTGTCTGTCTGTCTCTCTCTGTCTGTCTCTCCGCGTCTGTCTGTCTGTCTCTCTGTCTGTCTCTCCGCGTCTGTCTGTCTGTCTCTCTGTCTGTCTCTCTGTCTGTCTCTCTGCATCTGTCTGTCTCTCCGTGTCTGTCTCTCCGCGTCTGTCTGTCTGTCTGTCTCTCTGTCTGTCTCTCCGTGTCTGTCTCTCTGCGTCTGTCTCTCTGCGTCTGTCTCTCTCTGTCTGTCTCTCTCTGTCTGTCTCTCCGTGTCTGTCTCTCTCTGTCTGTCTCTCTCCGTCTGTCTCTCTCTGTCTGTGTCTGTCTCTGTCTGTGTCTCTCTGTCTGTGTCTCTCTGTCTGTGTCTCTCTGTCTCTGTCTGTCTCTCTCTGTCTGTGTCTCTGTCTGTGTCTCTCTGTCTGTGTCTCTCTCTGTCTGTGTGTCTCTGTCTGTGTCTCTCTGTCTGTGTCTCTGTCTGTGTGTCTCTCTGTCTGTGTCTCTCTCTGTCTGTGTGTCTCTGTCTGTGTCTCTCTGTCTGTGTCTCTCTGTCTGTGTCTCTCTCTGTCTGTGTCTCTGTCTGTGTCTCTCTGTCTGTGTCTCTCTGTCTGTGTCTCTGTCTGTGTCTCTCTGTCTGTGTCTCTCTCTGTGTGTGTCTCTGTCTCTCTGTGTGTTTCTCTCTCTCTCTCTCTTTGCCTTTGATTCTCTCTCTCTGTGTGTCTCTGTCTCTCTCTCTCTGTGTGTTCCTTTCTCTTTATCTCTGTGTGTGACTCTCTCTCTGTCTGTGTGTCTCTGTCTGTGTCTCTCTGTCTGTGTCTCTGTCTGTGTCTCTCTTTCTGTGTGTCTCTCTCTCTCTCTCTCTCTCTGTCGCTTTTTCTTTGTCTCTCTCTCTCTCTGTATGTGTTTCTCTCTTTCTCTGTGTATTTGCCTCTGTCTTTTTCTCTCTCTGTGTATGTGTGTATCTGTCTTTCTCTGTCACTCTCTCTTTTCTTCTCCCCCTCCCTCTCTCTCTCTCTCTCTCGGTCTTTCTCTCTGTCTCATTCACAGTGTGTGTGGTATGTGTGTGTCTCTCTCTCTGTGTCTGTCTGTCTCTCTCTGTCTTTGTGTCTGTCTCTCTCTGTGTGTGTCTCTGTGTGTGTCTCTCTCTCTCTTTTTTACATTGCCCCACCGTCTCTCTCTCTCTCTCTCTCTCTCTTACCCTCCCTCTCTCTGTCTCTCACGGTCCCCCTCCTCCCTCCTCTCTCTCTCTCTCGACAGATGCATCGTCCCATGGGAGCGTTTACACCCCCCGAACAGTTCACCCGTCACCTGCCCCGAGGAAAAACGCATGACGCCATCTCGGAGCTCACCGCTGAAATCATTTAAGTCAGTAACAGCTGGACGTGTACTACAGCCTCCGTCTATGCAACTGTAAATAAGGATTGCAAAATGGAACAAATCAGACACATTGAGGATGACAGTAGCTCACATCTGACACTATCTGCCAATCTGGGAAGACCATTAAATTGTGACTCTGCTTTATTTTATTGTTAAAATTGGACTAAACACCTAAATCACAATCACATTTCAAATAGAAGAGCAGTAGAGTCGTCAAAAGGATCCAAAATCAGATACTAATCAATACTGAAACTAGATATTTGAGTAGATATTAAAAAAAACACACAAAAAAGTCACATTCACAAGACAGAAGTGAACCTTTTCCTGCCCGTGCACCACTATGAAACCTAGTCCAATAAGGTCCATATGGTCTTCTGATCATTTATATTATTAGGTTATTTTTTCAGACCAGGTGTTTGTTTTCACCCCTGACAGTTTCGGCTGCTCACTTGCGGTCTTCTCAGAGTGGTCACGTGATGTTGTTGTGATGTGTCCGGTCAGCTGCAGCTAGTGAGCCGTCGAAACTGTCAGGTATGAAAACAAACTCTTGGTCTGAAAAAATATCCTAAGAACATAAATTATGGAGTCTATTTTTTAGTATCAAGCTTAAAATGTTAGTATCGTGGCAACACTACTGGGCAATTACCTGGAGGACTAGAGAAAACAGAGCAGGGATAGACTGTGTATAAAAACTGTGTGATTTGTTGAACAGGTGTCCACATTTCAAATTACAACCCTGGAGCCGTTTGTTTGGAATCAGAAACATCTGTTTGTAATCAGGCTGTGCTGCGTGGTGTCACATTGTACTTAAAATTGCAGAGGTCACACTCAGTTTTTGACCAGAAAGCTGCAAATTTATCTAGTTTGCTGTAAAATTGACTAAAACACTAGGAAAGATGGACTATACTACTAAAAACATAGCAAAAACAGATGATTAAGTAGTTAGGTCCACTTCAGTCCTACTCTGTCCAACAAAACAGACACTCCTAGGACAGGCTGTATTCACGTTTACAGAAGACCTGTACTCCAGTGGTGTAATGGGGATTTTTAAGTGGGGGTACGCGATTCGTGATGTCATTGATGTGACTCCCCTCCATGATGCAGAATCATGTTATTAACATTAACGCCATTCATAATCACCTACAGAACATAAATCACAGGCTACAACACATGAACCAGGACTGAACCAGGGGGACTAAAAGAGGACTGAACCAGGACTAAACCAGAACTCAACCAGGTCTAAACCAGAACTCAACCAGGACTGAACCAGGACTAAATCAGGCCTTAAACAGGCCTAAACCAGGCCTGGAGCAGGGTGTCCACAAAGCGCGATTGGGCCCGATCTTTCTCCTGCGGTCACCTGATGGTCTACGTGGGTGCCCCTCCGGTCCCATTTTGACACTCAGTCCTGGTTCAGTTCTGGTTTAGTCCTGTCTTAGTCCTCCTGGTTCATTCCTGGTCCCTCATGTCTCAGGTCACTATAGGACAGTCCTGCAGATATCATGAGCCTATGCAGGTTGTCTTCACCATTGCCAGTAGCTCCGGTTTGACATTTAAGTTGTAGCTGTTCTAAATTTGCCATTTTTTTTATATCTCAGGTTGGGAGAAATGGGTGAACGGTGTACCCCTGTGTACCACGCCACTACACCCCTGCAGAAGACATTTAAAAACATGAGGATGATGACTTCCGGTGTATTTACCGACACTGGGCATGCGATAAAACCATGGATTCAGCAGCGGCGGTCTTCACAACCTGCCAAAGCTTTCCAAAAAAACAAATAAATAAATAAATAAAAAAAGAATACAGTTACATCTAGATGGAGAAAACCAGGATATTTTCTCAGGTTTCCCAGATTTACTATTGCCAACAGAGCCCAAAGGAAGTCGTCGTTTCCAAATGTCTTCCGGTTTTGTGACGTAAGCATGAATAGAAATCCGTGTATCATTCGTTCATTCGTTTTTCAATATAAAACCAAAAATAAGAAAACGAAAAAACAACAGTTTTCTTCGTTATTTGTCTCCAAAACCAAAATGAAAAAACGGATAACGATTCGTTTTTTCAGTTTTCGATTTTGTGTTTAAATGAAGAATAGAAAAAACGGATAACGGCCGTTTCCCGTTTACGTGACTTCCGTGACTGCGATGCTGGACTTGTGCACCGCATACGGACTGAACCAGGTCCGAGACCAGAGCGGGACTGAGACCGGGACCAGGGTGGACTCCGAGCTTTGACTCCGAGCCTCCACGGGGTCCGAGCCTCAGCTTCGAGCTCCGGCCCTGCCGTGGGCTCTGAGCCTCCGGTCTGGTCCTGGTCTTGTCTCGGTCTCGGTCTCAGGCCCGCTCTGGTCCCGGTCTGGTCCCAGTCTCACCGCATACGGACTGAATCAGGACGGATCCAGGTCCGAGACCAGACCGAGACCAGAGCGGGACTGAGACCGGGACAGAGCGGCTCTGGTCCTCCGCGCTCAAGAACCGCGGCTGGTTCCGAGGTGGTGCAAAGCCTCCGACTGACGCTTTCACCCCAACGAAAACGAACCGAACTAAGAGCTTTTGGTTCAAATGGACCAGGTCCGGGACCAGAGCGGGCCTGAGACCGAGACAAGACTAGGACCAGATCGGGACCAGACCGGAGGCTCAGAGCCCACGGCAGGGCCGGAGCTCGAAGCTGAGGCTCGGACCCCGTGGAGCTCGGAGTCAAAGCTCGGAGTCCCGCCCTGGTCCCGGTCTCAGTCCCGCTCTGGTCCCGGTCTCAGTCCCGCTCTGGTCCCGGTCTGGTCTCGGACCTGGATCAGTCCTGGTTCAGTCCGTACCCGGTGCAAAAGTTCGGTATCGCAGTCACGGAAGTCACGTAAACGGGAAACGGCCGTTATCCGTTTTTTCCATTCTTCATTTAAACACAAAATCGAAAACTGAAAAAAACGAATCGTTATCCGTTTTTTCATTTTGGTTTTGGAGACAAATAACGAAGAAAACTGTTGTTTTTTCGTTTTCTTATTTTTAGTTTTATATTGAAAAACGAATGAACGAATGATACACGGATTAATAGAGCCCATTGGTCAGTTTCTGCCATGATCAAAATGAGTGACAGGTCGATTTAAGCAACGAGACTGAAGTGTGAACTCTCAGAGGAAAGAAACATTAGCAATATAATATCCTTAAATGACAGGATCGTGATTAAGACTGGGCTCTACAGCTTCCCTTTTTCAAAATAAGTACAGCTTGTTCTTTCTTCCATTGATTTTTTGTAAAAGCAGCACTTTGTGACAAACTCAGATCCCTCGCGCTGTCTGCATCTAATTGTAAAACATTTTATTGATCACAAACTCCAAATAAAGAGCCGGATACATCACTGGATGAGATGGGAAGAGATGGAGATTAAAGAGTGTGTTCGCTGCACCATTGGGTTCAAGGATCGTCCTCGAAAAAGCTGTTCTCATGGCCCTTACACACCTTCACAATTTATCCAGCGTATGCCAAAGAACCAGAATTTCCCTAAAACGCTGACATACGCTGAACTATCCATGTTTTTTTTTTATTTTTTTTTTATTTTGGACGTATACATAGCGCACGGCAGAGTATCGTATCGCTCGCGCGCCGTCGCCTATAAAAAGGATGCCGCTCGACGATTCATAACTGCACTACGCACCGCAGTAGCAGCATTAATCAGCATCACGCAACAACTCCGAAGAACGCTGCAAATTGATGAGATCAGCCTGATGTTGGAGGACAGCCTCAGCCTTGCCAGATCCTCCATCTCTCGGGTGATACCTCGGGGTCTGCTCACCATGAAGTGTGGAAGAGTAGTGACGGTTTCCTCATTTTTATAAACCGATTTTCCTACACGCTGCCATTACGCCTTTATACGGTAGCTATAAGTTAGAAACACGTTCAGTAAGTTCTGCGGTCGTCGGAACGTGTCAAAATACGTCTGCGTACGTCAATATATGTTGGAGGTAAGTTTGATATAAAGTTACACATACAGTATCTGCTGGAAATACAGGCTCGAGTACAAACATAACATCTTCCATTACAGTGACGTTTGTTTCCCTCGCGTTTGACTACAGTGACCTTTTGAGATGAAAAAATAACTGAATTACCTTTAACTTTCATGCTTACAATATTTTCAGATACAAAACAAAAAAGGCCAATGCTAAGATACACAGATATAAAACCTCCTGAACCGTGCAGAAAAATAGGACCATTAAAGGTACGTAAACAAGTAGGTCAAGTTAGGTCAGATCTGTGGATAGGCGGACACTTTTTAAAGGTGTAAATAATAAACGAAATATTGTGATATCGTATCGTCAAAGGTCTCACAATAATATCGTGGGTGGTCACGATATATCCAATTACAAGTTCCTTTGCTTAAATGCATGGTTTTATAGTAGCACTAGCTCATAAACATCGGAAACTACATATCCCATGATTCATTTCAGCGCAGACAATATCAATTTATATGTTTTTTACTTGAATTCTTGAGATTATGACAGTAATAATTCACAACAAAATCTTGTCAGGGTATTTTAGGTCTAAACCAGGACTAAACTAGGTCTAAACCAGGACTAAACTAGGTCTAAACCAGGTTTGAACCAGGTCTGAACCAGTACTGAAATTTGGGATGGGCCCGGAGCTGCACCTGCGTAGACTGTCGGGTGATCAGGATTGAGACCAGGACTGAGATCAGGACTAAGTTTGGGACTGAGACTAGTTTAGTCCTAGTCTAGTCTAGTCCTGGTTTAGACCTAGTTCAGTCTTGGTTCAGTATGTATGCGGCACAAAAGTCTGGCATCGCAGTTTAATGGTAAATGGTAAATGGTCACATTTTTCTCTAGTGCTTTTCCACCTTCAAGGCTCAAAGTGCTTTACAACAAGGAACCACTCACCACACATTCACACACCAGTGTACGCAGACACTGTGGGCAAGGTGGGTTAAGTGTCTTGCCCAAGGACACAACGGCAGCAGTCATAATACATCAGCCTCTCCAAAATATCGTGATCGTATCGTACCAAGAGATTTGGATTTCGTTACAGCCCGAGTAATAAAGCTCGTAATTGAATAAATGAAAAAAAAGTTCAATGCCATATTGTGGAACCTTCCAGGCAAAGCAATAACATCGCCGTGGAGACGCAGGCGTGTCGCTGAAACATTTCAAGATGAATCCTTCAGTCCTTGTGAAGTGATCTCATAAATAATCTTCTGTGTTTAAAATGAGCCCAAATGAGAGAGTGCCCACTGAAAATAACATGAGTCACACAAGGAGCCCAGTCAATCAGCAGCACAGAGCAGAACAGGACTAGACCGGGACTAGACCAGGACTAGACCGGGACTAGACCAGGACTAAACCAGGACTAGACCAGGACTAAACCAAGACTAGACCAGGACTAGACCGGGACTAGACTAGACGGACTAGACTAGACCGGGACTAGACCGGGACTAGACCAGACTAGACCGGACTAGACCGGGACTAGACCAAGACTAGACCGGACTAGACCGGACTAGACCAGGACTAGACCAGGACTAAACCAGGACTAGACCAGGACTAGACCAAGACTAGACCAGGACTAGACCGGGACTAGACCGGGACTAGACCGACCCAGGACTAGACTAACCGGGACTAGACCAAGACTAGACCAGGACTAGACCGGGACTAGACCAGGACTAGACCAGGACTAGACCAGGACTAAACCAAGACTAGACCGGGACTAGACCGGGACTAGACCGGGACTAGACCGGGACTAGACCAGGACTAGACCAGGACTAAACCAGGACTAGACCAGGACTAAACCAAGACTAGACCAGGACTAGACCGGGACTAGACCGGGACTAGACCAGGACTAAACCAGGACTAGACCGGGACTAGACCGGGACTAGACCAGGACTAGACCGGGACTAGACCGGACTAGACCAAGACTAGACCGGGACTAGACCGGGACTAGACCAGGACTAGACCAGGACTAGACCAGGACTAAACCAGGACTAGACCGGGACTAGACTGGGACTAGACCGGGACTAGACCGGGACTAGACCAGGACTAGACCAGGACTAAACCAGGACTAGACCGGGACTAAACCAAGACTAGACCGGGACTAAACCAAGACTAGACCGGGACTAGACCGGGACTAGACCGGGACTAGACCGGGACTAAACCAGGACTAGACCAAGACTAGACCAGGACTAGACCAGGACTAGACCAGGACTAAACCAAGACTAGACCAGGACTAGACCGGGACTAGACCGGACTAGACCGGGACTAGACCCGGGACTAGACCAGGACTAAACCAAGACTAGACCAGGACTAAACCAAGACTAGACCGGGACTAGACCGGGACTAGACCGGGACTAGACCGGGACTAGACCGGGACTAAACCAGGACTAGACCAAGACTAGACCAGGACTAGACCGGGACTAGACCGGGACTAGACCGGGACTAGACCAAGACTAGACCGGGACTAGACCGGGACTAGACCGGGACTAGACCGGGACTAGACCAAGACTAGACCGGGACTAGACCGGGACTAGACCGACTAGACCGGACTAGACCAGGACTAGACCGGGACTAGACCAGGACTAAACCAAGACTAGACCAGGACTATAGACCTGGTAGACCTGGACTATAGATCAGGACTAGACTATGCTTAGACCTGGACTTTAAACCTGGACTATAGACCTGGACTATTGATTTGGACTATAGATCAGGACTATAGACTAAACCAGGACAAGACCACAACTAGACCAGAACTATAGACCAGGTCTAAACCAGGACTAGACCAGGACTATAGATTTGGACTATAGATCAGAATATAGATCAGGACTATAAGACCATGATTAGACCAGAACTATAGACCAAGACTATAGACTAAACAAGACCAGGACAAGACCACAACTAGACCAGGACTAGACCAGGACTACTGACCAGGATAATTGACCAGGACTATTGACTAAACCAGGGCAAGGCTAGGGCTACACCAGACCTATAGACCAGGACTAGACCAGGACTATAGACCAGGACTATAGATCAGAACTATTGATTAAACCAGGACAACACTGGGATTATAGACCAGGATCTATAGATCGGGGCTAGACCAGGACTATTGACCAGGACTATAGACTAAACCAGGACAAGATCAGGACTAGACCAGGACTAAACCATGGGTAAATCAGGACTAGCTCTGTCTAAAGCAGAACTAGATTGGAACTGTAACAGGACTAGATCAGGAGGACTCATAAATAATGTTTGATATTTAAAATGTGCTGAACCGAGTGTTGTGTCGACTGATCCAACATGAGTCAGAGTGGAGCCGTGTCAGTCGGCACCAGAGCACTAGTCCAGGGACTAAACCAGGACTTAGAGCTGGGCAAATCATTTGATTAATTTGTGTTTTGTGAAAAATTGCAAAATTGTGAAATGAAGGATTATTATAAAACAAGTTTACGCTTGGCTGGATTATTAAAGCAGGATTATTGTGCAATTATAATTAGAAGATTTTATTTTTTTGGCAATGTCACCAGCCCTAGTACGACTAAACCAGGACTAGCCAAAACCTAAACCAAGACCTAAACCAGGACTATATACCAGAGCATTATTAAAGCAGGACTTAACTCAGCCTGAACCAGGACTATAGACCAGGACTACAGACCAGGACTACAGACCAGAACTACAGACCAGAACTACAGACCAGGACTACAGACCAGGACTACAGACCAGAACTACAGACCAGGACTACAGACCAGGACTAGAGCATTACTAAAGCAGGACTTAACTCGTACTAGGACTAAAACAGTTTAAACCAGAACTAGATCAGGACTAGACCAGGCGTCAATGAAGACTAGACCAAGACTATAGATCAGGAATATAGATCAGGACTATAGACTAAACCAGAACAAGACTATGGACTAGGCCAGGACTATAGGCCAGGACTATAGATCAGGACTATAGAGTAAACCAGGACAAGACCACAACCAGGCTAGAACTATAGACCAGGACTATAGCCTAAACAAGACCAGGACCGCAATTACACTATACACCAGGTCTATTGACTAAACCAGGACAAGACTAGGGCTAGGCCAGAACTATAGACCAGGACTGTGGACTAGGACTATAGATTAGGACTATAGGCTAAACCAGGACAAGACCAGGGCTAGACCAGGACTAAACCATGAGTAGAGAGCATTACTAAAGCAGCACTTAACTTGTACTAGGACTAAAACAGTCTAAACCAGAACTAGATCAGGACTAGACCAGGAGTCAACGAAGACTAGACTAAGACTAGACCAAGACTAGACCAGTCCGAGACCAGGAGAAGTCATAAATATCTTGTTCTGTATGTTTAAAATGTGTCCAAATGTGAGTTATGCCCACTGAATGTAACATGAGTCAGTGATCAGCAGAACACTCCAGTGGCACGTCCATTTTGCCAGCACGAAGACTAAACCAAGACCAGACCAAGACCAGACCAAGACCAGACCAAGACCAAGACCAGACCAAGACTAAGACCAGACCAAGACTAGACCAAGACGCGATCAAGACTAGACCAAGACTAGACCAGGACTAGACAAGGAGTCAGCAAAGACTAGACCAAGACTAGACTGAGACTAGACCAAGACTAGACCAAGACTAGACCATGACTAGACCATGACTAGACCAAGACTAGACCAAGACTAGACCAAGATTAGACCAAGGCTACACCATGACTAGATCAAGACTAGACTAAGACCAGACCAAGACTAAACCAAGACCAGACCAATACTAGAAGACTAGACCAAAACTAGACTAGACCAATACGAGAGGACTAGACCAAGACTAGACTGAGACTATACCGAGACTAGACCGAAACTAGACTGAGATTAGACCGTGACTAGACCAAGACTAGACCAGGACTAGACCAAGATGAGACCATGACTAGACCAAGACTAGACCATGGCTATACCAAGACTCGATCAAGACTAGACCAAGACTAGACCAGGACTAGACAAGGAGTCAGCAAAGACTAGACCAAGACTAGACTGAGACTAGACCAAGACTAGACCAAGATTAGACCAAGGCTACACCATGACTAGATCAAGACAAGACTAAGACCAGACCAAGACTAAACCAAGACCAGACCAATACGAGAGGACTAGACCAAAACTAGACCAGACCAATACGAGAGGACTAGACCGAGACTAGACTGAGACTATACCGAGACTATACCGAAACTACACCGAGACTAGACCGTGACTAGACCAGGACTAGACCAAGATGAGACCATGACTAGACCAAGACTAGACCATGGCTATACCAAGACTCGATCAAGACTAGACCAAGACTAGACCAGGACTAGACAAGGAGTCAGCAAAGACTAGACCAAGACTAGACTGAGACTAGATCAAGACTAGACCAAGATTAGACCAAGGCTACACCATAACTAGATCAAGACAAGACTAAGACCAGACCAAGACTAAACCAAGACCAGACCAATACTAGAAGACTAGACCAAAACTAGACCAGACCAATACGAGAGGACTAGACCAAGACTAGACTGAGACTATACCGAAACTAGACTGAGACTAGACCGTGACTAGACCAAGACTCGATCAAGACTAGACCAAGACTAAACCAGGACTAGACAAGGAGTCAACCTAGACTAGACCAAGACTAGACCAAGACCAGACCATGACTAGACCAAGACTAGACCAAGACCAGACCAAGACTAGACCAAGACTCGATCAAGACTAGACCAGGACTAGACCAGGACTAGACAAGGAGTCAGCAAAGACTAGACCAAGACTAGACCAAGACTAGACCAAGACTAGACCAAGACCAGACCAATGACTGGACCAAGACTAGACCAAGACCAGACCAAGACTAGACCAAGACTCGATCAAGACTAGACCAGGACTAGACCAGGACTAGACAAGGAGTCAGCAAAGACTAGACCAAGACTAGACCATGACTAGACCAAGATTAGACCAAGGCTACACCATGACTAGATCAAGACTAGACTAAGATCAGACCAAGACTAAACCAAGACCAGACCAATACTAGAAGACTAAACCAAAACTAGACCAGACCAATACGAGAGGACTAGACCGAAACTAGACTGAGACTAGACAGTGACTAGACCAAGACTAGACTAAGACTCGATCAAGACTAGACCAAGACTAAACCAGGACTAGACAAGGAGTCAACCTAGACTAGACCAAGACTAGACCAAGACTAGACCAGTCCTAGACCAGGAGAAGTCATAAATATCTTGTTCTGTATGTTTAAATGTGCCCAAATGTGAGTTATGCCCACTGAATGTAACATGAGTCAGTGATCAGCAGAACGCTCACACACACCCCAGTGCCACGTCCATTTTGCCAGCACGAAGCAACACTTTTTCTGCTGTGAGCTCCATATCCTGCTCCACTCCTCCTCCTCCTCCTCTTCCTCCTCTCCCTCCATCTGAGGTTAGGGCCACTTTACGCTGCCAAACACACGGACCACTACCACTTCTCTGGACCGGACGAGACAGCGGATTCAGTGTTACAAGCGAATGTGAGCCCCATATTCCTGCTATTATATGTTCCACTTATTCAGCTCTGGGAAATCGCAGTTTTCCTGAAAGTTCGCATCAGCACTTAGTATGTGAGCTGGCAAAGGGTTAGATTGGAGTAGAGCCTAAAATGTACTTATAAAATATCCTAAAGTACAGTGTAAAACGTGTCCAGACAACTGTTTTACCTCAAGTTACCTTTCGATTTTTTACCACAAACAAATAAAAGCGTAATATATTTTTCTATGTAAGCTGCATGCTTGTTTATTGCTGTATTGACCTTATTCAGGAAGTTGCCTCTGGCGCCACCATTAGCATTCCTCTCTTATATTTTAGTAAACAAATGAAAAGTGTGGTATTGCATATCACTAGTTCAGGATATTGACTAATGGTTAAAAGGTGCAGCATGAAACTTTTAGGAGGTGGAACGTCATCTGCATGATTCAATGAAAACAAAGTTAAAACTGTACTTCTGAACGTTCTCCATAGAGAGTGTGACAGTTCAGTCTCTGTCAGGGTAGTTTTATATGACTTTCAATAAAATTATGCAAATATGTATGTTGTATGGACTAGGGATGGGCATGATTAGTCAAATAATCGATAATTGATCATTAAGAATTTTGTCGATCACGTTCGTTTTTAATCGACAAACCAAATGTAGGTTCCTGTGCGAAGCGTAAAGAGACGAGGCTGCGTCTGACAGCGCAAACACTGGAGTTGTGGCCTCACAGTCCCACGTTTGGGCTATGGCACCGCCTTAGAGATCACTGTACACCTCAGTGAGTGTGTTTACATGCTGTGACGGAGCAGGCTCGTCCCTAAGAACGCCGTCCTGGGGGAGAGCACGTGAAGATGCGCGCACCCGTTTCCGTAGTTATTGCGCACCGCTCGCCGTACCAGTTCCTACCAAAATCACTGTTTTACAATAAAATTCTCCCAACATCTCCTGCGTGTCTTTCCGCGACTAAGGGTGCACACTTGGAAGCGCTTATTCAATTAATCTAAAGCACGCCAATCCAGACATTCACTTACCCTCGCGCCGCCGCCTTCGCCCTCCTTCCGTGGTGTGTACTGGCAAACCCGGACACATCCGCGCTGGGAGTTTTAAATCCGGTCGTTGCGTGGGTTCCGGGAATCAGGTGGGCAACAACTAATTTGCATGGGCAATTAAATGTATTGTCTGTCTCTCAGACGTTGTATTTAAGACCTGTTCATTCTGGGCGCAAGCTATTACGGGTATATAACCATCGTGCTATAGAACATAGGCCGTTTGATTGTAGAAACGGCGAAATCATGATTATTGGGGGGAATTATATAATGTGGGAGGGGCAAACCGGGAATATAAAGGTGCGCTCTCCAGCTCTGTGGGCAGTTGCGACCAGGTTGCAGTGGAGGTAACTTGGGTGGAGTGAGCCAGAGCGAACGAGCGACCGAGAGCGTGAGTGAGAGAGCGAGAGAGAAACTTTGCCGGACTTAAAGGGGAAGTCCACCAAAAAACTTTTGTCATTTTTGTTTTTCACACCACCACTGTAAATATTTATCCACTCACGTTTGGCACCTTTTGCACTGTTGGAGAGCACAATAAATCACCGAAAAGCATTTCCTGCCTAAGCCTGAGTTTTTTTTGCACATGCACATCAGTGTCCCGGGTATGATCGGTCCCAGTTTTGAGTGTCCTGGTTTCGTCGTGGTGCATGTGAACGCAGTATCCCGGTTACTGCAACATAAAGTTGAGTGCACATGTGTCTAAAAAAAACAAAGGGTTTTCAGTCTTTTCATCACAACAGTAGCCAAAATAAATAAAGAGACCAACATAAACAAAGTGAGTGAAATGACTTAAATAAAACTGCGCACGTCTGATCTCTGAAAACATGAACCATCTCCAACGCGACAATATACACACAGAACAGATTCACCATCAGTATCATCAACATCCCTCTGTCACAGAAAAAACACACATGTTCCACTGTCCTTTAATCCAACGGAAAAAAGTGAAACATTATTTGTAAACGTTGTGGGTTGGGGACTTGGTGGTAGGTTGTGTGAAATGTATTCGAGTACAGGCAGCAGGTAATTAGCAAGTCTTGAATACCAAAATGGATAAATGTGGAGTTGGAGGGATATGTTATACACCATATTGTTGAAGATGAATGTCAAAGGAATTACTGTACATTTCCATGCATTTCCAACTAGTTCCATAGGCGGAGCTCCTACAGACCAAATAAGAGTATGTGAAGATGCAAACCAGCTCAGGCTTAGGGACTTGACAGAAACATACTTTTATTTCAGTCTATCTTTAGTAGGGGTCTAATGGTACACAAAAATCCTCATTTTTGAGGTCACGGTTCGGTTCATTTTCGGTTCAGTACAACGTGGGAACAACATGCAAAACCTATTTGCATGTTGTTTATTTGTGTGTTTATTAAATTAACAATTTGTTATGACATAAACATAAACAGGAAAACGTGCTGTTTGGTAATACTAACAAGTTAAATAAAATAAGCAATAAATGTATGAAATATTACAAAAAATGTATTCCTTGTAAACAAAACGTTTCAAAAAGTAAAGCACAGCACAAACAGTTCCAGCATGAAGTTTTACTCAGTCTTCTTAATTTCTCTGTGTGGCTGCACATGTAGAGGCAGAATGTAAACACACACAAATTACACTAACTCGCTCGTGCCCCTGCACCAAACTGAATGTCCCGTACCAAACGATTCGGCACAAATACATGTACCGTTACACCCCTAATTTTTAGGCTAAAAAGTTACACACTGTGACTTTAAGCCAGTCAGTAAATGAAGTTTATTTGCGTATCTTTATCAGTTTTACTGCTCATTGAGTTTTCAGCACTGGTTTAGTGAGTACTGACAAAACAAATAAAAATGCATTTCTATCGGGACAGAAAACACTGTATCACTGCATCCCATATGGTACAAAGCTAACAGCTAAGTTGATTTAGCTCAATATAAATGTTTAATTAGGGATGCACCGATCCTAATATCAGTTCAGTCGATAGCCTGTTTGGACATAAACTTAAGTATTAAGACTGGCCACAGTTGGTCCAGAAAGTCTCACTGTTAGAATTTTTAATTATACAAAGTTGTTATGTAGTTATTTGAGAGATAAATAACAGATGCATTGCACATTTGGACCTGTTTTGTCTTATTTTACGCATGCTTTAAGGAAATAAATGGTGTTGTCAGTCTGTGCAGTGATATCCTGATGTAAACTTAAAGCTATAGTGTCAGAATTGGAACTGAAAAAGCTGTATGGGTGCATTCCTGCTTTTAACGTATGAGACTTACTGTAGTGTGATAAAACTGTACTCACGACTCAGACACAGCAACTTGAGAGTGTAAAACTGCATCTCCCAGATTAGCTGCTATGAATGCCATTATCGAGTTCAGTCACTGTGTTGTGTGCGTTTCAACACTGGTACATGTGCCATATGCCCTGCCAGCTCTCATTTGTATTCAGCGCCACAACTGCACACACAGAGAGAGCCCCGAGAGCGAGTGTGACAGCAGAGGACCAGACCTGGCAACCCCCACCTCCAATCCAGACTGACCCACTCCACCCCGGACACTCCAGGGAGCACGACACACAGGCCAGAGTCAGTCCAGCGTTCATCAAACATTTAGGGACAGCGTTTGCAAGTATTTTAAACTTGACAGCGTGCACTTGGCTTTTATAGATAGAGAGCGCTGGCAAAAATACTATAGCGCAGAAATAATTACTAGGGGTGTCACATTATCGCGTTAATCGCGATTAATTAATTACAGTCATATTTAGCGCGTTATGTTTTTTAATCGCGTTAATCTCATTTTTAATCTCTAACTTTACTGTTTCTGTATGTGAGTTGCTTTATTATAAAACCTGTTTTTATGTGTTGTTGGGACAACAACAACACACACACACACAAAAACACATTTATAATTTTTTTTTATTTCGGTAATTCCACTCATTGCTGGAAACCCACACAAAACGCGCGCAGTAAGAGCGATGTAAACGTCATGTTAACGTTGGCGGCGTCAGTCGCACAATGGACGAGGTCGAAGAGCCAGTAGAACAGAGGCAGCAGTGCACAGGTAAAAACACATTCGTGTCTTGGAAATTATTCTCCCGACGTGAAATATAAAAGAAAATAACAAATATAATATCGCCTACAACTTAAATGTCACTGGTGAAAACAACCTGCATAGACTCATGATGTCTGCACTACTGTCCTATAGTGACCTGCCACATGAGGGAGCACACGCACACAAACACACACAAACACACACACACACACACACACACACACACAACACACACACAAACACATTCATCATCGTCATTAACCTGAGAACGCGCGGACCACGTTTCCTTCCGTAGTTACTGCGTGGACACCGACGTGCTCCCGTGAGCCGCGTGTGGATCGTGTTTTCTCGCGTACGCGGCGCGTAAACCGCGCTTCCTCCTGTGCGCCTCTAAACCAGAACTAACACCAAGACTAAAACCAGGACTAAACCAGAACTAAAACCAGAACTAAAACCAGGTCTAAACCAGGACTAAACCAGGACTAAACCATAAACCTCCAGGACTAAACCAGAACTAGGACTAAAGGACTAAAGGACTAAAACAGGTCTAAACCAGGTCTAAACCAGGACTAAAACCAGTGATCTCATATATAAAACATTTCTCTATCAATAATATTTTTAATATGGTTAAGGAAAGACTGGACTTTTTATTGTCTTTAAGTCGACAAAAGTTATTATGTTCAGATTTCCTCGTCTTTGCTACTTTACAGCAAACAGTTTCTTATTCATGGAGACTTGGGCTCAACAGCCAAATTTGGAAGAGATTTGTTAAACAATAAATGACTTTATAAAGTCACTTTTTAAAATCTATATCAGTCTTTTGATCTGCCACAATAATGTAATAATGAATTTAAATAAAAATACCTCAAATTGAAGGCTTTTCTCAGCAATTTTTAGGTGAGATTAAAATGAGATTAATTAATTACAGATCATAATTAATTAATCTCTCAATTTTTTTAATCGCATGACAGCACTAATAATTACATTTTATAATAACATTTGTTGAAAGTCGAGAGGTGACAGAACTTCTCGGTGACTCCCAAAAGTCTGATTGTAAATCTGATTTCTGCAGTTGATCATTATTGAAAGGTCACGTAAACAGTAACATCTAATGCGAGAAATCAGATTTGTTTCTGATTGTTCACTGATTAACTGACGACTCTCTCCAGTTGTTTTTGATGGACAAATCTGGGTTATTTGATTATTCTAGTTATTTGATTTTTACTGGCCATGTAAATGTCAGCAAACTGATATAAATGAAAACAAAAAAATAATAAATCCATGCGTACCAAGTGTGGAAAAAGAGGCTAATAATACAGGTATTAAAGCGCTGCTGATCCAGGAAAATTTTAGTTATCGTTTTAGTTATCAGGTATCAGTTCATGATATCAGTTCAATCAATATCCTGACTCATGACTGAATAATGTAGGCCCAGGACATTTTATGATTCATACAAGCTGTTCAGTAGTTACTTGCAGAATACATAACAGTTTCATTATTGTTTCCCAAAGACTGAGATTTTTTTTGGGTCGCCTTGTCACAGTCTGCATGTAGATCTGCAATATACAGTCCTGACACATGTTGAAATGTTAAGACATGTTTTGTATAAGTTCTAATCTTTTTGTAATTATTTTATTGTCTATTTTGTTCTAATGTTGCTGCTTCAATTGGAATGTTGAAAAGAAAAAGAAATGGGTTACGTTTAATGTCCAAATAGGCGACTTATGGATGTCCTGTTTAACACTTATAATACTAATTGTTCAGAGAGACACGATCACTCAGTCAGCCAATAAAATATCCTCATTAATGTTCAATATTGGTCAAATCCACCTTTATGTTGTGATTTACAAATAATGTTTATTGACTTGGGTCATGAAGGTTTGTGACTTTTAAAATATGAGTCCCCAGGAAAAAAATAAATAAAAAATTGGGCAACACTGAGTTACATAATACAATTAGATCAAATTTGTGAAAAAAACAAAATGAAAAAAAAAAAGGATAATGATTTGTTTTATTTAAATGAATAATGGAAAAAATGGATAATGGCCGTTTTTTAAATTTCAGTGACTTAAACTGCGATGCCGGAATTTTGCGCCGCATATGGACTCAACCAGGACTAAAACAGGACTAAACCAGGTCGAAACCAGGTCTAAACCAGGACTAAACTGGTCTCAGTCCTGGTCTCAGTCCTGGTCTCTGTCCCGGTCCCAGTCTCAGTCCCGATTTCAGGCCCAGTCTGGTCCCAGTTTCAGTCCCAGTCTCAGTCCCGGTCTCAGTCCCGATTTCAGGCCTGATCTGGTCCCAGTCTCAGTCCCAGTCTCAGTCCTGATTTCAGGCCTGATCTGGTCCCAGTCTCAGTCCTGTTCTCAGTCCTGATTTCAGGCCTGGTCTGGTCCCTGTTTCGGTCCCTGTTTCAGTCCCGGTCTCAGTTCTGGTCTCAGTCCCGGTCTCAGTCTGTATATTGAGAGGGAAAAAAATCCCATTTTCAATCCCTACACTGGTATGGGTTATATCAGATATCAGCAGATACTTAAAGACACAGGATTGATATCAGTGTTGGAACTGAAAATCCTGGAACTGAAAAACCCGGACCGCTGAGTCCCTATTAGTAGTTCCAAACAAATCCTCAAAATGGGATCTACATGGACAAAACACCTGAATAAAACACACAAACCCAGACTGAATTCAACTGGGGATTTGCCATGCAGTGAAAAGACAACACTGCACATTTTACACAATGCAAAACATACTTCCACTCCAACTGCGTGATAGCTGTGCAAGAACAAATGCTACTTAAAGTTACTTCTTGACAAATAAAATAAAGAAATGGCAAATGAGCAGTGGATTCATGGAGACAGATCGGGAACACGGCAGCTGTTTTATGGGTGCGTCTGCTATTCAAATGATTGTGTTTATTTTGCAAATCAAAACACAATAAATCGAACCATACTGTGATATAAACATCAGCTGGATGCATCTCCAATGAGCCCCAAAAACTGCTGTCTCACCCCGACATAAAGCCAGCAACTTCCTCTTATATGCAACATTTCGAGGACACAAGATGTAATATTGTGTTTTAGTTAAAGGTGTTTGTTAAAGGTCCTGCCTGTATTTCACAAAATTGTCTCCTGTGAGCTTTAAGTCATATTAGAAGTTTTGTTCCCTCCTCATAAACAGACCTGGAGTTGTGTTTTGTTTCATTCACATTTGCGTAATCCTGCATTATTAGTCTATCTACATCTCCAAAACTCAAAATGCCCTTAAATGTTCACAATTCTGATGCATTAAAGTGGTGCAACATTGATAAAAACATGGAAGTACATTTCACAAACAAACCTCCTACTGGTGCAAAAACTGTAACACAACCACAACTGAATCTGGGTGCCGTTCGCTGTCACGCACCGAGGACACATCGAATCATAGAGAGCCATTTGGGGTTTATTGCCAACTTGTTTTGGTCGTGAAGATCTGAATGTAGGAGCTCATTCTGCTTCCTTATTGAACAATCCTCTTGAAAACCAAATGACAAAATATAAACATAAGCAGCATTACAATACAGTTCAGGACCAAACATCAGAAACTTTATGTAATTTAAACAATAGAAACAAAAGAGCTGTGTAACAAGCTGATAAGCTGCTTTAAGTACCAGAATACTTTTGAAAGAACTCTAAGTTTAGTATTTAGCACTGGTTTAAAGGGTCAGAGTTCCCACGGTCACGGAAAAGGACCGTGGGAAGACGTCATGGGAATTTAAATGTCATTTTCCCGGTGTTGGAAAGGCAGCAGGTTTGTAAGGAGCGTCCACTCGAGGTGCTGAGAGTTAAAATATGCTTCAGTTCAGAGCACACTGCGCCGCTGTTTTAATTAGTTCGTGAGGCTGGGGCGTGCAGATACATAACGTCAGCTCAAGTTGTGCGTTGTTGACAAAAAGTAAGTTTACGACATTCAGGGCTGCATAGACATTTTATAAATCCTTTGCTATTGTTTCACACATATCAGGATGTGTTGTTCATGTTCTTATAATATCTGTTTAGTTCAGTTTATAAGGAGTTGGCTTAACTTAGACACTAATGCCATTTCTTGCATGTTGTGCTGTGTATGTTCATTATAGTTATATTATGTTATATATCTTTATTCTGCGTCTCTTATTTAGACGCTCCATGTTTACTGTTCATGTTTGTTACTGTATGTTTAGTAATACACCTTTACTGTATCACTGTGTAGTACAGCTTAATTTGTTTATTCTTTTTCTTTATAGATCACACATCCATAATAATGTTCCTATGTTGATGTGAGCTTCATTAAAGTCTCCTAAATTTTACCATCTGCATCCTGTCTCCTGTGTCCTGACCAACACTCCAGGGCGAGTATCACTATCCGAGCTAAAACCTATACAGTTCGTAAGCCTGACAGATGGTACTCTTCAAGACCAGGCCTGGAAAGGTCACAAATTCAGTGAAAGATTCGGAAAATTCGTGGAATATTAGTATCTCTTTCACGCAACTGCAACATTCTGTTAAGTTATCATTAGGCTATTATGATTATTTTCAAATGTATGTGCCTTTTGTTTAAAAGAGACGACAATAAATGCACTGACAGTATTTTGAATGTTAAAAAAAAAAAACACTATAATACCAAAAAAAGGGTTAACATTTCATATTTAGCCCTAAAATTATGATCAATTCTACACATGTAGGTGCTGTACAGTCATGGAAAATTCACTTTAGGTCATGAAAAAGTCATGGAAAAGTTTAGAAATTTTGTCAGTGAAAAAGAGTGGGAACCCTGAAGGGCTCGTACTACTCTATTTTCTGTTCTCTATTTATAATGATGTTTAGGCTGAGTTCTTGTCTGAGAATAAATTGGAATTGAAATAACCAATCTCTGCTGAACAAATGGTAAAAGACAGCTGTGGCATATGTGGCTGCAAATGTGGCAGGAGATCTTCCAGAGGAAGCACTTTGAGGGAATGGACCATTTCATCACCAACTAAAAGCACCAGAGTAGAGTAAGAACCTTTCCTGTTATGTTCCTGGATCCTCCTGGACACTGTTGTGATTCTACAAGACACAGAGAAGAGACACTTTTGACTCTTCCACAGGATCTGCTGACCCTCCCTGACCAGTCCTCCTGTTAAACTGCACTGAGACACAAAGGACACTGAGATGCGCAATGAAAATGTTACAGCAATATCAAGAGCAACAGTTTGGTCCCTCAAATCTTGAATTTTCTCTCTCTCTCTTTATTTCTCAAGTTGACAATTTTGAAAGCTCATTGCGGGTGCGGGCGGGTGGGATGATAAACTGCAGTCCCGCAAACTAAATATGAGTGTAAAATAAAATATACAAATGATTAATGTTTGCCTATCATACATCATTTGAGCTGGATATTTTATTCGGCATTAATAAAAACATTTTAAGCAGCCTAAATTTGCGGACGTGGTCTAATCTCGCGCTCATTTTAGACAATTCCTTTCCGCTTCTCCGTGTTTGATAGGGCTTAAGAAAGCGATCGTCTCCATCTTGCAGGATTTGCAGGCGGGAGCAGGACAAAATACCGCAAATGTGGGCGGGAGCAGGCCTGAAAATTCTGTCCCGTCCAGACTTCTAATGTAAACACAGTGATAATGACACATGTGTGAATGAAACAAAACACAACTCCAGGTTTGATTTTTGAGGAGGAAACAACATTATAGCATGACTTAAAGCTCACAAGTGTAAATTTTGCGACCTTTAACATTCGGCCAAGTGAAAATTCTCTTCGTTATAAGCTATTGTTATGAGTGGAATACATATCTGAACATTTCCCTTTAAATCTCCAGACGGATATGAAATATTCAAGGAAAATCTCGCGTATTCCTTCTACCTTCATCTCCAAAGTTCACCCGTGTGCATGACTTCTCCTCGGGGACAAAGCAGAGCAGTGGTGGACGGACAGCTGAAGACAGGAGGACAACATCAGTGAGGTGTTTATTGTGCGTGTTCTGACAGGAGGAGACAGCCTGTTTCATAAAACTACTGTCACGTCAATGTGATCTATAATAGTAGTCAGCCCACACAGCTCAGAACACTTGCTCTAAAAACGCTATTTACACCTCGACAAGCTCAATAAAAACTCAAACCACTGGAAACATGTAATTACAGAGGGAGTACTGGACTGGGGTGAAAAACTGTTATTTTTATGTCGCTACTTCAACTTTTAGTGAAGAAAAAAACAGTATATGTAACTTTTGGGGATGTACTAGCTTTGCGGACATGTTCCACAGTATGGCATTAAACATATGTCTAAATGGACCATCACCAGGAGCAGGACCAGACCGACAAACAGGTCCAACCTGTAAAGAAATGATTCTGTTCACAGTGAGACTGCAAGTAGTATCGAAATTAAAACATTATTTGAACAAGTATAATTTAAAAAGTAATTCACAGGATGGAAATGAACCTTTCCTGAATAGCTTTAGAATGACCTTGAGCTGTATCAGAACAAGTATAAGAGCACTTAGACTAGTATATGACCATGGACCACTATGGAAACTACCTGGACGACTGAGGGATTACACAGATATAAGGCCAAGTTGTAATATAAAAGACAGTAATATGATTTAATGTTGAATTTTTTTTCTTAAGAGCATTTTTTACTATCATCGTGGTATCGGAATCAGTGTTGAGTATCGAGTTTATTCCTTTGTGTTCTGCCCACAGTAAAAAAGTTATTCGTGTTATTATTTTATGCTAAACTGTGATTTTGTTGTTGTTCCATTTAAAAAGAAAAAAATCACTGTGTACTCTAGTTTTGGTTTACTTGCATCTTATTTTGAAGGCGCCAGGAAGTAGTCACATGGTCATGAGCTCTGGGCAGTGACCGAAAGGACAAGATCACAGATACAAGCGCTCGAAATGAGTTTCCTCCGCAGGGTGGCTGGGCGCTCCCTTTAAGATAGGGTGAGGAGCTCAGTCACACGGGAGGAGCTCTGAGTAGAGCCGCTGCTCCTCCACGTCGAGAGGTGTAGTTGACGTGGCTCGGGCATCTGTAAAGGATGCCTCCTGGGCGCCTCCCTCGGGAGGTGTTCCGGGCATGTCCCACCGGGAGGAGGCCCCGGGGAAGACCCAGGACACGCTGGAGGGACTATGTCTCTGGGCTGGCCTGGGAACGCCTCAGGATCCCCTCAGAGGAGCTGGAGGACGTGTCTGGGGTGAAGGAAGTCTGGGAATCCCTGCTTAGACTGCTGCCCCCGCCACCCGGCCCCAGATAAGCGGAAGAAAATGGATGGATGGACAGGAAGTAGTCACAATGTATTATGGGTAACAGAAGCAGAATAAACAGCTAAATGAAAACCTGCTTGCTGAGTTAAAGTAGTAGGTTGTGGTGCTAGCTATTTTCTGATGCATTTTTGTTTTTCTGTTACAAAGCTAATGTTCATTTTGTTTGTTTTTCAATTTCACTCAAGCTTTTCACAGCCTGATTCATCAGCTGGTTTCACTTCGTACAAACCGTCTGACCTCGCAGCGTTAGGATTCGTTCGCTCGACAGTAGACAGGCACTTTTTTTTATTTAACCAATCGCTACAATTTGGTCATGATGTGTGTAATGCGCCGCTAACGGGGCTATCCGAAATACTAAGCTTTTTCCAAATCCCACAGGAAGAAAGGCAATAACATCTTTCCCCTTGATAAAATTCAAACATTCTCTTTGTTCCGGCTTTAAATCCTCGATCTCAAGAATCGTTACCAACACAGAATATATGGCTCTTCGCTGATTGGCTGGTGCCCGAACTTGTACTTCTGAGGTTTTTGCGAACTGTCTAGTGTATTTTGATTCCTGACCTAGTCACTGGAGAGAAATTGAGTTGGAGGCACTAGGTGGTGCCAGCCTGTCTAGCTTTTCACGGCACAATTGTAAAGTTTGGTTTGCTGTTGATCTGCATTCACATACACAGTGTATCTAACACATAGTGATAACAGTATTGAAATGTATTTGAAATTTTAGTATCGTGAACAGAATTTTGTTATAATAAAAGCATCTGTAATTGAATAAATGCAAGACTTAAAAAAAAAGTGTAATAACATACTGAACATTCAAGGCAAACCATGGAGACAAGCAGGTGGCAAACCCCAACTTTTCATATGTACTGGCAATATTATTCAGTCTCTTTTTTTATGCATGATGTTACTGAACATAAACAAATTAGAAAGAAATTTTATAGAGCCTTTAAAGGTCAAAATTGATTCATGTGAGCTTCAGGCCATGTTATAATGTTATTACCTCGTCAAAACGTGCCTGGAGTTGTGTTCTGTTTCATTCACACGTGTTCACACATTATTATTAGTCTGTCGACATCTCCAAAGCTCAACTGTGTTCCACCTTGTGATAATAATGTGATAAACCCGTAGTTTTCAAATTAACAGCTCCTTCTACCTTCAGCGCTTCCAGGAAATGATTCAAATGATTCTAGTGAAGATGGAGTTTAAAAACACAGTGGAGCATTTCCTGTATGACACATGACATCAAAAGGCGGAAGAGTGTGTTTTCTTTTTCAGAGAAGAACTCAGCCAAAATATGCATCTAATTATGAAGTGTTTTATTGTCTGAGAATCAGGAAATGCGCCGTTAGGAGGCTATGATGACAATAAACAAAACTGAAGTTAAAATGTGGGTATTATGCAAAATTGTCAGTTTTTTTAGCTTTCAACTAGATTTTTAGCAAGATTATTCGCAAAAAAATTATAGAAAGTTTTTTTTTTTCTCTGCAATTTTTGAAGTACCACAATTTCCTCCACAAACAATAAAATCTTCTGTCTTTTTCTGTGTAAAAACGGCTAAACTTATCATTTAAATCTTTAAAATTATTTTCTTTTATTAGTTTGTAGGTTCTTATACCAGCCGTTTTGTCACTAGATAGTCTCCTAGATGCGTTTAAAATGTGAAGTTTGAACAGAACCCTATTATTAAAACATATTCCAGGGCTGAAATGATCCAAATGATTCTAGTGAAGTTGTATGGAGTTTAAAAACACAGTGGAGCACTTCCTGTATTACAACATGACATCACAGCGCAGTCTGAAGTTATGGTTTTAAGTTTGAGAGAAGAACTCAGACTAAATATGCAGGATTTGTGTGTTGTGAATGAAACAAAACAAAACTCCAGGTCTGTTTGTGATGAGAAAACAGCATTATAACACAGATCAGAAAATATTACAGTATTCAATTTGCGCAGGGTTAAAGAAAACTACCAGATTTCAACTCTTTTATAACCAGTCCTAGCTTTACCTTTTCAATATCTCACTTTCTGCTGCAGTGGGGAAAAAAAATAAAAATCATCAACACCGCACACACACAGATTATTGCTTTCTCAGATGGGCTTTTGTCTTGTCACAATGTTCCTTTCTACTCCCAAGCTCTACAGTAGTAATATAATAACATACACCATCCCCTGCCCCAAATCCAGTCTTATCTGCAGCCATAACCACCCTGTAAGTGCATTTGAGATTGTGTGCTTATTTTGAGGAGCAGTGGGAGTCTGGTGGGCCCTTGGGTGACCCAGATTTGAGTGTCCGAGATGGAGGAGAGGAGGAGAGGAGGAGATGGAGAGGTCCGCCGTGATGGACACACCGGCGTTCTCATTACACAGTGACTAAGGCTGCCACATGCTACAGGGCAGAGTACACTCACATCATATCCACTGAATCCAGTCATGAGTGGGCACCGTCAAACCAGCAGAGGACCAAAACCAAATCTATCACAAGGGACACAAGACGGGTAACAACACTACAACATGTTACAGTTCAGATCTGTGGAGTCGCCCCTATTCACAGAAGGGATTACTGTAATTTCCGGACTATTGAGCACACCTGAATCTAAGCCACATCAACTAAATTTTAACAAAATTTTTAAATTGTACATATATCGGCCGCACCTGAATATAAGCCGCAGGTGTCCACGTCTTCAAGAACATTTTCAAGTTCGGGCCGTCTACTTTTATCGCCTCTGAAAGCTTTTGTCGTCTTTTCGCATAGAGTCAGTTCGTCACGCTGCCGTCTCCAAAATCTAACCATCGACTCATTGATGCCGAGCTCACGTGAAGCAGCTCAGTTTCCTTCCACAGCCACATCAATCGTCTTTAACTTAAAAGCTGCTTCATGTGCATTTCTTCATGTTTTCCATGAGGAGGGTGTGTGTATGAAGCTCAAAATAACTGTTCAGAACACAGTCAAACTAGAATCTTCCTCGCCGCATCACCCCCATCTCTCCCTGCGCGTGTCTCCTGCAGAAAGAGCCTCTGTCCTGTCTGTATCATGTCAGTGTCTTGGAGGATTTCAGCAGATTTCAGACTCTCTCAGGGGCAGGGTTAGTTCTATCAACCAGGTACAAGTGAATGTCCCGCTACTGAAGTTTGAGACGTTTCTTCTCGTCATTTATCCCCCTCACTAATGTTCATTTAGTGTCATAACTTATTTTATCACATGACGATAAACTTTTTGAGTGCGCTGACAATATCGCTAGGTAGTGTAGCAACGTCATGTTAACCCTAGATCCATGTGTAACCGCACAGACAGCGGTGTTTTCTGCACTCAGGCTGCGCGTATCCGCTGTGTTACCAAACCATAGACCATATATACAGTATGAATGGACAATGTGCCAAACAAAGAATCCGTCCATATATTAGCCACATTCTTTTATTAGCCGCAGGGTTCAAATTGTGAGAAAAAAGTAGCGGCTTATCGTCCAAAAATTAAGCTATTGTATTTTAGAATCACCCAGCAACAGAATAAATACTAGATGGATATGTTTAATGTCATGCCATGGTACGTTAAAGGCAAAGCAATAACACCTCCATGAAGACAAGTAGGTAGAGGACAATTCACCAGAAAGGTTTTGCAGTGCAGTGTTCATGGCTTTATTCTATTGTCCTTAAAGGTTGTATGGAGGATTTTTTTGTTCAGTTTCAAATTGTCAGTGAAAGTTTAAAATACCATTACAGAGACGCAGCAGCCTTGTAATTATGATGATAAGAAAAAAAAATAAAAATGAAAATCTATCAACTGTGGACGTAGTGAGGCCAGATAAACATCAGCCAATAGAAAACAAGGCTGCCTCATTTTCTATTGGCTGTTAGGTTGTCAATTAAAACTCCCTACGTTTCTAGTGTAACTGACTCGTCGGCGCGTTGGGATTACGTGGTTTATGCGACGGTTCTTAGAGGCTTTTTTAAACTGTTGCTTCCTCGCAGTTCGCACAAAGTTTGTTGCGATGGCGGACGAGAATCCACGACCGGTTCGCCGCGAAAGAAAGTCAGTTTTTGAGGTCGCCGAAAGAAAAAGAGAAGGAGAAAAGGAGCGAAGACAAACTGAGGTGATTCTTGGAGATTCCTTCCAGCGACGGCGCAAACGAAACAGACGAAGGGTCTAAAAACTGACGCGTCGGTCACGAAAATATTTCTAGACAGGTCACTTGAACAGTAATTCTGAACGCGCACTGGATGTAAACAAATGTGATTTCTAGAGTAAAGAGGCGGGAGGAGGAGATGTTTCTACTGAGGGAGCTGCGGAGGAGGAAGGTGGTGTCACACATGCACAACATTTGAAAAAGAACTGTCGCTGTATTTCACTTCCCTTAAAAAATCCTCTATACAACCTTTAAAAAAAAGAATCAAAGGCAGTCAAGGTGCAGCTAAATAGAAGAAACCTTTTGCCAACAAGGAGCACAATTGTTTTTGAAATATGCTAGAATATCGACTATCATCTATAAAAATTTGTAAAAACAGCTGATTAAAAATTAAATTAGGAGAAACATCTAGTGTAGTCTCCCAAACAAAGGTATAAAGTGAAATTGATGTCTTTTTGTGGTTAATTGTATGGTTCATTCACATTTTGTGCAATACTTTAACCTCAATCCAATCCAAAATAGAGACAACTTTTCTTGTGCCTTTGTCTTGAAATTCGGGCATGGAACCCTTCAGTATTTCGTATGCGCCTTATTGTGGAAACTAAAACCTCAGTGCCTGCTGCCACCAGAGTCTTGCTGCAGTCAGTCGACGGTTTCTTACTCCCTGCCTCCTCAGGACTTCGGTGGCAGCCGTTGATAGTTTCCTCTTTCTGCCACGTCGAGGTAGTGTAGCCACCGTTCCTTTAACTTTGAACTTTCGAACTCTGCTTTCAGCTGTATCTCTAAGGAACATTCAGTGCCTTTGCTATATTTTTGTGCCCTTTTCCTTGTTTGTGCAAGGCAGTGATCTCTTCTCTGAACTTCTGGACAATGATCTTTACTTATTTTTATAGTCTGCCATATTTCTAACATGCGATAAAATGTCACCATCAGCAGTCCAGATATTTGAGAGGTTCTGTGTCAAGTACACCTGATGCAGCTAATGAACCTCTTGCTTTGGTTGCTTCTGGTGCGTTTGAGACCACACCTGATTTGCCGAAGTGTGCTCTCATGAGGAATTCTTTTCAAGGGGCTGAATAATTTTGAGACCGCAGTAGTCATTAAACGTGGCATTTTGTGTTGAATTTGGAGAAACCACTTAGTTGCGTTGAGCTATTTCAATTATTTTTGTTTGCGTTCTTTTTTTTGAAAACAGCTGCTCGTTTGTACATTTTGCCAATAAACCTAATTTTCAGTGGTCCTTGAGCGTATACTAGTCTATGTGCTCTTATACTTGTTCCGATAAAGCTCAAGATCATTCTAAAACTATTCAGGAAAGGTTGATTTCTGACTGAAAATTAAGCAAACACAAAAATAACACCTTCATAGAGACAGGTAGATGACAGACCTTCAACCAAATCACATAGTAGGGTTGTCAAAAGTATCAAAAAACAGATATTAATCAATACTTTCAAAACGAAGTACTCAATTGAGCTAGGATTTTTTTACTTCATTGTGATATCGTAGTCAGTATTGAGTGAATTCCTTAGTATCAAAATAGGGTTTGAAATGTCAGTATCGTGACAACATTATTGCATATTTCACCTTTAAGTTCTTAGGGAGCTACAAATACAAAACAAAAAAAGCTAAATTGTACCTTTAAGAAACATTTTTCATAACATCATCACATAAACTCCCACGTTAAAATAAACCACCGTGGGGCTACACTAAAAAGAGCCTCCACCACTGCTTATGTGTGTATGACTTTGTTTTGCTCACTTCAGCCCTCAGCCTCTAAAATATGGATCTGTAGAGTGCGCCTTGAGTCATCTTGCGTCAAATCAAATGGATGCGAGGCAGGTGGAGCCCTCCGAAGGGACAGGCCCCTCTCGACATGCACTTTGTCATCCGGGCTTATCACAGAAATAAATGAGTGAGTTTTCTAGTGTCCTCACTGCATCCCTCGGACCAGAGACAAACAAAGGGAAGATGAACTGTGCGCTCCCGACTCAGGAAATAGGCCAGGATTGTTGTACAGTAAACAATGCTCTCCTAATAAAGAGACGCTCGGCAAATATTGTTTTCAAGTGTGCAGCCTTTGCTCAAAATTGGGGGAGACTTGTACCAGATTTTTGCAGTCCTTAAAATGGTGTATTGTTGTTGACCTTTAAACACGCTGTTGTACCTTTGCTTTGACATTTAATGTTTCAGAACTTGCTATCTTGGCTATCTTCAGGCAATAAGCAACTTGTTTCCACAGATGGGCTCCAGTACTGGGAATTGGGGTTAGAACTTCATGCTGGCAGCAGAAGGAATTACTAAAAAGCAAAACACAACTAGAGTTAGCAAATTTTCCCAACATGCTCAGATTTTGATTTATTTATTAAAGGTCCTACATTATGCAAAATTGACTCTTGTGAGCTTTTAGCCATGTTATAATGTTGTCATCTCATTAAAAACATGCCTGGAGTTGTGTTTTGTTTCACCAAAGATGTTCATTTTGTCTTCTTATGTAAAGGTAAATAAACTTTACTGTATTGTCTTTAAAATGAACCCAAGAAGTTAATGTGTTTTGTTTCATTCACACATGTTGGAATAACCTTTTATTATTAGTCTACAAAAGCTCAAAAAGCTCTAAGCAAAAATATATAGGCTCTTTCAAACTGTGCTGGACATCTCTGAAGTTTTGCCTGTGATGTAACGGTTACATGGCCGAATTCTTCACTCCGTGGAAACCGTCTGACCTCGCAGCAATAGAATTCATTCGCTCGACGATCAGCGGGTACTTTTTTAAATTTAACCAATCGTTGTTATTTGGTCGTGACGTATGTAATGCGCCACTAACGGGGCTAACTGGTATATTAAACTTTCCCAAATCCCATAGGAAGAACGGCAATAATGTCTTTCCCCTTGATAAAATTCACCAAACATTCTCTTTGTTCCAGCTTTAAATACTCGATCTCAAGAATCGTTGCCAACACAGAATGTATGGCTCTTCGTTGATTGGCTGGTGCCCGGACACGCACTTCCGGGTTTCTTGCAAACTGTCTAGTGTATTCCAATTCCTGATCTAGTCACTGGAGAGAAATGAAATTGAGCAGAGGAACGGTTACATTCCGACATACCACTACTCTGACATTGATGTCCAGTTGTCGGAGTGGTGGCATTTCCATTTTTTATTAGACGTCCCTGCACTCTGACATTGTTTTTTTTTTTTTTCTTCGACTGAGTGGTGGCACTTGAGCTTTTTTTTAAGCATTCTTCCATTCCGACACACGAGGTTATTATTAAGTTGCAGCGGCGCTCTTTTCCGGACAATATTTTCACGGACTGGCGACGTAGGAGGTTTTAGTTCTGGTTTAGTCCTGGTTTTAGTTCTGGTTTAGTCCTGGTTTTAGTTCTGGTTTAGTCCTGGTTTTAGTTCTGGTTTAGTCCTGGTTCTAGTTCTGGTTTAGTCCTGGTTCTAGTTCTGGTTTAGTCCTGGTTCTAGTTCTGGTTTAGCGGCGCGGTCGATGCTGCGTACATGAGGAGGCACAGTCCACATGCCGTATAAAAGGCAAAAAAGATGAAGCTCCAAACTATGAATAGGTTGTCAGAATGGCGGCATCAAAAAGTGTCAGAATGGGGGCAGGTAGGAATGGAGGGTTGTCGGAATGATTGAATGTCGGGGTGGGGATCTGTCAGAGTAGCGGTATGTCAGAATAAGGGTTGTACCCCGATGTAACAATCCTGGGAAATTCAAAATCACATGTATTTTGAGTGGAGCGGGTTTATTAAACAGGATTCAGACTAGAGTGAATGAAGCAAAATACATCTCCTGATATGTTTTGGATGAGGGGACAATGTTATAAAATCTTACTGAAAGTCTGAAAAAAAAAAATCTGTGTGACATTTTTGTATGTTGGGGAATCTAGGAATGATTTTGCACAAACATTTGGTTACAACATTCAACGAAATAGACTGTGATTGCAGAGACATCCTCACTTTTAAATCAATGGGACTTAATAAGCATTCATTTAGCACTAGATCCCACTGGGCTTCATTATTACAAGTCACCAATAGGTCAAACAAATCCACAAAGTAATAACCGTGGCATTATATTGACTGTGTAGAATGGAGGGTGATTGGTCTCGTATTCAACTGATTTTGACAATAAACCATGAGGAACTTTTTTCTGGAAGGTAAAATTACTTTATACCAACACAAAACTGCCTAACGCCAGGTTTACACTTACAAATGCTGTACCTGATTTTCACCGTTGTGAAACGAACATGTGAAAAATAGAAGTACTTA
Organism: Boleophthalmus pectinirostris; assembly: GCF_026225935.1. Lineage (NCBI taxonomy): Eukaryota > Metazoa > Chordata > Actinopteri > Gobiiformes > Gobiidae > Boleophthalmus > Boleophthalmus pectinirostris. Next base: position 29,813,879 of record NW_026571353.1, on the reverse strand, counting down.
ATTTTAAACAGTTTGCAGTGGTCCAAAATTATTCCTATGCATTTTGAGCATCCTAATAATTCACCATGATGAGTTTATAAGCTCTTTTCACAACTCTGACACAGTTAAACAGGGTATCCCCAGGTTTGACTACGGCACATTTAAGACCTTTTAAAGACCACTTAAATAAAAATTAAGACCAACACTGCACCCATTATGTGGGCGAAAAACACCAGATCCAATTTTAATAATGACCAACCAACTACTGGTCCTATATCTAGAATCTAAGAGCCACTGTGGATTAAACCTGCACTTCCCCATGATCCATCCAACGTCTTCCTTCACTCTACTGATTGTTTACTCATTGCCGCCGGTGCCAGAAGCCAAAGTATTGTTTGCGCATACTCCAACTTAGACTTCCTTTCACATTACGTGATTTTACGTTGTGTGTTTTTTTTTTTTCTCCCTCCATTTAACATCGCACTGCAGACCGGTTGAGTATATAAAACATAGGTTCATGAAATTTAAGACCTTTGTGAAAAAAATAAGACTTGAACAACAAAATGTAAGACTTTTTAAGACCTTAATTTAGGAAAATGAAATTTAAGACCTTTTTAAGACCCAGCAGCTATCCTGTTAAAGCTAACAACTAGCATGCAAACACGCATCCTGATTATCAGACAATAAACACTTGATGATTAAAATGTAGCAAGTACACATTGATGCAATGCAGTTTGATGGAAGAAATGCTCAGGTTTTGATTTATGGACTTAAAGGTCCTGTATTCTGCAAAAGTGACCCTTGAGAGTTTTTAGCCATGTTATATGTTAATTGAAAAAAGTCAGATTTTGTATAATATGTGTCCTTTGTCAGAGTGTTTTGTTGGTAATGGTCCTCAGTTCTGCGTTTGGATATTGACCTGTAGTGCTGTTTATACAATAGATCAAATACACGGCCTTTAAAGCGAGTCGGGTGCATGCATGGGCCAATATTGAACTATGTCATGATTTTGGTGGTGAAAGTATTTGATGTCATGTATTTAAGTTAAAAAGACACCAAACATATCAGCCCAAAACAATACACAGTAGACCAAGCCAATTTTAAGATCTGGAAATCTGGAGTTCTCCAAGTTTCACCAGCACCGCTTTGCCGAACCAATGCGGGAAACACTGTGCAGGTGTAGTTGTGGGGAGGGATTGGGAAAGACTAATTTCTCCCTAAACACCACAGTATTCTACCTTTGCTTTGGTATTTAATAGTTTTTTTTTTGTTTGTTTGTTTGTTTTTTACATAAAGGTGCATTGTGTAACTTTTCTGGTCGTTTGTCAAATGATTTTGTCCAGGGAGATGTTATTGCTTTGTCTGGAATGTTTCACAGTATGGCATTAAACTTTTAAATCTTCATAGAGGCCAAACCAGAAAAGTTACAGGTCAGATCTGTGGAGAGACAGTCAGAATGCCTGTTTTTCTATTATTTTTGAGCTATAAAACCAGTAAATTAAACCTGTAATTGAAAAAAAAAGTAAAGTAGAGCTGTTTAATGTCATACTGTGGAACATTCGAGACAAAGCAATGACATATCCATAAAAACAAGCAGATGACAGACCGCCAACCAAAATGTTACACAGTGCACCTTTAAAATCTACAACAGTGGTTTGAACAAGGGCTGCACAATTTTGGAAACAGCAAATCAGTAAACACAGTGTATTTGTGATTTTTCTGAATAGAATTTGTTATTGTGATGATGTGTTTTTAAAAAAGTACAGTGCACATTAGTCAACCCCAGCAGCATTAACATTACATAACAACATAATATTTTATTTTTCAAAAACTGAGGAATTACACAGAAATCTATTTGCATTTTTTTTTTTTTATAGAAAAAGTATAGTTGATAATAATGCACATTGTACTAGGTCCGTCACCTGCTCGTCTTCATGGAGATGATATTGCTTTGTCTAGAATGTTCCACAGTAGAGATTCAACCTATTTATCTTAAGGGATACATTACAGGTCAGATCTGTGGAGAGTCAACCCTATTCACAGAGAGAATGTGTTTATTTAATGTCACTGATTTACATTTAATGTCATACCATGAAACATTCCAGGAAAAGCAATAACATCTCCATGGAGACAAGCAGATGACGGACCCTCCACCAGAAAAGTTACACAATACACCTTTAAACTGGATACACCAGATTTTGTTTTATATTTTTTATGTAGGACAGACACATTCTAAAAGCAGCTCTTAAGGCGGTAATGAGGACGCTGTGTTCTGTCTACAACTAATTATAAAGCGTTTTATCCTCAGAGATCCAGGAAGTGCGCTGTTAGCATGCAAATGTGAGCTGTCACGACAAACATCCTCTGGCCTCTGAAAGTTAGGAAATGTGCTTATAAACTCATTGCAGTGCATCATTAGGATGCAACGAATGCGTTTGGAAATGAGGACTAACTTTGGACCACCGTAAACACACTTTAAGAGAAAAAAAAAAAAAAAAAAAAGATACAGGCCCTTAAACTTTTACAATTGCTTTTTAAATATGCATTGTGTAACTTTTCTGCATGGAGATATTATTGCTTTGTCTGGAATGTTTCCCAGTATAGCATTAAACCTTTCTATCTTCATGGAGACCAAACCAGGCTAAGTTGCAAGTCAGATCTGTGGAGAGGCGACCCTGCTCACAGTCAAAATGCCTGTTTTTCTATGTATATTTGAGCTGTAAAACCTCCTGTAATTGAATAAATATAAGCAAGAAGGTGACAGACCTCTAAAAAAAAGTTACACAGTGCACCTTTAAACTACTAAAAATACAAATTCTGTAACAATCCTGATTTTACTCCATGCACTGAAAGTTGTCTGCTACCCAGTAGAAGTAGTATTTTAATTTTTTATTTTTTCAGTCATTTTGCAGCACTACAAAACAAAACAAAAAACAAAACATTGACTACAACCCCATGGATCATGTCCGAAAGGGTTTAAGCTGAAGTAAAAAATACTTCTAATAATATGTCTAACCCTTTTAAACAATGACAGAATTCTAAGAAAGAAAAGCAGCAAGAGGAACAGCAAGTTTGCATTTACAATTTCACTTATGACTTACTGTATATATAAAACACAAAATATCAAGTAAAAAAAAAAAATAAATAAATGCATAATCCATTCATTCCAGAGCTCTATATCTTTTTTTCTGTTTATGATCATACAAACTAACAATAATGATAAAGAAGGCACCAAATGTATCATTTTTGATTGTATCAAAATAAAAAGCATATGTTTAGTTAAAAGTTGTGGTTTATTCATGAAAACAATATATCAATATATTTCTGTAAGATTTAATTTTTATATTGTTTTAAGTTGGTAACTGCTTTTGAGAGTTGTTCTTGAGAATTGTTTTTTAAAATTCATTTGACCTCTCAGGTTGTATTTCAATTCATTTGTGCACCTAGTTTCTCAACACTGCCTGAATTCTTTCTTTTTTAATAACTTCTTTTTTCAGTTTTAAGATTAATAGTCATTTAATCAAAATCACAATTTAAACAGACGCAAATAGCAAATCACAAAGGCTGCAATTTTTCAACAACAAAACATCTTATTCTGCATAAAAACTGTTATCCCTCTAGTTTAGATCTGTACAAACTTCTTTTGAAATACAGCATAATTAGTTTATATTTATTTATTTTTTTTTTTTATATCGAGCAGCTCTATTTCCAGTCATCTCTTTATTGCATAACTTCCCATCTAATACAAGTTTGTCCTCCACAAACAGTCTATCTCTCCCAGTGCATGAAACCGGAGATGCTTCTTCTCCTCTGGTAATCTGCCTTCATCTCTGCACACAGCTCGCTGTCCTCAAAACATCCTCCCGAGGACTCATCACTAATCAAATCACTGCACCCCTCTAACTAATGTCGCCATGGAGACCATTTCCCAAATGAGCACGGTGACCTTACACAAACAAAAAATACACCATAATTCCCCTCAAACGGATCCCATTATCAAACACGTGATCAGGCGGATTTAAAATGCAAAATTATTACATGTTTTTTGTGAAATATAACCTATAATTATATTCAAAATTTTACTAATGTTTCTTTCTATTAAATTTTTTTATTTACATTTTTTTCTGGCCAAGTTTATTTTTATTTCCTGCACTGGAAAAACAAAACAAAACAAAACAAAAAAACAATATTTAGGTAAGTTAATGACTTAAATTAAGAACATTTTATTTTATTTGAGTAAATTCAACTTGACAAGTAAAATTATCTACCAATGGTATAAGTGTGTTTTTCTTAATTCAAGCCGCATTCGATTTTGTTTCTTGTTTTACGTATAAAAAGTTGTTGTTTTTCTTATTTTAAGTGTAGCAGAATGCATTTTAAAATTTTAAGTACAAAAAGTCTTGTTCCACTGGTAAATAATTTTAATTGTCAAGTGAAATTTACTTAAATCATGATCAAACTTTCTTAATTCAAGTCATCTTAACTTGGGTAGATTTTTTTTTTTTTGCTGTGTGGTTGGACATAGCAGATGTTACCTACTGTATCAACCATATTTTTTAAGAGCCAATACTAGTTGCACAATAGTTATGATCTGACAAATAAAAATAAAATACAGTAGCTTTATTCTGTTATAGCTACCATCTGGAAATAGACTGGCTGACCCACCCTTGTTGTATTCTCACATGTCACCACTAGAGGCTATCTACATTACTGCTGTCTGATAGTGATCCAGCTTGAGCCTGACAAGACACACACACACACACACACACACAAAATCAAACAATATCTAGCTAAATTGAAATGACTTTATTTAAGAAAATGTTACATTATTTGAGTAAATTCAACTTGACAAGTAAAATTATCTACCAATGGAATAAGTTTGTTTATCTTAATTCAAGCAACATTACATTTTGTTTCTTATTTTAAGTCCAAAAAGTCTTGTTCCATTGTCAGATAAATTCTAGCCTGGCTGGCGCAACCTAGTGCCTCCGCTCAGTTTCATTTCTCTCCATTATTCAATCAGAATACAGAAGACTGTTCTCAAAAAACCCAGAAGTTCGAGTTTAGACACCGGCCAATCATCGAAGAGCCATACATTCTGTGTTGTCAACGATTCCCGAAATCGAGGATTTAAAGCTGGAACAGAGAGAATGTTTGGTGAATTTTATCAAGGGGAAAGACATTATTGCCCTTCTTCCTACAAGATTTGGGAAAATCTTAATATACGCATTAGCGCATTACATACGTCACAACTAAAAAGCAGCGAAACGAATTCTAATGCTGCGAGGACAGACGTGATCTACGAAATGAAACTGGCAGATGAATCAGGCTAGATAATTTTACTTGTCAAGTGAGAATTTACTCAAATCATGATAAAACTTTCTAAATTCAAGTCATCTTAACTTGACTAGATTTAGTTTTTTGCATTGAAGAAGAGCAGAGAGCACAGGTGAGTCTGCACAAAGGCCAGTTGAGGGGAGAGGAGGAGGGTTTCACATCTGCCTTCTACTGGTGAAAAAATAAATAAATAAACTTACAGATGGTAGCTTTAAATCAATGTTTAATCTGTATGAAAAAATGTTCCTTGCTGGCAAATTGCATTTTGGATCAATTTTTTCTTATTGATAATGTAGGTAGGTAGCTTAAAGGTCCTATATTACGCAAAGGTCATAAAGGTCAGTGAGCTTTAAGACATGTTATAATGCTCTTCCCACATTCATCAAAAACATGCCTGGATGTGTGTTTTATTTCATTCACACATGTCTGAGTAACCCTTTATTATTAGTTTCAAAATGCTCTGTTTCAAAAGTGTGTTGTCATGAAGTGGTTGTTTTCAACTTAACAGCTCCTTTGACCTTCTCATTTCCGATCCAAATGATTTCAGTGAAGGTGTACGGAGTTTAAAAACACAGTGGAGCACACCCAGTATTACCACATGACATCACAAGGTGGAACAGAGTGTTTTCTGTTTGAGAGAACTCATCTTAAGGGCCTGTTTACACGAGAACACTTGTGGGTAAAAACGAAAATATTTTCTCGGGAGTGCCTTTCGTTTAGACGGTGACGGCGTTTTTGGGGCTTAAAAATCGGAAAAATCTGAAACCACCCTCCAGAGTGGAAAAATTGAATGCGCTCCACCATAGCGTTTCAGTCTCCACTGCCCAAGACGCAAAACTCTGGTCAGATCTGCTCAAGTCACATACATCACCATCTAGCCGCCTGGCATGCATACCCAACCGAATTCCACACACTTCTGCGTCACCGTATGCACACAGATTTTCTCCCGAAAACTAAATCTAAATGCGGAATAAAAAGTGAAGATGCAACGCTACTTTTACGTCTTCTGTTTAGACCATCATCATATAAACGTAGCCTAGACAAGCAACAAAACTGTAGCTCTGTAACAACATAATTTAGTAAAATATATACTTTTGGCGATATAATGATACAGCAGCCCATGATATCGATACTGTATCATCACATTAAACAATATGATCTGTTGATATTTCAATTTTTTTGTGCACCCCTAGCTAGTATTCACATGCATGATTCTTTTTTAAATACATGCACAACTTATGAACAGCTTCACCTTCCAGTCTGAACATCTTATTCAGACTGGAGGGAGATGTAATTTAGCAAAGTTTTATAATGCAGCTTTAATAGGCGTGGGACAAAGATTTTAGGTTCTAGATACAGTTGGGCCCGATCAAGCAGAAGTAAACAGCAAGGCCAACAATTCAAGTTAATGCATCTGATATAAAAATGTATTCAACAGATACATATGTACTCTAGTTTATGAAAATGTTTACCTTTTTTCTGTACCATTTTTGGTTCTAAAGTTACATACAGTTTTAAACAGACCATGTATGAAACAAGGAACTAAAATTTATTTCCCAAATTTCAAAGACCTGAAAATCATGTAAATAAATTGATGTATTTCATCATATCTTGTGTTATTCGATCTTTGAACTGTTGATGAAGGTACATGGATTTTTTTTTTTAAAAAATGTATTTAAAATGATAAAAATTTGCTTGGAAGGACTGATGTATTTTATAGAAATAGTTTCCTTTCATTTTGAAGTAATATTAAAGTATTCGAAGAAAAAAGCGACAAATTATACAAAATCATGCACCTTCTACTTGTTTGCACAATTTTCCCTCTGTTACTTTTCCCTCCGTTACCATGACCTTTCTTAATAAAAAATCTCATGAGTCAAAAAGTAAGAGGTTTTTCAACTTAATCTTGTACCATATGGTAGAAAACTATATGAAGCAAATATTCAAACCAGTTTGTTAAGGATATGTAAGTGAGAACCAAGCTAGTTATCACTGTTTATATTTATTGCCCAAAAAGTGCTGCATATTTCATTCCCTCCGTTACCGACATGAGTTTTTAAAATTTTTTGTCAACAACTTGAAAGAATATCACAGGTTTAACTTTACCCTGTTGGAGTGTTAACTCCAACAGGGTAAAGTTCCTACATTCTGATACCTTATTTCAATAGTCCCTCTAGTTTCTGAATAAGAGACTATTTGAATGTAAAAAAATCTGCCCCTGTTTCCCTCCGTTATCACTTGACTGGACCCAACTGCAGTATTTCTCAACCAGGCAGGTATGTTTTTGATGTGCCTACATTATAAAAAGGCACTGCGCTGTGTATAAAAAAAAAAAAAATGTGCATGGTTTGTGTGTTAAACGTGTGAATGAAACAATACTGGCCTGTTTGTGACGAGGAAACAACATTATAAAATAGATCAGAAAATGTAACCACTTTAAAACTCACCACCACTTCCTATATTTTTATTATACTTTTCAACTTTTTTTTTCCCACAAATTGACTGTAAAGAGATGATAAATATTAACCACATGTACCACCCCATCAAACGAAGTCATAATTCAACAAAAATGAAAGCCTCTCTTACGCACACTAAACTACAGCCATTACCGAGGGCGGAGTTATGCAAATGAATGAACCCTGTAGAGCTAATGCACGGGTTAAAGGCACCGTATTATCTGTAGTGGTGAGGCGGGCGGTGCAGATTGTTCAGTTCGGCGTGGTTTTATAGCTCCAGATGGAACGGAGAGAGACACAGAAATGAATCCTGCCATTATAGAGCAGCATATGGAGGGGCTATCAGGGCAAAGTAATGGGGAGGAAGAGCAGCAGCAGCGAGGCCAGTGTTGGAGCTGTGAGTTAATGTTAATCAAAGTACAGAAGAGGGAAGGAGAAGAAACGAGGATATAGTAGCAGAGGCGCGTAGGAGCTGCAGGCTGAAGATTCGGTATTTTTTGGACTTACTGGTGTTTGTAAAAAAGCTGATCAAACCCATGATTTGCAAGTGTAATCTGTTTTATACGGCCAATAGTAAGGCTGGGTATCATTAAGAAGTTGCTGATACGATACATACCTCGATACATGGGCCACGATACGATACATACCGATACATAGGCCACGATACGATACATACCTCGATACATAGGCCACGATACGATACATACCTACGATACATAGGCCACGATACGATACATACCTCGATACATAGGCCACGATACGATACATACCTCGATACATAGGCCACGATACGATACATATCTCGATACATAGGCCACGATACGATACATACTTCGATACATAGGCCACGATACGATACACACCTCGATACATAGGCCACGATACGATACATACTTCGATACATAGGCCACGATACGATACATACCTCGATACATAGGCCACGATACGATACATACCTCGATACATAGGCCACGATACGATACATACCTCGATACATAGGCCACGATACGATACATACTTCGATACATAGGCCACGATACATACGATACATACTACGATACATAGGCCACGATATACGATACATACCTCAATACATAGGCCACGATACGATACATACCATACATTCGATACATAGGCCACGATACGATACATACCTCAGATACATAGGCCACGATACGATACATACTTCGATACATAGGCCACGATACGATACATATCTTGTTGATAAAGTGCACTTTCGGTTCGATAAGGTATATTTTAAATCAATTTGATACAGTTCAATAAAAATAAAGGCTAAATCAAAGTCTTTGTTAAACCACTTCTTGTTCAAATGAAACACAAACATTTTACTCAACAAAACATTGAAAATGTCAAATATGTCGCATAAATGAGTTTCCTTCCTCTAAACAAGCAACAAAACTGTAGAGCTGTAACAAAAGAATTGAGTAAAATATACCAAAAAATACTTTTGGCAATATATCGACACAGCAGCCCATGACATCAGTACTGTATCATCACATTATACGATACAATATTTCGATATTTTTGCTCTTCTCCACCTTCAAGGCACTCAAAGCTCTTTAAATCAAGGAAGTACTCGCCCATTCACACACCAATGGCACCTCCAAACTCTGGGTCTGACAAACAAACAATGTTTATGTCGAGAAAGGGAATTGAACTGCCAACCTTCGTATCTAAAGACAAAACGCTCTACCAACTGAGCTACTGTAAATATATTGTTATTTATTTGTTGTTATCTACTACGACTACAGCCCCAACGGGTAAACCAACAGTTGTATGCGAGGAAGAGTACTGTTACTTCAAAATAATATTACTCAAGTAGAAGAACAAAGTAGTGATCCAAGAAACTACATGAGGAAATGACTGCTCAGAAGTACACTGTCTGCTTGTAACTTCTCATTTAAAACACCATCTTTGAAGCATTATTAAGTGTTTTGTTCTTCTAATATTGTCAAATTTGAAAAGAACAGCTGACTAAATTCTGAAAAACAAAATCATGCTTGAAGAAAAACAGGTGGGAAATCATGTAATATTGTCAACATGCAACAGTTTTTTGTCACTTGTAGACTCACAACAAAGAGTACACAAAATATTTACCCATGTAAGGCTGTTAGAAAGTACATTACACAAACAGAGGTGATACTTTCAGTGATAACTAGTGGTGGAAAGCAGAGTAAAAGTAGTAAAGTACTGTATTAGAGTATGTTTTAGATATCTTTACTTAAAGGTTGTATGGAGGATTTTTTTTTTTGTTTCAAGTTGTTAATGATAGCATTATAGAGATGCAGTAGCCTTGTAATTATGATGACCAAAAAAAAGAGAATAAAAATTCACCAACTCTGGACGTGGTGGGGCTAAACATTTGCCAATAGATAACGACACTGCCTCGTTATCTGTTAGCTGACAGGCTGTCAATCAATCTCCCTACGTTTCTAGCGTAACTGACTTGCCTGCGCGCCGCCGGTACGTGGTTTACATACGTCTGTCACGCAGTCCACAGACGCAAGCCGCACAGACGCTGTTTACTCCACCAACGCAACAGTTCTTAGCAGCTTTTTTTGACCTATATCTTCCTCGCAGTTAGCACAAAGTTTGTTGCAATGGCGACAAGAATCCAGGAGCAGTTAGCCGCAAAAGAAAGTCCGTTTTTGAGGTCGCTGAAAGAAGAAGACAAGGGGAAAAGCAGCGAAGCCAAACTAAGGTGATTTTTGAAGATTCATTCCAGCGATGGCGCGACTGAAGCAGACGCAGGGTCTAAAGACTGACGCACTGGTCGCCAAATTACTCCTGGACAGGTCACTTCTGCTTATTATGAAAACGTACTTTATTTCCAAGAGCTAGACAAACGTTTTTCAGGACACGAAAGCGATATCCTATGTCTGAAAACGTAATTTTCAAGGCAAAGAAAGAGTCCGCTTGCTGCTGCGTGTTGTAGCTAGTTCATTCGCACAGAATCTCAGCGCAACCTTCTCTGCACCCCTTTCCTGCTCCTGTCCCCGCTGCCCGTTACGCTCTTCCCCCTGCTCCTCACTTCTCCGGGCACGGAATCTCCGCGCACCGCTCCCCTCTCTCCTCTCCCCTCTTCTCTCCTCTCTCCCCTCTCCTCTCTCCTCTCTCCTCTCTCCCTGCTCCGCTCTTCTCTCTGCTCCTCACTTCTCGTCCGCGAACGAAATGTCCGCACACCCGCTCCCCCCGTTCCTCACTTCTCCGTCTTGCCTAACCAACACTGTAGTTAGTTGTTTACAAGTCATGTGCAGCGCACCGGCTGTAAACAAACCTGTTTCTGGCGTAAAGAGGAGGCGGGAGGAGGTGTTTCTACGTAGGGAGCTGTAGGGGAGGGGGGTAGGTTTCAACATTTGAAAAAGGACAAACAGTCGCTGGATTTCTCGTTCCTTGGAAAATCCTCTATACAACCTTTAAGTATGTTTTAATACGGGTACTTTTTAGTTTTATTCCACTACAACTCTAAGTAAGTATGTATTTTTATTATTGTTGAGACCTGCTAAAAAGTCTGAGGGTTTATTTAACATTTTTGTAATTTGAGCAAGCAAAAGTATGCAAACAAAATCAGAAAATCACGACATTTCAAGCTGCATTGGATCTGAAAATTTGACTGTGTAAGTACATTTATAAAAGGGTGCCTTACTACTTTTACTTAAGCAGAGTTTTTCCATGCAAAACTTTTACTTGAAAAATGAAATGCCTTTAAAATGATGCTTTGAGTTTGTAATAAATAACAAAAAAACGATGAAAGGAAATGATGATGGTGGAGGGGAGGAAAGGAATTTCAATTATGAATTGGGCATAATGTGTCAATGTAGGGGGGCCTAGGTGTGTTTATGTTGCACTACCACATTACTTTTGTTTAATTTAGCCAAATTTGTGTTGGTGTGTGTGGTCAGGAGGAATTTTGTTGTTGTTGTTGTTGTTTTGTATTTGTTGTAGGGTGTTCTGGATGTTGCTTTCTGTTTTTGTGTTTTGTTTTATGCTGATTATTGTAATTTGTTAAATGTTAATTGTTGTATTTTGTTTTAATGTTATATTCTCTTGTCCTTAATTGAAAAAAAAAACAAAAAAACTTTGACTTGAGTATTTTTTTGCTGCAGTATCTGTACTTTCACTTACACAACAAAATTCTTTACTTCTTCCACCGCTGACAATAACATAAAAAATGTCGTAGATGTTGTAGATGTTCTGTTTTCTATTTAGCCGTTTCTTTCAAAAATAACAAATTACCCATCTCCCCTATAGGCCCCTGCCCTCCATCAGAAACCATGACATCCAGTCTATACACTGTTGTCAATACAGCCTATATACACTGGCCCATTTTGATGTGTGAAAAAGCGGAGATGGCATTCCCCTGGGACCAAATAGTGCAAGGACAGTTATTAGCCCGCTCCGTCCGCTCCTGTGTACAGATACTCTCTCTGGATCATGATCTTTGTGAGATGACTCTAATCTTGTAACATGTACTCAAGGTTACATTTCACAATCAAAGTTCGATAAAACATCCAACCTCAAATGCAAGTCTGGAGTTATCTGAAATGCTGAAAATAATCTGCGACACCCGTGGATCTGGTATAATTTTCACATTTTAAATCAAAATATTCATCTTCATATTCATCAGCTTAATAGAAGAAAGAAGAAGAAACCACAAATCAGAAGTTTTTTCAACAAGTCTACACGTTCTTTTTGTTTTGTTTTGTTTTGTTTTTTCATTTATACCAAACAGACTTATTTGCCAAATCCTACATGTATCACCAATTAAGAAAATAAAATTGGAGAACCAAGTAGAGAGTAGAAAGAGTTAAAACTGTAACTATGTAATGATTAAAAGCTCGAAGAAGTCGATTTTGCTTTAAAGGTGTGTTGTGTAACTTTTCCTGTGGAGTGTTTGTCAAATAGATGTTATGAGATGTTATTGCTTCATCTGGAATGTCTCACAGTATGGTTTTTATCTTCATGGAGGCCAACCTTGACCGAGTTACTGGTCAGATCTGTGAAGAGGCGACCCCGCTCACAGTCAGAACGCCTGTTTTTTAAGGTATTTTTGAGATATAAAACCACCTGTAATGGAAAAAAATGTTACGTAGAGCTGCTTAATGCACTGGAAAACCTGAACATTCAAATTAATTGAATAGATTAAGTTGTGTATATCAAAGTTTTAGAAATAGTCCTACTAACTTAATTATGTCAAGTTGTTGTAACATGTTCTTCTATTTGAGTAATTTTAACAAATATTTTTTGCTTAAAGGAAACTGTTATGGGTATAAATGAGCGTAACATAAAAACACAGATGATGTACAACTTAGTAAACTGAAATAATTAAACACTGAGAAAAGATGAACTGATAAAGTCCTGTTATTTCTACTTGTTTCAATAGGGATGATATAAAAAAATATACTTAATTTATATAGTACATGCTTAAATGCAATACAATTTCAAAGCGCTTCACCAAATAAGTGAACTTATTCTAGTGGTTTGAAAACTCACGATTTTAAGTCATAATAAAAAATGAAAATAATTGAGTTGCCTTAAACTGTGAGTCATATTAACTCAAAATATTTGAGTTGAGCTACATTCAGCTGTTATCAAAAAGTACAAGTAGCAAACCATCCAACCTTCTAAGTTCAGGATGATTGTGACTTTTAAGTTCATCAGCTTAAAATAATTGAGGTAATCGACTGTCTAAATTTATTTGAGTTCAGGTAACTTATTTGGGTTTACAGTGTGTCATACTGTGGAACATTTCAGGCAGAGGAATGACATATCCATAGAAACGGGCAGGTCAGGGGCCCACAAATGAAAAATGATTGTAAATGAGTGATTGTTCTACTTATTGCAGTTTAACAATGTTGGTTGAACTACTAGTTTGTGTGTTTTTATTTTAAATTTGTACATCACTTTTACTTCATAAATGTGCTTTATAAATAAACCTTGTATATTCCCATTTTCAATATACCACAGAGCTAAATGTGATTATTGCCATTTCCGAGGATTAAATACAGTGTCCTGATCCTTGTATTGAAATGCCCAGCAGTAGAGCTTTAGTATTATCATGGCAACCGATAAAGACAAGATAAATGTACAGTAGCTCTACAACAGTCACACCTCCAGGCTGGCAGCACTTTCACTAATCAATTTCTCATTCATTTTTCCTATAGATGTTCACACTTGCTCAATCACGTCATCAAAATTGGAACTAAACAAGGACTAAAACAGAAAAAAACCTGGACCAGACAAGGACTAAATTAGGAATAGAACAGGAGCAAACCAAGTCTACATTTAGACTCAAAACTGGGTTAAAACTAGAACCAAAAACAAGTGTGAACGCAGTGTAAAGGCAAAACTGAGGCTGACTCGCTCTGTGGTAACTAATGTCCATGGGAAGATTATTTTTAGTTCCAAAACATATTTACAGCCTAAAAGTTGGCAAAAAATAAAAAATAAAAACTCATATCTTGTTTGTGAAGTTTCAGAAATATATTGCAATTTAACGCTTCCGGCTCCATTCCTCATTTTGATCTTAAAATGTTCATATCAACCTGCTCTATATGATCCTGGTGTTTTTATTTCACTATTTTGTCTGTGAATAAATTCCTATTCCTAATGTGGACCTTACTCTAAATGCACCCCATAACTGCCAGGCCTCAATGAGCTTCATTGGACTGGAGCGGAACACAATGGGTGACATCACACTCCCTAAAACCTGCTACAGACTTCAGGATATTTCAGTCTTAAATTATTTTTTAAACGTGTGACAAAAAGCGCAAACCACAGACACGAGGAGAATCTTAGGAGTCTTGACATCTCCGATCGCAAAGACTGCAGCTGCGGATCACAGGCTATAAAGTTGTGAGTGCACCTTGCATCAGCTTTTTCCTGTCTACAGTAAAACCACTCGCTTTGAGACTATTAAGTGTTCAAAAGATCAGAGCACTGCACTTCTAGTTTAGATACAAGTCAAAACTCTGCTATTATTATTTGTGAAATATGTTCCAAAACTTCAGATACACGTTTTTTGTTTGTTTTGTTTTTTAATGCACTGAAGGTTGGCGATAAAGTACACAGGAAGTAGAGTCTTTATCGCTAAACTGCAGCTTCGTAAACAAACACACTTGAGGAACTACTCCTGCCTTTTTACTTTTAAACTAGAAAAGCACTCAGAGAGCGCAGACCTCCGCCAAGGACTACCCCCATTTTTTATATAAATTGCGATAAAATCAGTCTTCTGGATCAGATCCGGATCAGCCTTTGGAATATGAAAGAGGATCCCATTGTCCATCCCTGAGTCAAATTTCATGGGGTTTGGTCAATAATTAACCGAGATATTGAGAAACAAAATTTTTGGCCCCATTTACCACAACGTTAACTAAAATTTCAAAGTGATCCAAAATCCAGGATTTCTTCCGGATCACCCCCAAAATGACATCAGTTCTTCCTTTTCACATTTCCAACAAATCCTGAAAATTTCACCAAAATCGGTCCATAACTTTTTGAGTTATGTTGCTAAAGACAAACAAACAAACAAACAAACAAACAAACAGACAAACAGACAAACGCCGGCAAAAACATAACCTCCTTGGTGGAGGTAAAAACACCTCAAACTGGATTAACAGCGCTGTTTTGTGGGCTGGGTGACAAATTCCATGGATAACGTGAATGAGAAAGTCCAATGAGGTTCATTTGGTCTTTCGATAATTTATGTCATTAGGTTCTTTTTTCCAACCAAGAGTTTGTTTACATACCTGAGAGTTTCGACCGCTCACTATCACGTGACTCTGAGGACGAGCACTAGTGAGCAGTTGAAACTGTCAGGTAAGAAAAGAAACTCTTGGTCTAAAAAAAGAACCTAATAACATAATGTGGATGAGAAGCTGCAGTTTATATTTACAACTTTACGACAGGTGAGTAATAAAGTCTTCTCATTATCTTCGCTATTTCCCAAGTTTGTATTTTGCGTCTCTGTGTCTGTCACTCCTCTGCCCCTGACGCTTTGATTTATTGGCTGTTATCGTAGCATTGTTGATGTTTGGTGGTTACGATCTGACCGAGCAGCTCAGAGTCACACTGACACCACAAACATGAGGAGCACAGAGGCTAGAAAATCACGCAGGACGACAAAAAGTTGGGTCACACCTCTATGAACTCGACTAAAAGCAAATCACAGCCAAAATCGGGCAAATAAATTCTCCTGTAGCTTACCACATACCACAAAGATATATATAGTAACATTATTAACTAGGGCTGGAACAAAATCCAAATCTCTTGGAACGATATTATCACGATATGCATCTCACGGTACGATATTTATTGCGATATTTTGGAGAGGCTGATATATTTGTAGATAGGACTCTTTTTTCTTTTTAAAATACCTTGACAAGATTTTGGTGTGAATAATTTCTGTCATGATCTTAAGAATTCAAGTAATAAACATATTTCTTCATGTTGTCTGCGCTGAAATGAATCATGGGATATGTAGTTTCCGATGTTTATAAGCTGTTCCTACTATAAACCGAGAATTTTGACGATACGATATCACAATATTTATAGTTATTGTTATATCCCTATTATTAACACTATCACAATCTTCACCTTTTTTTCTCTATGGGATTCTGTTTTCTATTTTTCCCCAAAGTCCACTCCACAGCTCAATATGACCAAGAATAAACTTTCTTTGTATTCATTGTTGCAGTTGTGTAGGCTATACTGTGCGTTATCACCACTGTGTTATAATGTATGCCTCTGGTGCACACACCCTCAGCTCTAAAATGCACTCCACTTGTAAGACATGGAAAATGGACATTTGGTATTAAAATATTCTGCGTGGAGGCATACATCAGGGCGCTGTCAGAACAAAGAAAACAAGAGCTCTCTGCGGTGTGTGTGGGCGCGAATTCATCACAATGTGGGGACGGTATACACATTCAATTTATGGGGCCTGTCATCCTATTGGGACAAAAATCGGGTCCCAGTAATGAAGATCAACAGCATGATTTAAACACATGGGTGTAAAGAAGGTTAAAGTTTAAAATGGGAAAAAACAGAATCAATTCATTTTAAACAGTTTGCACTGGTCCAAAGTTATTCCTCAGTTACTTTATGCATTCAGGGCATCCGAATAATTCACTGCCAAGACTTTATAAGCGCATTTTACAACTTTCAAAGGCCAGAGCAGTTTTGCTGTCTAAAGCCAACAATTAAAATGCTAACCATGCACTTCCTGATTCTGTGCTGAGGCAAGGCAAAATTAGCTCAAATACACAGTAGATAGGCTAAGGTTAGGCAAGTACTAGTAGTAACTAAGGTTGCCAATAGTATTGAAAATGAAATACCAATCAGTCCTAAAACTAGTATCGAAACTAGATATTAATTTGTCATGATACTAAAAATCATAAAAAGAGACAAAGGCTACATTTACACATAGCTGTGTATGTTGAGAAACAAATATTTCCCTCTCTCAGTTTTCCAAAATAACATCATGCACATAACATCCTTTTAGATTTAGTTTACATCAACCCGCATAAATACGCCATCGAGCGCTGTCATAACTATACCAAGCCTCTGGACTGCACCTGTAGCATTTATTTCATTACAGTTGTAAGTATTACTCAAAAATACCTTGAAAAACATGCATTACTGAGGGGGCTCGCCTCTCCACAGATATGTTAAAAAGTGGCAAAATTACTGACCTCCAAGCCTCATTTGTTTCTGGTAATTGATATGAAAATCTTCTGTGTTTGCATCAGTAGAAATGCGACTGCTACTCTGAATGCTCCATGATCATCATCAGAGCAAAAGCTAAACATTGGTCACACCGCCTCAGCTGCCTAAAAGTCTGTTTATCTCACTTTACACGCAAACGCAAACCTGTAGTTTTCCAGAATCTCCACTCTCCACGCCAGAGTTTTTAGAAAGATTCGTTTTCAGAGGCGAATTTGCTGTTTGCGTCTAAAGAATGGGAACAAACAAAGGGAAATGTCACCAGTGTATGTGTAAACAGGCCCAAAATGTGACCTTTACGAAACAGTTTTACATCGATCTATTACGAACAAGTACTATTATTCAATGCCAAATTATGTTTTAGTGTTGCTCAGTGATCATTGTGGAATCGAAATCAGTATCAAGTATCAAGTCTATTCCTTAGTATCAAAATTGAGTTTGAAGTTTTAGTACTGCAACAACACTGATAGAAACTATGGTTCATATTATGCTATTTTCTGATCTAAGTTATAATGTTTCCTCATCGCAAACATACCTACAAATGTGTTTTGTCTGATTCACACATGTTTCACACAAACCCTGCATATTTAGCTTGAGTTCTTCTCTCAAAAAGAAAACAATCATCACCATTTTGAGCTTTAGAGATGTAAACAGACATAACAAAGGATTAATCAAATGTGTGAATGAAACAAAACACAACTCCAGGTCTGTTTTTGATGAGGAAACAACATTCTAACATGGCTTAAAGCTCACGAGAGTAAATTTTGCGTAATATTGGACCATTAAGGTTAAGATCAGTCTCCAGAAAATGAATGGAAGTCAACAATGTCCTCAAAAAAGCATGAAAACCCAACATGTGTTTATGCGTGTGTGATTGTGTATTTGTGTGTGTGCATGTAGAGACAGTGACATGGGCTTTGAGAGCAGAATTATCCCCCTGACACATGTCTTTTCACTGTTACCAACCCACAACTTATGCATAGTTATCATAGACAAGCATCACACTGACGAGGTAAACACAGTATTTTTCACTCTTTCTTTCTATACACTTTTTCAGAAGAGAGCGATGAGGCAACACAGGGAAGCAGCGAATAGTAGATTATTGAAATGGTTGTTTTGAAGGTAACATAATGTGATTTTTGAATACAGCAATAAGATAACAACGTAAAAGCTGCAAAAATTGTGGATACCAAAATATATAAAAAGAAGAGAAACTACAAATATGATGAAACACAACATTACACCTTAATTAGTCTCAACCTAAAGATTTTAAAGGTGCACCATGTAACCTTTTTGGGGGTCTGCTTGTCTCCATGGAGATGTTATTGCTTTGCCTGGGTTTAAATGTTGCCTTTTTTCTATTACAGGGGTTTTTTGGTCAACAGTGCATTGAAAAACATGCATTTTCACTGTGAGCAGACTTGCCTTTCCATAGATTTGATCGGTAACTTGATGACGTCACCAGCTTCTCATAGATAGACATAGATAAGTTTAAAGATCCCATATTACACAAAATTGACCCTTGTGAGCTTTAAGGTATGTTAGAATATTGTTACCTCATCGAGAACAGACGTGGAGTTGTGTTTTGCTTCATTCAAACCCTTTATTATTAGTTTGTTTACATCGTCAAAGCTCAAGATGCTCTGTTCCACCTTGTGATTTCATGAAGCAACAACATTTTACCTTTACTTCAGTTGAGATTTCAGGGTTGATCATCCAAATGATACAAGTGAAGGTGTATGGAGTTTAAAAACACAGTGGAGCACTTCCGGTATTACCACATGACATCACAAAGTTGCAGTGTTGCAGTCAAGACCACACTAATCGAAACCAAGACCTCTGAAGGTCAAGACCAAGACCACAGCCCATCAAGACCATTTTTGTAATTTTCAACATTTATTTGTATTTTACAGTTATTTTTATACATATATATCTAAGTTTTTTATAAATCTATCTCCATTTTATCACTCGTCAAGTGCCAGACCTCGAGACTGAGACAAGACCAAGTCCAAGCGCCTTCAAGACTGAGATAAGAGTCCAAACACAGTCAAGTCCAAGACAAGACCGATTCCAAATGTGGTCAAGTTCGAGACAAGACCAAGTCCAAACACAGTCGAGACCGAGACAAGACTAAGTCCAAACGCCTTCAGAACCGAGACAAGACCGAGCCCAAATGCGGTCGAGTCCAAGACAAGACCAGAGTCCAAACGCAGTCGAGCCCAAGACAAGACCGGAGTCCAAACGTGGTTGAGTCCAAGACAAGACTGAGTCCAAAAGTAGTCGAGTTTGAGACAAGACCGAGTCCAAACGCAGTCGAGCCCAAGACAACACCGAAGTCCAAACGTGGTTGAGTCCAATACAAGACTGAGTCCAAAAGTAGTCGAGTTTGAGACAAGACCGAGTCCAAACGCAGTCGAGCCCAAGACAAGACCAGAGTCCAAACGCAGTCAAGCCCAAGACAAGACCGGAGTCCAAACGCGGTTGAGTCCAAGACAAGACCAGAGTCCAAACGCAGTCGAGCCCAAGACAAGACCGGAGTCCAAACGCGGTTGAGTCCAAGACAAGACCAGAGTCCAAACGCAGTCGAGCCCAAGACAAGACCGAAGTCCAAACGCGGTTGAGTCCAAGACAAGACTGAGTCCAAAAGTAGTCGAGTTTGAGACAAGACCGAGTCCAAACGCGGTTGAGTCCAAGACAAGACTGAGTCCAAAAGTAGTCGAGTTTGAGACAAGACCGAGTCCAAACGCGGTCGAGTCTGAGACAAGACCGAGTCCAAACGCAGTCGAGTCTGAGACAAGACCGAGTCCAAACGCGGTCGAGTCTGAGACAAGTCCAAATGCAGTCAAGTCTGAGATGAGCCCAAGACCATAAAAAACGGTCTCGAGGCCAAGACCGGTCTCGAGTACTACAACACTACAAGGTGGAACAGAGTGTTTTCTGTTTGAGAGAAAAACTCAGACTAACTACGCAGAGTTTGAGTGTTAAACATGTGTGAATGAAACAAAACACAACTCCAGGTCTGTTTTTCATGAGGAAACAGCATTAAAACACATAAGAAAATAGCGTAATATAGGCCTTTAAAGCCATACTGTGTAATATTCAGTTCAAAATAATAACATATCTATGAAGACAAGCAGTTGGCAGGTCCTCCACTAGAAATGTTACGTTCAAGTTGTACTACTTAAAGACGAAGTGGTCATTAGGGACTTAAATGTATTAAATAGTCCCTTTAATCTGCCTCAGTCTGATGCCTTCAACAGGATCGTAGATAAAACCGGACACTGACTGCAGTCCTCGTCTTAACCACTCCCCCATCACTGTAATAGGTTTCCAATGTCTGAGGAGCTCACCCTTTATATGTCAAATCAATTAAAGACATCGCTCCAACACTGGCCATCAATTACCACGAGGCCAGTGGAGACGCTTTTACAGGCACTAGTGTTTTCCACAGAAAGTGAAAGCTACTAGGAGGAGATTATGCACAAAACAGAGCATTTCTGCATTATCTTATTATTGTGTAAAATCCAAAATGCCTCATGACGTGCACTTCACAAACAGATACAGCTTTGAGTCACACTGAGGGCATGGCCTGGTCTGTGGAAAACACTGTTGAAATAAATGTTAAACGTGGCATTTTCCCTCTGTTAAAGACGTCCTTGGGTCATTATGTTGTATTTTAGACATTTTTAAATTGCAACGTTGATCTAAAATGAGTTAATAAAAGGAACCATCCATCTGCTGAGCGCCGTGTTACAAAATGAGGTGAAATCAACATAAACGTCACCATAACAAAGTGCAGTCGTGTTGTCAGAATCTTCGACAAGCTTTTCTTTTTTTTATTATTTGATTTGTACTAAAATATGACGCTGCTGAATACTGCATGTATCAAGAAAATAACAGTATAGAGCAGACGTTCAAGTCATGATTTGGGCGCCAGTCAGACTTGAGTCACTACGTTTAGGACTTGAGACTTGATAAAATGGACTAAGACTTGGGACTCGACTTGGACTTGAAGCTCAGTGACTGAATGCTATGTTTTTAGATAATACTTTTCTTTTTACAGTTGATAAATACGGTGATGAATTTCACAGGAACAAACTGGAACATGTCCCTCCCACTTCTGTTTGGTACTTTAGATGGAACTGAAGTACTGTGATACTCAAATGTACTACAGTAATATACACTACAATACAAAACTACAAAACAGAGGGAACTACAAAGAACATGAGCCTTCCATTTCAGTGCAAACTACACGATAAAATAACTGAAATTAAGCACTTTTAAATCTGAATTCTTTCGATTCTGGCCATAATGATTCAGAGTCAGATTTTGTCCAGACATTTAAAAAGGAAACATGCCCATTCTAAAACTCTTATAAATATACAAGATACTCAGATACATACTCACAAATTTAAAAAATCCCAAAAAATCATCATATTTAAGTACAATTTAGTTTAATATTCATATAAATTGCAAAAATCTAAGTGGTACTTTGGGTGAGTGACTTGAGGCTCAAAGCAGGCAACTTGGACTTGACTTGGACTTATGGGACAGTGACTCGAGACTCGACTTGGACTTGCCTGTATTTGACTTGGGACTTGACTCGGGCTTGAGGTCAAAGACTTGAGACTTGCTTGAGACTTGCAAAACGACGACTTGGTCCCACCTCTGATCAAAACAAAGTGCCGCCACGTTGTCAGAACCTCCTACAAGTTTTTTTTTGTGTTTTTTTTTTTTCATTTGAGTAATGATAAAATGGCTTCGCAATCCGTGTATCATTCGTTCATTCGTTTTTCAATATAAAACCAAAAGTAAGAAAAAGAAAAAACAACAGTTTTCTTCGTTATTTGTCTCCAAAACCAAATTTAAAAAATGGATAATGATTCGTTTTTTCAGTTTTCGATTTTGTGTTTAAATGAAGAATGGAAAAAACGGATAACGGCCGTTTCCCGTTTACGTGACTTCCGTGACTGCGATGCCGGACTTTTACACCGCATACGGACTGAACCAGGTTAGCCGTTTTTTCCATTCTTCATTTAAACACAAAATCGAAAACTGAAAAAACGAATCGTTATCCGTTTTTTCATTTTGGTTTTGGAGACAAATAACGAAGAAAACTGTTGTTTTTTCGTTTTCTTATTTTTGGTTTTATATTGAAAAACGAATGAACGAATGATACACGGATTCTTCGCGATGCTGTTGAATCCTGCCTGTACCACCGATTAAGAAAATAACAGTATAGAGTCTTAAATACAGGAAGATGAAGATCGCTCAAACATGCACAAATCACTCTAAATACAACTTATGGTGGGTAAATGAGGAGGGAAGACAATTATAACATCAAAACTCTGAAAAGTTGATTTTGCATAATAGGTCTGCTTTAAGAAATTCTGCAGTGGGTAATGGATATTTTAAGCACAACTAATTCACATCGAGTAACAACTGAGTCTTCAGCAGCGAGCACTAACATCGCTCCACCGTCAACCATTAGGATTCCACTATATTCAGGCCTACACTAATTTGAGCCACTTTGCAAAATGTAATTGGATTAAATTAACTTACTTTTTGACCTTTTAGACCTAGACTATTGAATTTGACAAAGTAGATAGAGCAGAAATGTCGGAAGAGAATAACAGGCTGAACTAATGTGGAATTTGAACATGAGACTTGAGGAGTGGATTGTGTGCGAGAACTAATTTATTTAAATCGCTGTTATGCAATCTTTTTAGAAGTGACACACACTCAAACGCAACGTGACAAAGTTATGATTACGAAGTTAAAGGCGCTGTCCCATGTGTTCGAGCAAATCTTTCTTGGCCTACTGCAACCTTTTTTCTCCGGTGAGCTACTTTTACAAAACGAAAATTCCAGAGAGCTACTAATTTTAGCGGTCACAGGAAATAAAGTGTACAGAAGAGCCTTAGATGGTTTACAATTCGAAAAAAACGTAAAACACAGACCTTTATTTATTTATGAATGATGGATTTACAGTAATACTAGGAATTTAATTAATCACATTTGAATGAATAATGGCTTTTATTTGTCATTGTGGTGGATACCTCTGCCACCACTCCATAGTGTCAGTATTATTTAATTTTCATTATTATTTACATTAAGTTAATTACACTACACATAATTTAATTCCGTTATTTAGACTTATGTTCTAATTTGAGTGCACGCATTTTAGTTAATATAAGTATAATTTACTTACACTTGTTCTTTTTTTTTGAGCACCGGACGGAGGACCCTGGGAGAGACCATCAGAACTCAGCAAGGGGGGGAGCACTATTTAGTTTGTTTTAAGTTAATTTGTTTAGTTTGTGTTAAGGTCACATTATTATCACTTATTATTTTCTGTATTATAATTATTTGCTTTTTTGTTTACTTTAAGTTATTGGTTTAGTTAGTTAATTAGTGTAATTCCTCCCTCTTGTGTTTAGCTTCAGTTGGTCCTCAGGTATTTAAACACACCTGTTCCTTTGTCTGGTTGGGTTAGTTTTGTTCTGTTCAGTTTGATTTTGAGTTACCCCAGTTGGGCCCAGCTTTTTTGTTAATAATTTGCCTAATTTGAGCCTTTGTTAAATTATATATTTTTTTGGGCTTTATTAAATTTAAACTTATTTTTATACCTTGTCTTTGCCTTTCTGTTTGGTCCACTACAGTCATGTTCTTCATATGTACATACACATACAAAGGAATCGAAATTGGACCTCTCCCCGCATTTTTACATTACAAACATACAATACAATACAATACAATGAAAGACAGGTAGCAGATAGGAATAAACACGGCAGCATAACATGAGGATAGGGGGAGGAGAAAAAGAGAATAGCCCCAGACCGTGCTCCGATATAAGTGCATAGTTTGGAGGAGTGTACAAAAAACAACACCTCCGCACATCAGCATATAGTCAAAACACAGTACAAACATTTCACAGGACTTGCAAAAGGATATGGGAGGGGCCAGTTATTCAGGACAATATGTGTAATTTCCAAATCCCTTGGCGAGCTACTTGGAAGGGGGTGGAGAGCTACTGGTAACTAGAGACCCCTGTTCTAGTACAGATATGTTGTATAAACATTGAAAGCAAGTCCACTGTGTACGGATTAGATCTAATTATAAAATGCTTTATTGTCCGATAATCAGAAAGTGTGTGGGTAGCATGTTAGTTGTTGTTAGCACTACTGTTCTGGCAGAAACATGTCTTCTGTGTACTGCTTTAAAGGGGCAGTCCAGAATTTTGGACATAGGACCTCATTTCCTAGTGAGCCAGAGTGTCGGAGACGTGTGGAGACACTTTTTTAAATATTCCATCCAGTCCTTGTATTTGCAGAGGTCACTGGTGCTAGGCTAGGGCCTGTCAATGGCCATAGTTAGCCTCTACCCACTCCGCAAAACACCTGAAGCAAAACTATTATTATGCCAGACTGTCAATGCGAATGTCTGTGCTGATAGAATAATTTTTTTAATAATTTAGAAGTAAAACCAACCTTGCATTTGAAGGATTTATGTCTGAGCAGCAGCAGTGAGTTGTACTTCCTGATAGAAAGCTTGGCAGCGGCGGACTGATATCACCTTGCACCTGTCTTACCGGCAAAGTAAAATTCCACTGCTGCTGAGAAAATAGTCCCTTAACATTCATGCGACGATTCATGTGATGCAAAGGTTAGTTTTATTTCAAACATTATTCTGTCAACACAGACAGTTACATCGACAGTCTGGCATAATAATACTTTTGCTTCGGGCGTTTTGTGGAGTGGGTAGAGGCTAACTATGGCCATTGACATGCACTAGCCTGGCACCAGTGACCTCTGCAAATACAAGGACTGGATGGAATAATTAAAAAGTGTCTCCACACGTCTCCAACACTCTGGCTCACTAGGAAATGAACCCCATGTCCAAAATTGTGGACTGTCCCTTTAATGAAATTTTAAAGCATTTTATTGTCCAAAAATCAGGAAGTGTGAGGTGAGAATGCTAGTTGTTGTTAACATTACCGTCACGGCAAAACTCTGCTGTCGCCTCTGAGATTTGTGAAAAGTGTTTAGAAATTAATCATTGTGGTTTATTAGGATGCTCAGAATGCATAAGGTAAGTGAGGAACAACTTTGAACTACTGCAAACTGTTTAAAATGAACTACATCTATTTTTTCACATTTTTAAATCACTACAAAAGAGGTAAAGCTCCTTTAAATTTGAAAATGCACTTTCTTTCTTATCTGCACTTGTTCTCATTTGAAACCTAGTCACCGTTTGAAACCGACCCCATCAGCACCCCTTTCCACTGCCTCTAAACATGTCAAAACACCAGCAGAATTTAACAGAAGAAAACGCTCGCAAATGAAGTCACTATTGATGTATTTGCCATCTGTCTATGAAATGATGATGCGGAAATGACAAACCAGCGTTCAACTTCAGACTAAATGAAACCGTTGACAAGCATTGATTAACTACGGGAGTGTGTGCCGAAGAAAATAGAGACGCAGATGACATGAGGCAACATCTGAGCAGACAGGAAATCAAAGAGACAACATGACCATTTAAGGGCGTATTTCTGGCCTTGTGTAATGTCTGCTGATGTAAGCTGCTTTGATCCAAACGCACTCTGGTTTTAAAGGTGCACTGTGGAACTTTTCTGGTGGAGGGTCCATCTAAAGCTTTTCTCTATGGAGATGTCATTGCTCTGCCTGGAATCTTCCACAGTAAGACATTAAACAGCTCTACATTATTATTTATTCAATTACAGGCGTGTTTTTTTTAGCTCAAAAATAAATACAAAAACAGGCATTCTTATTGTGAGTGGGTTTGCCTCTCCACAGATCTGACCTGTAACTTGGTCTGGTTTGGTCTCAGTGAGTGTGTTTACATGCACACCAGTATCCCAGGCATTAGTCATGTCCCAGTTATGGCAGTATTCAGGATATGCTGTTTACATGCGCTCTGAGAAATCGAGATTTTCATATCCCTGTGTACAGGATCAAATGTAGTATCCCGGTTTCTTGACATACTCTTACAAATGTGCAAGCGCAAAAATGATATATTCAATAAACCAGGAAAAATACAAACAAACATGAGCTCCTTAAGCATAGGAAGCTCGGGAGGTTCCTAACCAGCGGTAAGGAGCTATAAGGTATCCCACAATCCACTGCGCAGATCAAACTGAACATTTCCAAACTCTATTGTACAAGTTCTACACTGCAGCAGATTCTTAATTAAAATCTTCTGCATAAATAAACTCAATTTAACAACATATAAACCATAACCACTATAAAGCTACATAAGCCCGTTTGAGATTATAATGTGTTTAATCCAGCTTTGCCACATTTGTTTACGTTTTACAGAGACGAAACTTAAAGGTTGTATAGAGGATTTTCCAAGGAACGAGAAATCCAGCGACTGTTTGTCCTTTTTCAAATGTTGCGCATGCGTGAAACCACCCCCCTCCCCTACAGCTCCCTACGTAGAAACGCCTCCTCCCGCCTCCTCCTTACGCCAGAAACAGGTTTGTTTACAGCCGGTGCGCTGCACATGACTTGTAAACAACTAACTACAGTGTTGGTTAGGCAAGACGGAGAAGTGAGGAGCGGGGGAGGGGGTGCGCGGAGATTCCGTGCCCGGAGAAGTGAGGAGCAGGGGAAGAGCGGATCGGGCAGCGGGGACAGGAGCAGGAAAGGGGTGCAGAGAAGGTTGCGCGGAGATTCCGTGCGAATGAACTAGCTACAACACGCAGCAGCAAGCGGACTCTTTCTTTGCCTTGAAAATTACGTTTTCAGACATAGGATATTGCTTTCGTGTCCTGAAAAACGTTTGACTAGCTCTTGGAAATAAAGTACGTTTTCATAATAAGCAGAAGTTTCCTGTCCAGGAGTAATTTGGTGACCAGTGCGTCAGTCTTTAGACCCTGCGTCTGCTTCAGTCGCGCCATCGCTGGAATGAATCTATAAGAATCACCTTAGTTTGGCTTCGTTGCTTTTCCCCTTGTCTTCTTCTTTCAGCGACCTCAAAAAACGGACTTTCTTTTGCGGCTAACTGCTCCTGGATTCTTGTCGTCATTGCAACAAACTTTGTGCTAACTGCGAGGAAGATATAGGTCAAAAAAAGCCGCTAAGAACTGTTGCGTTGGTGGAGTAAACAGCGTCTGTGCGGCTTGCGTCTGTGGACTGCGTGACAGGCGTACGTAAACCACGTACCGGCGGCGCGCAGGTAAGTCAGTTACGCTAGAAACGTAGGGAGATTGATTGACAGCCTGTCAGCTAACAGGTTTAGCGCAGCTCTTTATTTCATGTTTATGTAATTTCACTCATGTAAGGTCACTTTATTTACGTTGGTCACTTCATTAATTTTGGCTACTGTTGCGATGAAAAAAACATCTGTGTTTATCTTCTGGACGCATGCGCACTCAGCTTTATGTTGCAGTACGATACAGTATCCCAGGTATCGGAGTATACCACCTATAGTATCCCATTTTCTCATAACCCGGATACTGGCTTAGTCTGGATACTCAAACCGGGATACTGCGTAAACATGTACCATGATGAAACCGGGATACTCAAAAAACCTGATCATAACCGTGCATGTAATCGCACTCAGTGATGATCGAAAGGTTCCTGTGAAACATTCCAGACAAAGCAATAACATCTCCATGGAGACGAGCATTTGACAGACCCTCCAGAAAAGTTACACAGTGCACCTTTAAACAAACCATTGCCTTGCAGCGCTGTCAAAACTAAACACTGAAAATAGCAGGTAAAAAAAAGGCAGAGGTATCCACAAAAACTGCAGGCAATTTTACGTTTTTATAATCAAGTAAAATAACCTTGTACAGAAAGGTGAAAAGAAATTATTAAAATGATTCTAGTGAAGGTGTATGGAGTTTAAAAACACAGTAGAGCAATTCCTGTATTACCACATAACATCACAAGCAATACCAGCTGAACAGAACTGTAAACAGTGTATTACAGAAAAAGCATAGCAATTTATCACAAAATATATTCGTGCCAAGACATTTTTATTTTGATAAACAAGTTGGAAAGGTGCTCCGTTTTCAGGTTGTCGAAAAATAACCGCATTCATAATCACTTCTGAGCACAACTTTTGATTGAAACAGAAATAGTAGTGTACAGAGTGGGTGTTTAGTGGCAGGCTGCAGATCAGAGCTGACAGGTGAGCCAAGAGACGGGGCAAGAGTCACCCGTCCAACCACCACCCCGCGCCCGAGTGAAAGTAAATCAATACACACATCACTGCAAAACACCACCAGCAAAAGGCAATTACTGAGGTCAAAGTGGACAGGAACAGCAAAACTGTCTTATGTGCAAATTAACATGAGTGCACTGTATAGCATTTTTATTTTCTGTGCTTTTAAAGAAGAATAAAAACAGAGCGGAACCATTGGTCACATTTAGTGCAGAGCGATTTTCATATACTGGAGATTATTTATTGATTTACTACTGCTATAGGGTGAAATGGTGCACTATGTAACTTTTCTCGTGGGTGGTTCAGTCGCCTTTTTGTGTCTCCGTGGCGATGTTGCTGCTTTACCTGGAATGTTTCACAGTACAGCGTTAAACTTACCTATCTTGCATTTGGGCCCCGTCAAGCAGAAGTAAACAGCAAGGCCAAAAATTCAAGTTAATGCATCCGATATAAAAATGTATTCAACAGATACATATGTACTCTAGTTTATGAAACTGTTGACCTTTTTTCTGTACCATTTTTGGTTCTAAAGTTACATATGTTTTAAACAGACCATGTATGAAACATGGAACAAAAATTATTTCCCAAATTTCAAAGACCCAAAAATCATGTAAATAAATTGATGTATTTCATCATAGATCATCAATCTTTGAACTGTTGATGAAGGTACATGATTTTTCCAAATTAATGTATTTAAAATGATAAAAATTTGCTTGGAAGGACTGACATATTTTATAGAAATAGTTTCCTTTCATTTTGAAGTAATATTAAAGTATTCGGAAGAAAAAAGCGACAAATTATGCTAAATCATGCTCCTTCTACTTGCTTGCACAATTTTCCCTCCGTTACTTTTCCCTTCGTTACCATGACCTTTTTTAATTAAAAAAATCTCATTACTCAAAAAATAAAAGGATTTTCAACCTAATCTTGTACCATATGGTAGAAAACTATATGAAGCAAATATTCAAACCAGTTTGTTAAGGATATGGAAGTGAGAACCGCTAGTTATCGCTGTTTAATTTATTGCCCAAAAAGTGCTGCATATTTCATTCACTCCGTTACCGACATGAGTTTTACAATTTTTTGTCAACAGCGTGAAAGAATATCACAGGTTTAACTTTACCCTGTTGGAGTGTAACTCTTTCCTACATTCTGATACCTTATTTATTTCAATAGTCCCTCTAGTTTCTGAATAAGAGCTATTTGAATGTAAAAAATCTGCCCATTTCCCTCCGTTACAACTTGACCAGACCCATTTATTAAAAAACAGGTGTTAAAAGATACCCTCAAGGTGCTTCAATAATATACAGTTATTTTTTCGAACTGTTAAAAATGTAACTTCATACTAGTATTGTGTTTTTATGTGGATAGACAATAGATTGTAAATATACATGGACATACAGAAGCTAAAATGGTAGATGCTGCGTTCCAATCAGGAAGTGAGCATGGGCGCACTTCCGGCTCCATCAGCTCTGGTTCCGATTCACTTTATGTTGAAAAACGATACTCCTCTTTCCAATCCAATCAAATCCAACTTTAATTTGTATAGCACATTTTATAAACAAGACAGTTTCCAAAGTGCTTGAAAAAAAGTTCTTAAAAAAAAAAAAAGTCAGCAGAATTATGTTCCAACCATGAGGAAACTAATAATTGTAAACATAATAATAATATTAAAATCAATGAACAAAAATAATAAAATAAATACATAAAACCAGTACTAAAAAAAATCATATAGATAAAAACAATAAATAAATAAATAAAAGACACAGAGGACCACACAACTCACGCGCTGTGAAAAGCCAGAGAAAAAAAGTGTGTCTTAAAACGAGACTCAAAACTCTCCACTGTGGGGGCTGTTCGGACGTGGAGGGGCAGAGCTTTCCAGAGTTTGGGGCTGGCCACAGAGAAGACCCTGTCCCCCCTGGTTTTATCTGGTTCTATCTGTAATTGCTGCTGTCAGGCTCCTTATCTTGGTTTTAAAATGTTTGTATTAACCCATTGTACACGGTCCTGGTATTTTTGTCTAGCTTTTTTCAATTTAAATAACTGCTAGCCACGTGAGCTTCATTTGACTGGAGCTGTATTCTATGGGTGACATGGCACTCCTTTAGTTCAATTCTTTATACAGACTATGGCATTGTTTCCCAAACACTGGGTCGCGAGATTTTTTTTAGGTCACGATCTCCGTGTAGTTCTGCAATATACAGTTCTGACACATGAGACAACGAGTGAGGATTTTGTTCCAATTGAATGTGTTGAAAAGAAAAAGAAACGGGCTACATTTAATGTCCAAATAGGCGACTTATGGATCCATTTTTTGTTGGTTCAATTACTGTTTTTCATTGTTTAAAACTTGAGTAATTCTAATTGTCCAGAGAGACACGATCACTCAGTCAACAATAAAATATCCTCATTAATGTTCAATACTGGTCAATTCACTTTTGTTTTGTGATTTATGAATAATATCTATCAACTTGAGCCGCAAAGGATTGTGACTTTTAAAATACGGGTCCCCAGGAAAAAAGTTTGGGAAACACTGGGCTATGGGATAGACCAATAAATTCAGAAAACTACAAATACACACTAACAACATTATGACCGCTGAACATTAAAGGTTGAATATTACACAAATTTAACTCCTGTGAACTTCAAACCAAGATTATATAACACACTTGGAGTTGTCTATTGTTTCATTCACACAGTTATTATTATTCTATATATATATATCTATCTCCAAAATACTCTGCTTCCACCTTGTGATGTCATGAAGGGGTAGTTTTCAAATTAACCGCTAGCTTTTACCATCAATGTGAAAGAGACTGGAAATTCGCAGGGTAGCATCATCCGAACGACTCCAGTGAAGGGGTTGTGGAGCACTTCCTGTATTACCACATGACATCACAAGGTGGAACAGTGTTTTCAG
This sequence comes from Boleophthalmus pectinirostris, assembly GCF_026225935.1. Classification (NCBI taxonomy): domain Eukaryota; kingdom Metazoa; phylum Chordata; class Actinopteri; order Gobiiformes; family Gobiidae; genus Boleophthalmus; species Boleophthalmus pectinirostris. The sequence goes on along the minus strand of NW_026571353.1, from coordinate 29,782,244 downwards.
TTCGAGAGCAGAACTCAGCCTAAATATTCAGGACGTGTTTGAATGAAATTAAAATAAAAAAAACACAACTCCAGGTATGTCTGTGATGACGAAACAATATTATAACATACTAGTAGACCACAAAGTAAAGTAATAGGTGGCCTTTAAAATCTATAAGTCATTTGTGTCACTTGAAACTGACCTTTTCACGCAAATTGTAAACCTGTGAGGACGTGACTGACAGCTCCCTCCGTTCGTTGGGAGTCGGTTAGAAGCAGCACAAAAGCTCCAGAGCGTACGGCCGTATGGGAGCCGCGCATGTTGATGTCAGATTACTTACTATTCCAGTGCAGAGATAGAACGTCGTAATAAGAAAATTGCAAATGAGGCTCATGTGTCTTTGTGGCTTTTATGTGCTGGAGAGGAGCAAATAATGGGCTGACATCAGACTGTGGAGGCTGCAGGAGCACAGTGGGAAATAGGCAGAGCTGTTGAGCGCTTTGGAGTGGTCATTCCATAGATTCCAGCGGAGACTACGGCAATTTACAATGGTTTCAATCTGGGAAGTGCTTGAACATAAAAGAAAATACACGACACACAATAATAATAATAATAATAATAACGGTAATGTAGAAGTACAGACTATATGTCTCTTTTCCAGACACTCCGGGTGGCTTTATAATTTTGTGCATTACTCACAAAATGGAGGCCGGATGGTGAAAGAAGGCGTGTGTTTGTCTTGGAACTGATTACGACGCTTTGGATGTTGAAAACAAGGTCTAAAATGTGGGGCAAAAAAATGTAATAAATACACGTAGACTAATTCCATACATTGTGGTGGTAATTACTAATGTAGCCACAGATGCCCCGGGTTAAACTGATGGAGGTGAGGCTGCGAGTCCACGCCATTGGCCCCTCCCACCGCCACAAACACTCACACACACATTTATAACATTTATACCAAGCAACGTGGGTGAAGTGTCTTGCCTAAGGACACAAGAACACAGTGTATACTAAAGCTCCACTATAGCACGTGGTATTCAGGCCTCGATAAACCCACAAGATCAAATTAGATCGGACACGCTGGTCCACATAATGCAGAGTAGTGGTGTTGTAACACTGCGTTGGATCCAGATTACACTCTAAATTAAAATGTGTAAATGAATAATTTACAAAGATGTGAGTCTGGTCGCCGCCTAACCCATAGCCAATCAGAAAGTTGTTTCTGTGTAGATTCTGCACACCTGACTGGGCGACAGGTGAGCTGGAGGAGAGGCACTTGGCTGTTTTTTAAAGATTATTGGTACCAATAAAAGAAAAAAAAAAAAATTTAAAAAGAAAAATCAAGAGTGAGAGAGTGTGCGGGAGTTTTCTTTTAAAAAATCATCTGTATCAAAAGAAATATGGCAGCCTATGAGGAAAAAAGAAAAAAATAAATAAAAAGAAAAAAATCACAGGTGACTGAAAAATATCACTGTGTAGCATCTAACACATTGTTTCCCAAAGACTGGGATTTTTTTAGGTTGCCTTGTCACAATCTGCATGTAGGTCTGCAATATACAGTTCTGACACATGAGAGAGCGAATGAATATCCTGTCCCTTTCACAAATACATATATGTGTGAACTGAGATTTTCTGTGCTCACAAAAATGAAGACAAATCACAGAAACAGACTGAATGCTGCGTCTGATCTGCTGTTGCACTCTCCTCCTGCACCCCACACTGGAACAAGTTACAAAAACACAGACAGGTCCACCTATCTCATTAGAAATGTTCAAATGTTAAGACATGTTTTGTATAATTTCTAATGTGACTGACTATTTTGTTCCAATATTGATGATTCAATTGAATGTTGAAAAGAAAAAGAAATGTTCTACATTTAATGTCCAAATATGCGACTTATGGATCCTTTGATTGCTGATTCATTCAGTTACTGTTTTTTATTGTTTAAAACTTGAGTAATACTAATTGTTCAGAGACACGGTCACTCAGTCAGCAATAAAATATCCTCATTAATGTTCAATAAAGGTCAAATCCACCTTAGTTTTGTGATTTACGAATAATGTCTATTGACTTGGGTCACGAAGGTTTGTGACTTTTAAAATATGGGTCCCCAGAAAAAAAAAAAACTTTGGGAAACACTGATCTAACATTCAGAGACTCAAGAACCTTTTAGAGTCACTGAGAAATATCAGCACCCCTATGTATATATGAGAAAACAGCTGTGGAAAATGCACGTATTGCCTTGTTATAAAGTTATTACCTCCTCAAAAACAGACCTGGAGTTGTGTTTTGTTTCATTCACACGTTTGAGTAATCCTTTATTAATAGTCTGTTTATATCCCCAAAGCTCAAAATGCTCTGTTCCACCTTGTGATGTCATGAAGCTGTCATTTTAAGTTAACAGCTCCTTTTACATTTAGTTCAGTAGAGACTGTCAATTCCAGGCCTGAACTTTTTGTTATTTCTCTGTACAACGATAAGATCTGAGCCGCAGAAGGCTGAATAAATAACTTCTGTGACCCATGACAGATACAAACCAACTGCTTAAATATTCCATTATGCCTATTTTTTTTTATTTTTTACTTAATGTACAACAGAACATGTTTTTTGGCTTTAGGGTTATTGTGTCAGTGGCATAATTTTGTTATCTTTTATAGTTTCTTAACGCACTTCAACATTTGTTCTTGTGACTAATGTGAAATATTGATTGTTGCCATTTACACATAGGATTTTTTTTTTCCCTTTTACCTTTAGTTCAGTAGAGATCGGCAATTCCAGGTGTGAAAGGATCCAAATGATTCCAGTGAAGGTGTGTGGAGTTTAAAAACACAGTGGAGCGCTTCTTGTATTACCACATGATATCAGTTTGACAGAAGAGTTCGGCCTAAATATGCAGAGTTTGTGGGTTAAAAATGTGTAAATGAAACAAAACACAACTCCAGGTCTGTTTGCGATGAGGAAACATAACATGGATCAGAAAACATCGTAATATGGGCTCTTTGACTTTCTAAACTCGTGAATGAAGTTGTAGTTCTAGTCCAGATACCTCCATTACACTGTCACACACAAACTAACAACCCTGATTTTTTGGTGTAATTTGAAATGGCTGGTTTGTCTTTCCATCTTCACCTTTTACACAAATAACACCAGTAACTATCCTCTTCCCAGCATGTCAAATCCTAATTTTCTACCAGTGTTGTCCAAATAAAGCAGGTCCAGTCTCAAGGGTCATCTTCTCCTGGACCACATAACCCGTCTACAGATTGTGCAAACATACAAGTCCAATTCAATTATCTGCTGCCATTACCGCCACAGGTTTGTCATGTGTTGTAGATTGTGTTTTTTTTTTGTTTTTTTTTGAGAGGATGGCTGAGCTCTAACCAACAATCAGAAACACCCCATCACACAATGCTCCAATGTCGTACGACTGTTACGGAAGAAAAAGACTCAATACGCAACACTGACTCTGATACCACAGTGATAATTAAAAAACAGGATCTTCAAATTTCTCCATGATAATTAAAAAGCTAATTTTTTGAGCCTCAAACTTTCACTGATTGAATTTTAAGTTAATATAGTCGAGAGTTGTCGAAAATCAGATACTAGATACTCTTTTAAACTTGGACTGAAAAAAGAATCTATTAAAATAAACCAGTGGAAGAGCAGATGAACCTGATTGGACCAATTAAAACACTTTACCGTATTTTTCGGACTATAAGCCGCACTTTTTTTTCATGGTTTGTGTAGTCCTGTGATTTATACTCTGTGTCAGTATCTGCTGCTCCTGTTACTAATGTACTAATGTTACTGTCACTTTGCATTCTACTGTGCATGTCTCCTGCAGAAAGAGTCACTGTCTCGCTGCAAATAGTGAAATATTCAGACGAAAATGGTAATCGAGCAACAGAAAGAAAGTTTGGAGAGAGCGAGAAACTTGTGAGGGACTGGCGGAAAACCGATGGAGAACACTCTTCTTCATGGCTTCACGGCGACCGGGCGGGTGCACCATGGAACTTTCCTGGAAGTCACTGGATGAACAGACAAATCCTGAACTTCAGTGAAAACCGAAACCATCCTGTCGGGATTCAGAAAGGCCGGAATAATTCTAACTGGAACTGATACTGAGTCTAACGACAGCTTACATCCGGTTACATCATAGATCTCTGGTTTATCTCCGGAGATCGCGCAGAAGAGACACTGAGGACGAAGAATTCAATGGATTTTGTGATTTGGAGTGAGACTGTGAGTTTGGTAAATTTGTATTATGTTGTTTATGCTATAATTATCTGAATAACTGTTAATATGTTATATTAACATATTCTGTTGTTATTACTATAATTTGCCTTTCAAGATAAAATGTCGGTTCCTGGATTCTGATTTTTACAAAATACATTTCCCCAAAAAGTGCGACTTATTGTCCAGTGCGACTTGTATGTTTTTTTCTTCTTCGTTGCGCATTTTTTGGCTGGTGTGGCTTATACTCCGGAGCAACTTAAAGTCTAAAAAATACCGTAATTAGACAATTGAATATGATTTTCAGTAGTAAATTATAGTACTTTCTTTTATATTACCATGTGGTGTTACATCTGTGTAGTCCTTCAGTGGTCCAGGTAGGTTCTGATACAGCTCAAGATCATTCTAAAGCTATTCAGGAAAGGTCCATGTCTGTCCTGTGAATATCTTGTTTCGATTAATATCTAATTTTGATACTTATTACAATCACTTCATCATTCAATCGATGTAAGTTTGGGGCAAAATATTTATTGTGGACGCAGTTTCTTAGTTCAAGTGGAGAACTTTTTGTTATTTTTCTGTACTACGATAAGATCTGAGCTGCAGAAGCCTGAAGAAATAACTTCTATCACTCGATACAAATACAAACAAACTGCTTAAATATTCCATTATGCTACTTACCTGTGGCAGTTCATGTTTTTGTAACTTAATGTACAACAGAACATGTTTTTGGGGGATAATCCTGCTTTAGGGTTATTATGTCAGTGGCGTAGTTTTGTTCCAGTATTATATTATTCCAATATCTTTTATAATTTCTTCAGCTACTTAAGGTGAAATATTAATTGTTGCCATATACACATAGGATTTATTTTGTTAGGAGATATTTTGCATAGAGTTCTAATTAACATCCACATTGAATTCATTGTATAAACTTACCTCCATTGGGATCTCAAAGCTGTTTTCATTAACTCACACACACACACACACACACACAAATGCAAAAATGAATAGTTTTTTTTTTTTCAATTTGGAGCATATTTTGTGTTGCAAATAGTGCTGTCACTATGGGTGTGCAAAAATATTGAAATATTTATATATCACGTCACTTAATGTGATGATACAGTATCAATATCGTGGGCTGCTGTATCGATATATCGCCAAGAGTATTTTTTGGTTTATTTTACTCAATTATTTTGTTACAGCGCTACAGTTTTGTTGCTCGTTTAGTGGAAGGAAACCCGTTTATGCGACATATTTGACATTTTCACAGTTTTTATGATTAAAATGTTTGTGTTTCATATGAACTTTGCACAAGAAGTGGTTTAACAAAGACTTGTAGTACCACAGTCATAATTTGAAATATATCAAATCAAATCAAAAGTGCACTGTATCGAGATATGTATCGTATCGTGGCCTATGAATTGAGGTATGTATCGTATCGGCAACTTCTGAATGACACCCAGCCATAGTTGTCACAATTCTAAAATTTCAAACTACTACTACGATACTTGATACTGAATCTGATACCACAATGATAATAAAAAACACACTTTATTCAGACAATAGAATGTTATTTTTGATACAGCTCAAGATCATTCAAAAGATATTCGAGGAAGGTTCATTTTTGTCCTGGAATGTGACTTTTTTTTAGTATCAATACCTGCTCAAAAGAGTTTCAATACTAGTTTTACAATCGATTAGTATCTGATTTTCGATACTTTTGACATCAGTAGGTGCCATCACTTGGTTAAGAAGACAGGTATGTAGTTATAATCTCTATAATATGATCATTTTTTTTAATATTTTGTTTCAGATTCCCATCTTCTGCAATATGTTGCATCACTATAAATAATCCTCATAACGAAGCGCCCTGCTGCCGGACCATATTGACAGCCCGGCCTTTGACTCTAGCAGCAGATTTTTATTTATTCATTCATTTTATTTGATTTATTTTTATTTTTTATTTTTTTTCATTTCTTTGTCTTTGTCTTTAGACTGCTGTTGAACCATACCATAGCCTTAAAAGTTCAAATCGGGTTTTTGGAGCTTTCTAACATGTTATAACGCTCTTTCATCAAAAATATACTCGAACAGGTTTTAGATGTCATCCATGCATGTCTGATTAATTTAGCGATCTCTCTCAGGCCCTGTTCGAACCCTCGTTATGGTTAGCTGTAAGATTCAGCCCAATGCACAGCCCAGTGATTATAACATTTTCAAAACAGTTAAAGGTATCACGATGGATCTAAATAAATAAGTGTCAGACCTTTAAAAAAAACATTCAGATGAGGAAGAGCGGAGAATTTTGGAGCGCTGACAAACACAGGACAATACAGGATTACTCAAACATGCACGAATCACTCCAAACACAACTTGTTTTGAAAATGTTTTGATGATGATGAGGCAAAATCATTGTCATCGGGAAAAAAACAGAGAAAACAACAAAGAATTACCACAAGTACCGTATTTAATCATGCGTGCTTGTATTAAAACCCCTCACTATTACGGACTATTTTTCCTAAAACGTCTGACTCAAACTGAATCTGTTTCTGAACCCTTTGGAGCACAGACAAATGGACGGACTCTTTGTGAAGTTGACGTTCTAGAGTTTTGGCCTTTGTCTCATCTACTTTCATTTTAAGTGTGAACAAGAGCTACACAGAGGAAAGTCAGATTCCAAATTCTGTCTAAATGTTTGGGGGTAAACATAAGAATAGGTATATCTGGTGTCCGTGAGATGATCAAATGGACAGTAGATTGAGAATTTGTTGGGTCTTGTCAAAGCTGAAGCAAAAAGTCCAAGAAGAATTAATATATAAAAATTCTATTACATTGTGATTTTTGTTTGTCATTTTAGTTATTTCTGGTTTTGGATTACAAACTGTTCCAGATTCTTCTCAGAATGGTTGATTTGACTTAGCCAGACCTAGTGCCTCAACTCAATTTCATTTCTCACCAGCGACTAGGTCAGGAATCGGAATACACTAGACGGTTTGCAAAAACCCCAGAAGTTGTAGACCGCACACCGGCCAATCAGAGAAGAGCTGTGAAATCATGACGTCAAACTCAAGCGCCTGTCTGGGTCCATTTTGTGGTACAACACAACAGTAAACAAAGAGGTCGAGGTGGATGTAGACGAAGACATACATTCTGTGTTGGCAACGATTCCAGAGATCGAAGGTTTAAAGTCGGAACAAAGAGAATGTTTGGTGAATTTTATCGACGGGAAAGACGTTATTGCTCTTCTTCCTACGGGATTTGACGCATTATATACTTCACGACCAAATAGCAGCAATTGATTAAGTAAAAAAGTACCCGCCTACCGTCGAGTGAACAAACCCTAATCCTATGAGGTCAGACGGTTTCCACGAAATGAACCCGGCTGATGAATCATTCTAGATTTGACTCAAAATAAGTGGGCTACAGACTGCCATTAAAGGTATATATTGCAGAATTGCCTCTTTTAGAAATTTAATTATCTCATCAAAAACAGACCTGTAGTTGTGTTTTGTTTCATTCACACATGTCATTATTAGTCTGTCTACGTTTTCAAAGCTCATGATGCTCTGTTCCACCTCATGATGTCATGAAGCTGTCATTTTAAAGTTAACTTTTACCTTTAGTTCAGAAGAGATTGACAGTTCCAGATCTGAAATTACCCAAATGATTTTAGTAAATGTTTATGAGGAAACATTATAACATAAATCAATATGAGCTCTTTAATATTTTACATGTCCCTGAGACTGATAGTTCCTTTTTATATTTATATTTAAATGAAATCAGAAAAAGTACAAGTGCCTTCGGATTGGTAAGGGCTTTTAAAGGAAGGCTTTGTATATAACAGTTTCACATAGTCCAAGGTTTCATTTCTTTTTCTCCACCCCACTGCTAAAAAGCTCATTCAAACTGACAAAACCAACTCGACGAAATCGCCTGCTTATACAAGAACTGAAATGAATATTCTCTTGAAAATCTAAACGCAGAATTCTGAAATGACAGTTGCCCGTATAACACTCTTGTCAACTTCCAGCCGAGTGCGATTTGACAGCTATTGTGCAGAGAGGCAGGAACAGTCATGTTGCGAAGTCTGGCTATTTCTGGGCACAATCTGACAAATTACATGAGCCCTACATGCATCTTGGCTCCAATTTCCATATCCTTCCATTCTGTGCCCACGGATAATTAGATAAGCACCTGACATATGGGCCGTACGCGAGATCTATTGTCACTAGGGGCGTAATTTAGACATGATTGTAGAGAGCGCACCTGGGTCTATGGGCTAGCAGTGTTTTGACAGTGCACATGACAGGTTTTCATGTTTTTCTAATTAGTATTACTTGGTTATTTGGAATGGTGCATGTAGTAAATATTTATTGCACTTTTATAACAGTTATGTGGCAGAAAAATTGAGAATAATAGTACAAAAATACAGGAATTAGTGCTGAATTTTTGCCTCTAATAACATGGGTGTGTGGGCTAGTAGAATTTTGACAGTGGATAAAGCAGGTTTTCATGTTTTTTCTAATTATTATTACTTGGTTTGCTGTAATAGTACCTGCGATAAATGTTCAGCAAAAGAAGTTAGAAGAAAAAAGTATAAAAATCTAGGAAGAAGTGCTCTAAAAGTAGTTCTAAAATGGAATACCTCGATGTAATCAACACAGAAAATTCAGTCCAAAATGCAGGGACAATTTGTACCCAAGGAAGGCATTTTTGTAGCATTGGCATTAATTAATCCAAAATTAATTCAAGAAAATAAAGACGTTGTCATTCATTTTTATTAGTCGAATCATAACTATTGTTTAAATTGGATGAGCTTTGACTACAGGCTGTATAGATAAATTGGCCACCACAATCGAAATAGGAAGTGAGCTGGAAGGGCCATTATCTTCAACACATACTTGCAGTTGGAAATCCAAATCTATCACTGCCGACCTTGTTGAGCTTCATTTGACTGGATCCGAACGCTACGGGTGACGTCAGACTTAATTAGACTACATTTAAACTGCAGCCTCAAGTGACCCAAATCCATTTTTTTTGACCCTATGCGACCAGTATCTGATCTTTTAATGACAGTCTGAACGACACAGATCCGATTTTTTCAAATGTGACCCAGGCCAGTTGGATATGTGTTCCTAAAAACAATGCATATCCAATCTTTTGAAATGCGACTTCAATCTGAATGGCCAGGTCGCATTCATCCCACCTACACGTCATAACAACACGATAACGAAGCACCTGTTGTGAGCCAATACAGCCCAACACCGACATGTTTGCTCACTGAAATACGCCACCAAATATGTTTCATTCTGCAAGAGTGGAATACGTAGGCACTCACAAATGTACATTAACGTTCTTCTCGTCATACAAAAACTGTGTATGAACTCTGTGTCAGTGAAGCAGCGGAGCACATAGCAATCCCATCACTATTGGTTGAGACTTTGGACCCACACGTTCCTTTCTTTTTTTGTAGCTCGATTGGTAGAGCAGTCGCCCACTGATCTGAAGGTTGGAGGTTCGAATCCAGCTCTCGACATAAAACATCACAGGTTCAGCGGTCAGATCCACTGACCCACAGGTTTGGCTGGTGTGATTCCAGCTCTCATAGATGAATGCTGTCGTTGTGTCCTTGGGCAAGACACTTAACCTACCTTGCCCACAGAGTCTGCGTACACTGGTGTGTGAATGTGTGTGAATGTGTGTGAGAATGGGTGAGTGGTTCCTTGTTGTAAAGCGCTTTGAGTGCCTCGAAGGTGGAAAAGCGCTATTACTTCCGTAAACACTGAGCACGCTCGGTGAGTATGACATCATCGTGTCTTCCAATGTGCATGTGGGACACTTTTGGGGCATTTAAAGTTCACACTGGAGATCACATACAAGTCGCATTTAACTGGACATGTGAACGACCTCACAAAAGAAAAAAAAAAAAACAAAAAAACAGATTTCACAAAAAAATCCTAACTGAGCATTAAGCCCTGCAGTCTGAACGTAGCCTTAGTTCAAACGACTTCACCGTAGTTTACTAACTAGAATAATTTAGGTGAGATTTGGAAATTTAAAATGTTAAATACTATTATGTGAACTGTTTTAGTGAGATGAGTAGTCTAACCTGTCTGCACTTTAAGATCTGAGAACAAGAGGCTTTCATCCTCCTCCTCCAGATCTGCACACGTGGGGAGGAAATGGCGAATGGAGATAGCCTGTTAAACATTCATTGCCGTCCGCTAGGCTAATAAAAATTGAGGACAATCAAATTAAATGCTAGCCCCGCGCTGGCTCTGTGGTTTAATCTGGGTCTGAAGAGCCCGGTGTTATTTGATATGGCTGTTGGAATGGGTACAGCGTTGCAATTAGCAATGAAACGTGACAGAACTTTTATGAGGCTCACGGGAGTTAGCCAGTGTCTTTGGGGTTATTGGGTTTTCCAATCTATCTATACTTCAATACTTCTGTAATATTCATTATGTTTGCTGTTTTAATATTGCATGACGTGGCTGTCTGTGACCGGGCAAAGTCTGTTCAAAGCTATAAGGACTCCTGGATGTGTTCCTCAGTCCTTAGATCATATTATCAAAACCAATACACCTGTTATATTATGTTAATGTAAAATATACTTTTAATACTGGACAATCAAAGCAATTAGTGGTTTAACAATTAATTAAGCTTCAGATGCAGAACACAACACACTTTTTATTTAAGCTTTTAGTAAATTGGCAATGTCATATCACTGCTTTGATCACTAATCTCTAATCTGACAAATGTATAAATTATTATGTAATATAGTCTAATTGCACTGTAAACCTGAATAAGTTTAGCCTGATTCATCAGCCAGTTTTACTTCTTTTCACTTTGTATAAACCATCTGACCTCGCAGCCTTAGATTTCGTTCGCTCGACGGTAGGCGGGTTCTTTTTTAATTTAACTATTTGCTGTTATTTGGTCATGACGTATGTAATGCGCCGCTAATGGGGCTAACTGGTATATTAAGCTTTTCCTAAATCCCGTAGGAAGAAGGGCAATAACGACTTTCCCCTTGACGAAATTCACCAAACAATTCTCTTTGTTCCAGCTTTAAATCCTCGATCTCGGGAATCGTTGACAACACTGAATGTATCACTCTTTGCTGATTGGCTGGTGCCCGAACTTGCACTTCCGGGATTTTTGCGAACCGTCTAGTGTATTCAGATTCCTGACCTAGTCGCTGGAGAGAAATGAAATTGAGCGGAGGCACCTGGTGGCGCCAGCCTGGCTAGAATAAGTTACAAGAACTCAAAAACATTGAGGCAAACAATTACCTCAATTATTAACTTAAAAGTCACAAGTCATCCAGAACTTAAATGGTTGGATGGCTTGGTACTTGTACCTTTTGATGACCCTTCATCAAAAAAATATTGGTTAAAAGTACTCAAAAAGAAGAACATGTTACAGCAACATAATTACGTTAGTAGGGCTTTTTCTAAAACTTTGAGTATGCACAGCTTAATCTATTTAATTACACTGAATAATCAGGTTTACAGTGTGCTTTATTTGCTTTTTAAAGATATGCTGTGTAACCTTTGTGGTAGGGGGTACGCTATCTGCTTGTATCCACGGAGATGTTATTGCTTTGCCTGGAATATTCCACAGCATGGCCTTAAACGTATAATACAGGTGTCTTTTTTTCCCTTTTTGCTCAAAATAACCTTGAAAAACATAAATTTTTAGTGTGATTGCAGTTGCCTCTCCACAGATCTGGCATGTCATTAGGCCCGATGGAGTCTCCATGGAGATCATTTAAAGTGGAACATTTCAGGCAAAGCAATATTATGTTCGTGGAGAGAACCAGGTGGCAGACATACCACCAGTAATATTACATAGTGCAGCTTTAATATTAGATAATATGATAATCTGCCATTGTGCAATCTGATCAAAGATGGAACTACGAAATGTTCCACAGACCATCTTTTCAAAAAATCTGATTGCGGCCAGTCCTGCTCAATACTCAATGTAATTTGAAAAGCCAATGATTTCAATAGCACCACTGCACACTCCCTTCATACACAAAGGTTTGGCTGGGTGCTTTTATAAACCATTTAGTGGATTTTATCTGGACTTTAGTTCAGCTTCAGTTGCAGTTATATAAACCCCTTTTAGTTTGGTTGGGATAAAAAGAAGTGAAGCCTTGATAGAAATGTGAAGAGGCAAAGACGTCATAAGAAATTAAAGGGCCCATATCAATGTTATTGACTGATTTCTCATTAAAACAGACCTGGAGTTTTGTTTTGTTTTACTCACACATTTAACTCACAAACACTGCATATTTTGGATGAGTTCTTCTCTCAAATGGAAAACACTCTGTTTCACCTTATGATGTCATATGGTAATACATGAAGTGCTCCACTGTTTTGTTTAAAGGGACAGTCTGGAGTTTTGGAGATAGGGCCTCATTTCCTAGTGAGCCAGAGTGTTGGAGACGTGTAGAGACACTTTTTAAAATATTCCATCCAGTCCTTGTATTTGCAGAGGTCGCTGGTGCTAGGCTAGTGCATGTCAATGGCCATAGTTATCCTGCCACTAAAAACAGTCCCAAAACACCCGAAGCACATCTATTATTACACCAGACTGTCGATGTTAATGTCTGTTTTGATAGAATAATTTTAGAAGTAAACCCAACCTTGCTTTTGAAGGATTTATGTCTGAGCAGCAGCAGCGAGTTGTACTACCTGATAGAAAGCTTGGCAGCGGCGGACTGATATATGAGAAAATAGTCCCTCAACATGCGACCATTCATGCGATGCATGGTTAGTTTTATTTCAAACATTATTCTATCAACACAGACATTCACATTGACAGTCTAGCGTAATAATAGTTTTGCTTCAGGTGTTTTGTGGAGTGGGTAAGACTGTTTTTAGTGGCAGGATAACTATGGCCATTGACATGCACTAGCCTAGCACCAGCGACCTCTGCAACTACAAGGACTGGACGGAATATTTAAAAAAGTGTCTCCGCACGTCTCCAACACTCTGGATCACTAGGAAATGAGGTCCTATGTCCGAACTGTTCCCTGTAAACTCCATTGCATCAATTCAGAGTCAGTGTTGCATAATATAGCATCTTTAAATTAACACCTTCTCGAGGTGGTGTGTCAAAAGAAAGTTAAAACCATAATTCGGAACATTCACTATACATGGATAATGAAAGATTTTTGCTTTAGATATGGACAATTCCTGGGCTGAAATCATCCAAATGATTGTAGTGAAGATGTATGGAGTTTAAAAACGCAGTGGAGCACTTCCTGTATTACCACATGACATCACAATCATGTTTTGCAAGTATTTTCAGTGTAAATATGCAGCGTTTATGAGTAAAACACAACTCATATTTGGGCATATTTGTGATGAGGAAACAACATTATAACATAGATCAGAATATTTTTTAAAAAATGTCCCCTTTAAAACCATTCTTTTGTTTGATGTTCTGGATAAAAAGCTACGCGATGATGCTTTAAATTGCTTCCAGTAGTGCCATTATTTCATTTGGACCCACAAGCTGAATACACTTTGATATATTGCCAACACCAGTTTTCAAATTGTTCAATTAATTAAACCATATTTAATCAAGCAAAACATAATCTCACTTGTTGTTGCTGTTCTATTAAGAGGAAAATTTGGTTTAGCAGATCAGATTTGTGGCCTTAGCAGCAGCAGCTCGGAGGCGACCAGTGGAGCATCACTCACGTGTATATTTGGACCTGCTCAAAAACATACGGACGCTGCTATAAAGGCGGTGGGGGCTCAGCTTGAGTCTCGGTGCCCCTGTGGAGAATGACATGATCAGCACCGCGCAGCTCGCCAACAGCCCAGGGAGGTTCAGCAGCAAGGAGGATTTGGCCCGTAGCCGTAGCCAGGGGAAACAGAGGCGTATTTGAATGCAATATTGTGGGTTTTTTAATGGTTTAGGACATTAGCGTTTTAATTTATATTGCTTTTGGGCACACTCGCTTTGGTCGTGCATGTTTGATTCTAAAATGTGATGATCCTGGGTAGAAAGCAGGCTTCTACTTTTTTTTGTGTGTGACTTGTACTGTATTTTTAAAAGAAAGACCAAGAAAGAAAATCTACAATTGATGAAAAATAGCAAATGATTATTAAAGCCTCATTGTGTAACTTTTTAGGCTGGTTTTATTGCACAGAAAAACATGGAGAAAATGGCATTCTTACTATTAGCGTGCTTGCCTCTCCACAAACCTGACTCTTACTTGGCCTCTGCGTCTTTCAGTGAAAATGTTGCTTCTTTGGCTATAATAGTCTAGTCAGGCTGGCACCACCTAGTGTCTCTGCTCAATTTCATTTCTCTCCAGCGACTAGGTCAAGAATCAGAATACACTAGACGGTTTGTAAGAACCCCGGAAGTTGTAGACCAAGCACCGGCCAATCAGTGAAGAGCTGTGAAGCCATGACGTCAAACTCAAGCACCTGTTTAGGTCCATTTTGTGGTACAACACAACAGTAAACAAAGTGGTCGAGATGGATGCAGACAAAGACAGACATTCTGTGTTGGCAACGATTCCTGAGATCGAGGATTTAAAGTCGGAACAAAGAGAATGTTTGGTGAATTTTATCAAGGGGAAAGACGTTATTGCCCTTCTTCCTACGGGATTTGGGAAATAAAAAAAAGTACCTGCTTCCTATCGAGCGAACAAATCCTAATGCTGCGAGGTCAGACGGTTTCCAAGAAATGAAACCGGCTGAGGAATCAGGCTAATAATAGTCCACGGTATGACATAAAGCAAGCTTGTTTCGAAGTATGGTTTTGACATTCTATTTCCATTGGGGTTAGGGTTCTTATCCAGAAGTATCCAAAATCAGATATTAATCAATACTAAAACTAGCATCAAAACTAGATACTCAACTGAGCAGGTATTGGTACTTAAAAATTCATATTCACAGGACATAAATGGACCTTTCCTGAATAGTTTGGATTGATTTTGAGTTGTATCAGAACAAGTATAAGAGCACATAGACTAGTATACGCCCATGGACCACTGTGGAACCTACCTTGATGACTGAGGGATTATACAGATATAAGGTCACATGGCATAAAAGAAAAAAAATATAACTATTATTTAAGGTTGAAAATGACATTCTACTGCCAAAATAGAGAATGTTTCTTTAATATTATCATGGTATTGGAATCGATATTGAGTTTCAAGTCTATTCCTTAGTTTGAAATTTTAGTGACACTAATAGTTTCCATGGAATCATTCAGGTGACGTGTTCCTCTAGAAAGTTCCACAGTGTTACTTTAAACATGCTTTAAAAAGAAACATACTTTGTGATATACAACAACATTTGTGCATTGTGGAGATGTTATTACTTTGTCTGGAATGTTTCACAGTATGATATTAAAGTATGATATTCTGTCTTCATGGAAACAAAGCCAGACCAAGTTACAGGTCAGATCTGTGGAGAGGCAACCCCACTCACAGTTATAATGTTTGTTTTTCTAGGTATTTTTGAGCTCCAAAACCACCTGTAATTGAATAAATGTAAGGTAGAGGTGTTTTATGTCATACCGTGGAACATTCATCAGAGCAAATTCCATAGAAAGAAGCAGGTGATGGAGCCTTAACCAAAAAGTTACACAGTGTACCTTTCACATAAAGCACTTTGGTCATGTTGTGAGTTATAAAGGCGTCTATAAATAAAGTCTGAGTTGAGTTGAATTAGGAAACGACATTACAGTTCAGTTAGCACACAGGTGTCAAACATAAGGCCTGGGGGCCAGATCCGGACCTCCAAGACCTTTAATCTGGCCCTTGGGTGATTTTCTACTAAAATATTGTAATGATATTTTCTATTAAAATCTTGTTAATTTTCTGTGGTGTTTATCACAGCAGCGTCTCTGTACGTGGCCCCTCCCACCAGAGCAGCACAAATGAAGACTTGTCTCTTTCCAAACGCTCTTAAAGGACGATCGTTTTGACTGTTGACCGTGACACCCTCATCAGAAAAATGTCCAACATGAGAAAAGTGGAGCAGAGTGCAGGATTTTCCAAGAAAAATTTACTTATTCCTGTTTGTATACAAGTTATTGTTAAAACATTGTGTTGAAATTTAATTTTTCTTCAAGTTCCAGGTTGTTCATAATATTATAATAAGAAAGAGTTCATCAATTAAAAAAGATTTCTGTAATAGATTTGCGTTGCTCTGCACAAATATTTGAACTTATTGTTATTTTTGGGGTTTATATGACATGAGTTTTGTGATCCGGCCCCTTTGGGATCAAAGTAGGTTGGATACTGCCCCCAGACCAAAATGAGTTTGACACCCCTGAGATAGCACAACAAAAATGTAATTAATGTAGAGGATGATGTGTGTTATGGGACCTGCAGAGACGACTGTTGGAGAAAACGTGAAAAACAAGATGTTCCTTGGGTGCAAATTGCTTGGCCAGTCCACTCGCTCAACTCGTGATTCTGCCCAAGATGAGTCGTCTCCTGTGCTGTGGTTTCAGTTCAAACAACCACGTATCTACAAACACTGTGCTAAAGGAAAATCAGACCTTCTCCGTTTCACAAAGTTGTGTTTTGAATCTGCAAATAAACAGCGCTTTCCCCATTACAGAAAATAGACCAATTTAACCTCCGAGCGATGACAATTTTTCAATCACATTTTTGGAACTGAAGTTGAAGAATAACAAATGGACCCAAAGTGAATGCTGATGGCAGAACGAGCCAGTGTCAACTTTCAGACTGGATGCGGTTGAGATAAAAATAAAAATGTTTGTACCTCTGGATGAAGAATATAACTGACTGATTGCAAAGGTTAAAAGGTGCACTGTGTGACTATTCTGGTGGAGGGTCCATCAATCGCTTGTCTCCATGGAGATATCATTTCTTTTTTCTGACAAAACCGGGCCAGAACTGTGGAGAGGCAGCCCCGCTCACAGTCGGAATACATGATTCTCTAAGTATTTTTGAGCTATAAAACCACCTGTAATTTGATAAACGTGAGATTGAGCCGTTTAATGCCATACTGTGGAACATTCCAGGCAGAGCAATGACATATCCAAACAAGCAGGTGATGGTCCGCCAACCAAAAAGTTACATAGTGCAGCTTTAACAGTGTCTATGTTTACATGTATGCCAAATATCCTATCGTAATCTGATTTCTGGAGTTATCAGATTATGGAAATGTAATGTAAACAGTTATGTACAATGTGAGTAATCTGATTTCACTTTAGTTTATTCGGTCATTTTACACTACAAACATTTAACACTACAAAACAAAAGAAAACAAAACATAGACTAGAACTTCATGGATCAGAACTGAAAGGGTTTAGGGTGAAGTAAAAGGTATTTATAATGCGTAACCCTATTAAACAATGACAGAATGAAAAAATAAATAAAAATGCGTATGAACTGCAAACTTCACATTTACAATTTCACTTATGATAACCCTAAACAAAAAGTTAAACAGTGCACCTTTAAACGAGTAAAAATACAAATTGTATTACTCCATGCACTGAAAGTTGTCTGGTACATATTACTAGTAGTTTATTCGGTCATTTTGCAACATTACAAAACAAAACATAACATAGACTACAACCTCCGTGGATCATGACCAAAAGGGTTTAGGCCAGGGGTGTCCAAACTTTTTTCATCAAGGACCACATATCTAAACACAGATGAAGCAGAGGGCCAATCGAGGGCCGAAGACTGGTGCTCAGTACAGTGAATAATTGCAATTTGTGCATGATTTAAAACATTAGAATGATCCATCAGTCTTTATTCACGCTATGATCCTCAAAACTGCACACTAAATATTCAATATTCACGTTATCAAAGTAAATTTTCAAAAAAATTGCAGTAAAAAGTAAATTTTTCATTGATGTAAGGTAATTTAGCCCAATTTGCCTGGAAGCCTGAGGGCCAAGAAAAAATTGTCCGAGGGCCGCATTTGGCCCACGGGCCGTAATTTGGACATGCCTGGTTTAGGCTGAAGTAAAAGGGAGTTATAATAATCAATGACAGAATTCCAAGAAAAAAACAGCGTATGAACAGCAAGTTTACATTTATGATTTCACTTTCGACTTACTGTGTATATAAGAGATAAAATATAAATTAAAACAAACAAAATGTAATGCATAATTCATCCATTCCAGAGCTCTATATCTTTCAAAACATAACACTTTATACTCTTTTGAAAGGTTAGACTTTTTAAAATCATCACTCAGGTTATTAAATATACTAAGCTTTGAACAGAAATACAATCACTTTTTTTTCTTAGTCCTTATCTTCATTTTTTTTTTAAAGATATCTGTTCCTCTAAGGTTATACTGATTCTGTCTCTGCTCAAATAGCTCCTGTACACAAGGACGGAGCATGTAATTACTGGCTTTGTACATCACTACGGCTGTACTCAGGTCGACAAGATCAAAAAACGTAAGTACTTTTAGCTTAACAAAAAGAGGATTTGCTGGTGCACAGTGATTCACGTGATTAATAATCCTAATAACCTTCCTTTGGAGTAGAAAAAAAAATGTATTCAGATTTGATTTATAAGTGTTCCCCCATATTTTCACAAGGGAAATATAAAACATGTACAGTCAAAATCCACAAATGAACTGACACGTGGCACCACATGATTTTAATGGTCAGAATTTTTGTTTCTTTTCTCTTTTTTGCATTTAAGAAACAATAATATCTGACAGCTGGGTTTAGGGCTGCACGATTCTGGGGAAAAAAACAACAAAAAAAACATGAATCTTTCTTTTTCATTTTGCAATTGTGATTAGATTCCAATATATGTTTAAAAAGTAGGATTCCATTCAGAGTGCACAAGGTAAACAACTACAAGTGCATTCATTTTTGGGAGAAGACTGAAATACAAACTGACTTATATAAGAATCGTATATATTTCAGATTTTTTAGGTCTAGACTACAAGTCCAGCAGGATTTTTCAATGAAATATTTAGCTCTTTACAAAGAACATTCAATTCTGAAAATAATTGCAGTTTTTTCAAATATAATTAACCGTACAGCTCTAATTGGTTTATCTGATTATTCCAGTTATCCAATTTTGACTGGTCACATACTAGAAAATGTAGCCAGTCATGTGATCTAAATGAACTGTAAACAGCCCACTTTAAATTTACTCAAGTATCTTTTAATTAGTTTATTTAGTTGTCAAGGCGATATGAGCGCAGAAATGATCGAGTGTGTGGACTTCAGCAGAGCACTTCCTGGGGTTTATTTTCGTCTCTAGAGAAGGAGACAACCAAATAATTCAGAATTACTCAAGCATGCAAGAACCCAAGTAGAGGTGCGCAGTAAAGCTCTCAGCTCGTCAGTATCAATGAAAAAGCCTATTCCTCAATTTGATAACTTCCCTGGCTGCAGAGGAGACCATAAAGACACAGAAAGTAAAAGTGGGGGAAGGGTGGCAGGGCATCTGTGTTTATGTGACAACAACCGGTGCAAGCAAATCTCGAGCTGTCTGGACCTACAAATGATTTGCTCAGTTTTAAGATATGATTTAAAACATGTTGCGATGAATGCAATTAACTTAAAAGTAATACGCCAGCTTCAATAAATGCTGAAAGATTTTGAAATTAGATAGATAACCATATATATCGGGCCAATATTACATTATATAGTGCAGTGGGTTTAAATTAATCTCCAGCACAGGTCGATATTTTGTTTTGGTTGACCTTTTTTGCCAAACATTATTTAAAAATTTTAAAAAAGCTTTTGGACATCGGCCATCTGAGTGTACTGTACAATTTTTCACTTTTATTTAGTCGACCTTCAGTCCAAAAAAATACACATGAAGTTTTATTTGAACACTTGAGTATCAGCCATTGGTTGCTTTGAAGTATAAACAATCGGCAACGGCCATGAAAAAAAAAAAAAAATGCATATTGGTCAGTCTCTACAATTTGATTTGTAATTGATTTTAGCAAATAAATACTTGTAATTGTAATGTAAACCGTGAGAGCAATATCGTGAAAATATCATACCAAGTGATTTGAACATCGTTACATCCCCAGTGGATGATCATCTTGCCATCAAAAGGTCTACAGCCAATCGTCAGGGTTAGGGTTAGTGTCAGTAAAAGCAGACTTCAGACTTTTAAGACTTAGTTAATGGCAACTGTTTAAAGACGGTTTTGTGTATGTTTAGAAAAGCCACAGCATGTAACATCTTAGGCAAAATCACTAAGTGGCACAGAACATTTTGAGCGCTGGAGATATAGATAGACTAATAATAAAGGGTTACTCAAGCATGTATGAATGAAACAAAACACAACTCCAGCTACGTTTTTGAAGAGATAACAACATTATAAACATGACTTAAGCTCATAAGAGTCAACTTACAATATAGAATAATATAGAAACTTTAATGGACTGGCGTGGATAGTGTGTTTGTTTTTGTTTCTCCTGTGATGCGGTGTGAATGTTCATGTATGTTAGCTGGTTTGTAGAAAATAAAAGTCAGGTTTGTAGAGACAGAAGCGATTTTATTTCTCTAAACCTGACTCTTATTTGTCCTGAAGAAGAGCCTCTTCTTTGGCAATAATCTTCTGGCGACACCTAGTGCTTCCACTCAATTTCATTTCTCTCCAGCCACTTGGTCAGGAAATGGAATACACTAGACCAGGGGTGTCAAACTCATTTTGGTCCGGGGGCCGTATCCAACCTACTTTGATCCCAAAGGGGCCGGATCAGAAAACTCATGGCATATAAACCCCAAAAATAACAATAAGTTCAAATATTTGTGCAGAGAAACACAAATCTATAACAGAAATCATTTTTAATTGATGAACTCTTTCTTATTATAATATTATAATATCATGAACAACCTGAAACTTTAAGAAAAATTCAATTTCAACATTTAAAATATTTTAGTAGAAAATCACCCAAGGGCCACATTAAAGGTCTTGGAGGGCCAGATCTGGCCCCCGGGCCTTATGTTTGACACCTGTGCACTAGACGGTTTGCAAAAACCCCAGAAGTGTGAGTTCAGGCACCAGCCAATCAGTGAATACCCATGTATTCTGTGTTGGCTGTGATTCCCGAGATTGAGGATTTAAAGCCGGAACAAAGGGAATGTTTGGTGAATTTTATCAAGGGGAAAGACGTTATTGCCCTTCTTCCTACAGGATTTGGGAAAAGCTTAATCTACCAGTTTGCCCTGTTTGCCCGTCGGCAAATTACATACGTCACGACCAAATAGCAGCAATTGCTTAAATAAAAAAAAAGTACCTGCCTACTGTCGAGCGAATGAATTCTAATACTTGCGAAGTCAGACGGTTTTTACAAAGTAAAACCAGCTAATAATCTTCCACAGTATGGCATAAATCGCATCTATTGCCATGGATAATTAATGTTCCGTAGTATGGTTTTAACTTTCTATTTCCATGGAATCATGCAGGTCCACTTAGTTACATAATATACCTTTTAAAAACATTATGAAATACAAAATCGCAAAATAAATACACAATATATCAGAATATTACTAATGTGTTTTCAGTTGGCACTAACCCTTGCCAATGAGTTTAGCCTGTACCCATTAGCATACTTTCATTAGCATGTTTTTATTAGCATGTGGTTATTAGCATGTTCAGCACTGGTTGTACAGAGCCTGATAAGTGCAGAGTGCAGACTGTTATTACAGCCCAGGCAGCCGCGCGCACACATATATATATATATATATATATATATATATATATGTATGTAGAGAGAGAGAGAGAGAGAGAGAGAGCTTCATATGGCTAATAGCGAGTGATGCAGCCGTAGCTAATACCTCAGGGATCTAATAACACAGGCACAGGGTTATATAGGCCTCACTAAAAGCTCGCTCCGCCTCACGGTCTCACAGCGGGAGAGGGGAGACCGGCAGCCCCAAATCAACAAGCATTAAACGAATAGGCCTGTGTGGATAGGCCAGCGGTGTGAGGAGGCTAAAGGGGATTACATGCACAGCGATATGTCAGGCTAAACTCTATACGTCAGCTATAGAACGTTTAAGAGTGTGTGAGCGTGTGTACGTGCAGGGGAGAGACGCGGCGCTCTGGGGATGGGGATAATAAGGAAAACGTGACAGCTTTGTGAATTTCATTTTCGAGGTAGGTGGAAAAAAAAAAAAACAGGTAAGATACAAAAATACGGGTGTGACTGCAAGAAGCTCGAACTTATTAAAGGTTCTATATTATTCTATATTATAAATAGACTCTTGTCAGCTTTAAGTCATGCTATAGGCGAGTTTCAGCTGACGTCATTGTTATTAAAAGCCCGCGTTGCATGCTGGGAAATATTTTGGTCGGAGGCAAGAAACACGATAGCGGTCAAACACAGTGCATAACCTCACGTATTTATCCCCGATAATGGTAAATTCCTGCTGCATTATCGGATGCACAAATAGAAGCATGGAAGAAGGAAAATGTCTTTTTCATATTCTGAGTGAAAAGAACCACTAATGGCTTTCAAACATTCACAGAGCAAACGTAGAAGATCCTAACAAACCGTGGACTCCAACAAGTTCAACAACACATCGAGACTCTTGGAGGTTTTCATCTTTTCTGCTGTGAATGGCCCAAGTCATTGTGGATATCGCTGAAGTGAATATTTGGCCAGGTAGTTGAAATTTGGTTTGGTCCACCTTTTGTAGGGGTTGAAAAGGGTGATTTGGCTCCATCGATGCTTATGATGCTTATGACTAATTTCTGGTCAAATGGTCTTGGGTCCTCTGCCGTTAGAGTGGATAAATAACCGGGATCAATACCCTTTACGTGCTTTCTCGCTCCGTCCGTCATGTTGAATTAGTGTTTATTGCCGCCGACCAAAATAATTCCCGGCATGCAACGCGCGCTTTTGTCAACAATGAAACTCGCCTATAATGTTGTTTCTTCACCAAAAAGAACTGGAGTTGTGTTTTGTTTCATTCACATGTTTGAGTAATCCTTTATTATTAGTCTATCTATATTTCCAAAGCTCAAAATGCTCTGTTCCACCTTGTGACGTCATGAAGCTGTAGTTTTTAGGTTAACAGCTCCTTTTACCTTTAGTTCAGCAAAGACAGTGCAGACATTATCTAAGACTACATGGGCTTAATGCTTCATTCAGATTTTTTTGTGAAATCTGTTTTTTGTGCAAGGTCATTCACATTTTCCATTAAAAGCTACTTGTATGTGAAATCTAGTGTGAACTTTAAACACCCCCTGCATGCCCTTTGGAGAACACAACACCACCACATGCAGCAAGCGCACTCAGTGTTTACAGAAGTCACGTAAACACCAAAATATTGTTCAGTTCTTCCTAAAATGGACAGGTTACACGTCCACGGTCGCTTCGTTTGTTTGAGTCTTTAGCCTCTTTGTGTTTGGCTCGCAGGCTCTTTATTTTTCGTTGACATTGGAGACAGGACCGCCTGTAGCCTCGCTCGAACATTTCTTTGACAAACATTTCAGAAACCGCCCAGTTCCGGACTCCTCCAATTTGGCCTGAATAGCGATCCCCCCAAATATTAATTAACTCGTTAACCTCGCTTTCCCTCCATTGACTAGACTCTGAGCCTGATCTGTAGGTGGGATGAATGTGACCTGGCCGTTCAGACTAAAGTCACATGTCAAAAGATTGGATATGTATCGGTTTTAGGAGCACATATCCAAGTGTGTATTTGAAAAAAATCTGATCTGTGTCGTTCAAACTGTGTTTATGTCTTGCCCAAGGACAAAATGGCAGCATTCATCTGTGGGAGCTGGAATCACAACAGCCAACCTGTGGGTCAGTGGATCTGACTGCTCAACCTGTGATGTTTTATGTCGAGAGCTGGATTCGAACCGCCAACCTTCAGATCAGCGGGCGACTGCTCTACCAACTGAGCTACTGCCGTCCCAGTTTAAAAGCATAATGAAGCACTTCCTGTATTACCACATGACATCACAAGGTGGAACAGTGTTTTCTGTTTGAGAGAAGAACAGGATTTGTGTGCTGAACATGTATGAATGAAACAAAACACAACTCCAGGTATGTTTGTGACGAGGAAACAACACTGAGACATAATGTAGATCTCAATAACGGCTTAATTTGGGCCCTTAAAACACAGAAGTCGTTCAATCCTAATTTCATGAACATAAATATTCCTTTGAAAATCAGAGCCATTTAACACAAAAAAGTCCAAATGATTCCCAAAGTGTCTGAATTTCTTAGACCTCTCCTTTAGAAAGTTAATCACTGATCATTTGGAACAATTGGATCTTGATTCGATTAAAATTGACGTCATTGCACAGCCAGATTTTTGGGGCATTCTCTGTGGCAGACGCATTTTGTGAAACAACGATCTTTAAAGCATTTTAAAAAGGTTTGTTCTGATGCCTTTATTTCGATTTTACTGTGTTATGCGTCATTATAAAATACTTAAAGTTGCACTAACTTGGATTTAATGCCAGCCTGCGGAACCTTCTAGGCAAAGCATTAACATGAAGATAAGCATGTGGCAGACCCTACACCAGAAAAGTAAAGCATCTTTTAAGCATTTTCATATACAGAGGATTTATTTTGACAATATCTATGTTTCTGGAAGTGGAAAGTCAACTTCATGATTCCACGTAAATAGAAAGTTCAAACTAGAATGTATATTTTCTATGGCAATATACAGAGGTCGGGACTTGGACTCGAGTTAGACTTGAGTCACTATTTTTAGGACTTGAGACTTGATAACATGGATTAAGACTTAGGACTCGACTTGGACTTGATGGTCAATGACTTGGGACTTGACTTAGACTCGAGAAGACCTTATGTTTCTCCTAAAAAAATCTGTTTTTAGAAAATACTTGTCTCTTTCTCTACAGTTGATAAATGCGGTGCTTAATTTTAGAGGAACAAGCTGGAACATGTTAGCCGGTTTCACTTTGTTTCACTTCGTAGAAACCGTCTGACCTCACAGCATTAGAATTGGTTCGCTCACTGATAGGCGGGTAGTTTTTATCATTTAACCAGTCGCTGCTTTTTGGTAGTCACATATGTAATGTAGCACTAACAGGACTAACTGGTATATACACTTTTCCCAAATCCTGTAGGAAGAAGGGCAATAACGTCTTTCCCCTTGATGAAATTCACCGAACATTCTCTTTATTCCGGTTTTAAATCCTCGATCTCGGGAATCATTGACAACACAGAATATATGGCTCTTCGCTGATTGGTTGGTGCCCGAACTTGCACTTCCAGGGTTTTTGCAAATAGTCTAGTGTATTTTGATTCCTGACTTAGTTGCTGGAGAAAAATGAAATTGAGCAGAGGCACTAGGTGGCGCCAGCCTGGATAGGGAACATGTCCCTCCCACTTTTGTTTGTTACTTTGGATATAACTGAAGTACTGTGATGTGGTATCCTCAAATGTACTACAGTAATATACAGTATAATACAGAGGGAAACAGAGGGAACTACTGAGACTTTTAAATCTGATTTCTTTCTGTTCTGACTGTAATGATTCAAACTAAGATCTTGTCAAGACATTTAAAAAAGGAAAGATTAACATTTCAACATTTCTTATATAAATACACATATATAAATATTACTTTTTATGTGACTTTTTAAGTACAGTTTAGCTTCATATAAACTGCAAAAATCTAAGCTATAATTGGTATTTTGGTTTAAAGACTCGAAATGACTTGAAGCTCAAAGCAAACGAATTGGACTGGACCTGGATTTATGGGCCAATGACTTGAGACTTACTTGAAACTTGCAAAACAACGACTTGGTCCCGCTTCTGGCAAAATATACTTTTATGTGATACTACTGAAGATTATAGCCCAAAGAACAACATTTCCATGGAAACGAGCAAAAGGAAGCATTTCTCCAGGGCAAATAATCAGGTTTGTGGAGATGCAAGCCTGCTCAGAGTAAGGGCACATGTTTTTCCACTTTTTTCAGTGCAATAAATACATAATGAGTAAAAAAACATGGTGTATATGTATTTTAGTCTATTTTTTGGCAGAACATTTTCCACATGACTGTCTATAATAATCATAATAATATTTGGATTCTCTTTGTGCTGTATTTTTCCACTGCCAGCTTGAGTGGTGCACTTTCTGGTACACAGTGGACCACAGAAAACAGAAGGACACCACTTTGTCTGAGGACAGAGTTTGATTTAATCTGAGTCTGACGTCCCCCACTCAACCATCACGTCTCATCACTCCAACTCAACATCTCTCCCAGGTCCCACTCCTCACACTGGGCACCTTTTTTTGACACAACCCACCTCCCCCTCTCTGCCCCATCCCCCTCTACTGCCTCCTCCCCCACCTCCAGGCCTGGTTGTGGGAAGACATGTCATCTCGAAATCATCACAGCTAACCCACATTCTCACTGGCTGTCTTTACGTTAGGGACGCGTCAATCCAATACTGGTATCAGTTCAGAAATAAAACAGCTGGATCGAGTATCAGTTAAGTCAATATCCTGGTTGGAACCATAAACTGATGTAATAACACTGTGTACTGATTGTTTGCACAGGAAGTCTCATAATGTTTGATTTTTACTGGTCATGTAAATGCACCCAGTGAGATCCAAAAGTAAACAGCAAATTCAAAAGTGTTAAATTCACAGTGTTGCTGTTGTTGTTGAGTAAAAAAAATTCAGATATGTTTCAACATAGTCAATATTTCAACTATGACAGTGTTGTAGAGTAAAATGAGTAGTTGTGGATCCACAGTGTTAATGTCAAACATTTACAAAGTGTGTGTTTTGAATGTTACATTACATCAGTGTTGGGCTTTTGTAACGTTTCCAGCGGGAGAGCTACAGATGGACATTACACCTGCGAGCTGGATATGATTGTATGTTGTGCATTATTTTAATACAAGTTACGCTGAAATGGAATTTTGTGGTGGTTTTCATTATTTTACATTTGTCAAAGGGATTATGAACTAGAATGACCGCAGCATTGACACTATTTAGTGAAGAAAGAGTTACTATTGAATAATGTAACATGAAGAACACTCTACACCAGGGGTGTCAAACATAAGGCCCAGGGGCCGGATCCGGACCTCCAAGACCTTTAATCTGGCCCTCGGCTGATTTTCTACTAAAATATTTTAATTATATTTTCTATTAAAATATTGGTAATTTTCTGTGGTGCTTAGCACAGCAGCGTCTCCAGTGCCTTTGTACGTGGCCCCTCCCACCAGAGCAGCACAAATGAAGACTTGTCTCTTTCCAAACGCTCTTAAAGGACGATGGTTTTGACTGTTGACCGTGACACCCTCATCAGAAAAATGTCAAAAATGAGAAAAGTGGATGTCAAGTGCAGGATTTTCCAAGAAAAATTTACTTATTCCTATTTGCATACAAGTTTATGTTAAAACATTGTGTTAAAATCGCATTTTTCTTAAAGTTTCAGGTTGTTCTTGATATTATAATATTTCGTAAAAGAAAAAGTTCATCAATTAAAAAATATTTCTGTAAAAGATTTGCATTTCTCTGCAAAAATATTTGAACTTATTGCTATTTTTGGGGTTTATATGCCATGAGTTTTCTGATCCGGCCCCTTTGGGATCAAAGAAGGTTGGATACAGCCCCCGGACCAAAATGATTTTGACACCCCTGCCCTACATGATTTCAACTTCATAAAGTGTTAAACCATATCAATATAATGTTATTAGTTTTTCACTGTACACTAGTGTAAAACAAAATCAGTGTCAAATTCAACTCTGGGGAGTGTGGTTACATCACTTTACAAGGCAAGGCAATTTTATTTGTATAACACAATTTGTACACAAAATAATTCAAAGTGCTTTACAGAATAAGACATACATTAAAATAACAATAAAAACTAATCACAACATAAATAATCAGCATAAAATTAAAAAGAGAGAGACATTAATTACATAAATTTGAGAGAAGAGTGTGAAATGAAAACCTTTCAGTCATCTGCAGCTAAACAGAAGCGTTTTGAGCCTGGATTTAAACAGACTCAAAGTAGAGGTCTGTCTCACATCTTCAGGAAGACTGTTCCAGGAATTAACTGCATGAATCTGAAACGCTGACTCCCCGTGTTTAGTCCTGACTATATTACCAGTGTTGAGCCTTCTACACTTTGGAAAATGTAGTTTCAACTCATTCACATTCCATTGTCTAAATAAAGAGAGTATATAATTATAATTGTAGTATCAGATTATTATGTTGACAACACTAGTCCGCGCTCTACTAGTAGTATCTGATTATTCAAGTTCTCCGGTTTTTATTTATGTAAATGTGCCCGGGGAATTCTGCAGCAGTAGTATAGTACCAGCTCTGGGCAGCACGTTGACAGATTTGGGTGACGAGTTATACCCGCAGGCCAGTGCCCTTGTGCCCAGCAGACAGTGATCCAGTGTGGGCAGAGGCTGAGCTGTCTCCCTGTGAGATAAATACACTCTACAGCACGGTCCTGAGAGAGGAGGAGGAGGAGGAGGTGATGGAGAGGGGGACATGTGACCATAGCAGGTTTTTATAGCATAGTTTTTTTAATTATTTATTTTTTCTTGATGTGATTTAAGCTGACAGTTTTATTGAATGTAGAAAAGTGACAATACTGTAGTTTCAGAAAATAGGTCGACTGTTTTTTTTCATGGTGTTGTGTAAGTTTGTGGTGTCAAAATTAAAGGTCACAATGTATTGATAAAGAATTAGAATTATGAAAAGTTTAAAAGCAAAAAAATCAGTCTGTACTCCAAAAAGAAAACCTGAAGTATGCGTTTATCTAGTTTGAGATGTTATGAATTAATAATTGGGACTATTCAAGACACAATTATCATGTTATAAGAAGTAAAATTGGAAGAATTTCGAAAGCAAAATTAAGACTTTTTACTCCAAAAAAAGTAAACGTTAAAGCTACCATTCGTAATTAGACTGGCAGACCCACCCTTGTTGTATTCTCACATGTCACCACTAGAGGCTATCTATGTTTCTGCAGTCCGATAGCAATCCAGCTTTGGTCTGACAGAAGAAAACCAGAGAGCACAGGTGAGTTTGAACAAAGGCCAGGTGAGTGGAGGGGGGACAGGTTTCACATTTGCCATCAACTCTTTAAAAAAAAAAAAAAAAGTTAAAGTTACAGATGGTAGCTTTAAATACAGTGCTGCATACCTCAGTTATGGTGTTCTATTAGACAATGTGAATCACGGTATTTTACATTTGAGCACCATTTTGAGCACTTTTTTTTTTTGTCTGTTGGTTGTGTTTGTTGTGTTGTGTTTGTTTCAGGTCTTTTTTGTGTCACTTCCGCCCTGAGCCCTTTAAAGGTGAGCCCTTCCCTCTTTCTCTCTCTTCTCTCCTCTCCACCATGTCGCCACAACTTTATTTGCACCTTGTTTTTAAATAAATATCTAATTTATTTCATTTTATTTTATTTTGTCCGAACCCTAGGCCAGTTTGTGACAAAAATACCCAAAACAAAGACACAAAAGTGCTCAAATGTAACAGTACATCAAGGATTTAATTGCTGTTCGAAGGTGTCAGTAATTGTATTTGTATATTATAGTTATTCTTCTTATCGAGGTCACAATAATTGGAGAAAACTGGATATGTAGAGTCCTTATTTGACATCAGTAAATGGTCAAAAAGCAGTAATAATGTTCAGGGGCCATAGATCTTTGAAATATGAACTCCCAGTAACAATGCAAGGCCATGTACTATGTAAGAACATGTATGAAGTAACCTGAACCCTTATCTAAGCTCTGTGAAAGTGCATTATGTTTTAGAGGCCAATACACACAGTTATATTGTGTACCATATACAGTGTTGGGGAGTAACGGATTACATGTACCGGCGTTACGTAATCAGAGTACAAATTATGAGTAACTGTATTCGGTTACAGTTACTGTTTCAGTGAGTGGTAATTGGATTACAGTTACTTTGCTGAAATAAGTGGATTACAAGGCGGTATTTTCCTGTTTTCACATTCTGTGCTACCTCCCATTTATTTATTTTTTATTTCGGTAATCCCACTCATTGCTGGAAACCCACACAGAACGCGAGCGATGTAAACGTCATGTTAACGTTGGCAGCGTCAGTCACACAATGGATGAGTTCGAAGAGCCAGTAGAACAGAGCCAGCAGTGCACGGGTAAAAACACATTTGTGTCTTGGAAATTCTTCTCCCGTCGTGAGATACAAACACACACCTTCATCATCGTCATCAACCTGAGAACGCGCGGGTCACGTCTCCTTCCGTAGTTACTGCGCGGACACCGACGTCCTCACGTGCGCCGCGTGTGGACCGTGTTTTCTCGCATACGCTGCGTACATCGCGCTCCCTCCTGTGACCCTCTAAAACCAGGACTAAACCAGTCCAGGACTAAACTAGGACTAAACCAGGATTGAACCAGATCTAAACTAGGACTAAACCAGAACTAACCAGGTTGAAAATCAGGACTAAACCAGGACTAAAATCAGGACTAAACCAGGACTAAAACCAGGACTAAACCAGGTCTAAACAATATGACACCTAACAGTAGGTTAGACTTGAATAATTTTAAGGTGATTTGATATAAACCTCATTTCTCTATCAATAATATTTTTTAATCTGGTGAAGGAAAGGCTTATCTTGTTATTGTCTTTTAGCAGACAAAACATCTTATGTTAAAATATCCTTGTCTTTGATTCTCTACAGCAAACAGTTGCTTATTCATGGAGACTTGGGCTCAGACAATTTGAAGAGAACAAACAAGATTTTTCAGGACGTGGTTGCTACATTCACGTTGTTTTAAAAAGCATGACAATATCAAGTAATCCAAAGTATTCAGATTACGTTACTCACTTTATGTAATTTAATGGATTACGTTACAAACTACATTTTGGGGTCTGTAATCTGTAATCTGTAAGGGAATACATTTTAAAAGTAACCTTCCCAACACTGACCATATATCAAGAGTGGAAAATGAAGTGTGACTAGACCATGTTAGTATAGAGCAGCTTTCAGAGTCTATGGGACACCTAAGGGGTAAAAGAGGGTGGTACACATAGACCAGTGTGCACCTGGGTGGGCCTATGTTTTTATTAGTTTACAGGAGAGACAGCAAAAATAGGCCTTAAACATGTATCCTTGTTGTTTGCCTAAAAACTGGAATAAATCTTGGAAATACAGCTCTGGTCATGGATACTGATTTGTTTTTTCCATCACTGCATAAACCACAAACCCACGGTGCCCAAAAGTGATTATTTGAGTTATGTTTAGTTCTAAGTTTCGTTTGTTACTTTTCTTTGACAAATTCTTCTCAGTTTTACAATAACTGGGTAAAACTGGATATGTAGAGTCCCTATTTGACATCCATAAATGGTCAAAAAGCAGTAATAATGTTTAGATAATTATATGTATATAATTTTGTTACGATTTTTTTAGGAATACATTATGAAAACAAAAAATGAACTCACAGTAACAATGCAAGGCCATGTACTATGCAAGAATAGTATGTAAGAAGTAACCTGAACCCTTATCTAAGCTCAGTGAAAGTGCATTATGTTTTAGAGGCCAATACACACAGTTATATTGGGTACCATATATCAAGAGCGGAAAACGAAGTGTGACTAGACCATTTTAGTATAGCGCAGCTTTCAGAACAGCTTCAGACACATTTCTTTTCAGAACATCCCACAAAACGGTTATACAAGAGCCGTAAGATGTATTGAAAGTGAATAAAGTATAGCTGGCAAAGAGTGCAAATATGTAAAAGTGCATTGTGTAAACTTTCTGCTGGAGGGCATGCACCTGCTCGTCTCTATGGAGATGTTATTGCTTAGCTTAAAATGTTCAGATCTATCTCCATGCAGTGAAGCAGATGACGAGTAAGATCTGTGAAGAGACAACTCTACTCAGGCCCCCTCCACACTAGTTACGTATTCGAGTCGTTTTCGTTGCGGATGCAGTGTTCGTCCACACTAATCCGATTCAAAACGGCTCCAGAGACGAAACGATCTGGTGCCGCCAGCTCCCATGAATTCATCTGAGTACGGATCTGATCTGACACTATGTGGACACCTGAAAACGCTGATACGCTGATGCAGTTCTATGTAATTCACCGCCAAAACACTAAGAGGCTAGAAAGTTTAAAATGAATCATCACCATCAGCAGAACACCCCTCTGTCACAGAAAGAACACTCATAATCCACTGAGTCGTGTCCTTTAGTCCGACAAAAGCTGACTGCGAGCTGTTTTTTGAGCGCACAGTTTATGCAAATAAGCCATGCGGTTTTAAGTTTTGTTTATGTAAAACGTAAACACAAATGCTCAAAGCTGTGTGGATAGGGAAGGATTGTGGACACAGAAACGACGTGTCTGGGCGCAAATCGTTTCCGATATGGTGACACAGTGATTCGTTTCAGTGTAAACGTAGACTCAAATGGATGTTTTTCAAGGCATTTCGGAGCAATAGAAACACCCCAAATAAAAAATGTTACAAAGACAAGCTTAATGTCATACTGTGGAACACTCAAATTAAGCTATAATTTAAGTAAGTAAATAATTTCTACAATCCTGTCTTCATGTGTAAAAACCTGCTATCCTTCTTCAAACATATTTCAAAATGCATTAAATTCTTAAGAGTTTAGAAGTTCATATTTCAGTCTCTATTTCTTTCAAATGTCTCCTGGACTGTTTAAAATGCTACCTTTGAACAGAAACTTATTGAAACATAAATCACAGATCTAATCGCAATACTTGTCAGAAAAATCCTTCTCCGATAAAACACAGTCCTCAGAGTCACTACCCTGTACTTAGCCGCTCCTGCACAGATGGAGCTGCAGATCATAGGCCCAGGGGAAGTGAATTTTACAGAAATATGTGACAAAACTAAGGATTTATGAAGAAAAGTGCGTAAAAGAAGCCAATGTAAACACCACATGTAGCGCGCAGAGCTGCTCATGGCCGAATGCCAGACAGCCTTCAATCAGCATTACTCATCAGAGCCATCAGAGGGTAGATCATCTTAAAGAGGAAAACATGAGCGCTCTTCAGGCACTAAAACACCGCGAAGCTGGAACCAATGGGATTAAATCACAAAGACGTTGTAGATTTGACATTTTTTGACATTTTGTACAGATAAAAAAATTTATAAATCATA
This sequence comes from Boleophthalmus pectinirostris, assembly GCF_026225935.1. NCBI lineage: Eukaryota > Metazoa > Chordata > Actinopteri > Gobiiformes > Gobiidae > Boleophthalmus > Boleophthalmus pectinirostris. Next base: position 29,748,946 of record NW_026571353.1, on the reverse strand, counting down.
AAAAAAACACTGCGGAGACACACACACACACACACACAAATGATCTGTATTTGCTAGTGCTCCAAGTTTAAGTTTAAAGGTACACTGTGTAACTTTTTGGTTGTGGGTCCGTCACCTCCTGGTTTCTATGGATATGTCATTGCTCTGTCTAAAATGTTCCACAGTATGACATTAAAAAGCTCTACCTTACATTTATTCATTGTCACATGGTTTTATTGCTTGGAAATACCAAGAAAAACATGCATTCTGACTGTGAGCGGGGTCGCCTCTCCGCAGATCTGACCCATAACTTGCTCTGGTTTGGTCTCCATGAGGATAGAAAGGTTTAATTTTAGTGTTACAATTAAAAAGGCACTGTGTAACTTTTCTGGTGGAGGGCCTGCTACCTCCGTCTCGACAGATGTGATTTTTTTTGGCCTGAAATGTTCGAATTTTGCATTACAGTAACAATTTTCCATTTATTCAACTACAGTTTTTTATTGCTGGGGAAAAAAAAAAAAAAAACATGCTTTCTCTGTGCCATCGGAAAAAGGTACCAGTAATTGCACATTGTTAGCTCACCTCCTCTCATGGTGTGTGTGTAAACCTATGTTTTTTTCCACACATATAAATCTGCTGTGGGAGCCCTCGCATGTGATTGGTGGACTGGTTTCAAGCACTGTCCCTGATTGGTGCGGCATCTTAACACCTGGCCAATCATCTCTATAGTACTCATACAATAGTTGTGATTTTCACAATTGTTGACATCCTGTATACTGCAGTCCTGTACTTCCTGCAGGTTAGTACATTAGTACATGGTGGAGACTAGTAAAAATCCACATGCACAATAATATTTAAGAAACTACCATGTTTTTGTCTGAAAAAAAAAAAAAAAAAAAAAAAAGAGTATTGGCAGTGACAGTGAAAGCAGCATGTGGTCTACTCAGATCTCATGACCACAAGAGAGAAGGAACAGAGAGGAGGAAGAAATAAACCAATAAAGAAGGTATACTTTAATGATCCCTCATGAGGGAAATGTACTTTTGCATTTGACCCATTCGTCAAACAATCCTGCTGGGCAACCTGTCAGGCTACTGCTGTACAGCACCTGGGAACCCTTCTTCAGATCTTGAGCTAGTCTTAGTCAGGACTAGCCAGGCTGGCGCCACCTACTGCCTCCGCTCAATTTCGTTTCTCTCCAGCGACTAGGTCAGGAATCGGAATACACTAGACAGATGGCAAAAACCCCGGAAGTGTAAGTTCGGGCACCAGCCAATCAGCGAAGAGCCATATATTCAGTGTTGTCAACGATTCTCGAGATGAAGGTTTTAAGGCCAGAACAAAGAGAATGCTCTGTGAATTTCATCAAGGGGAAAGATGTTATTGCCCTTCTTCCTACGGGATTTGGGAAAAGTGTCAAGACCAAATAGCAGCGATTGGTTAAATGAAAAAAGTACCCACCTACTGTCAAGCGAACGAATTCTAGCACTGCAAGGTCAGATGGTTTCTACAAAGTGAAACCGGGTGATGAATCAGGCTAGTCAGGACTACCTTAAGTGGGGGATTTGACCTACTGAACATGTTTTGGGTCGATGGGGGAAGTTAGAGGAAACCCATTCAGACAGAGGTAGAACATGCACAGAAAGAGCTCCACCACTGCAGTACAACAACAGCACTGCAGTAGAGTCTGATTCATCTGATCTCAGGGTCCACGTTCCCTTCATCAGATGAGTGTGTTTATTGGCCTTTAGCTCCAGACTTTTTAAAGCTGCAGGTAAATGATCAGACCGAGCTCTGTGCTCTGGCCGGAGACCTGAGTGGTCAGAAGAGCTCAATGATGAGGGACAAATGACCAAGGCCAGATCAGACTTTGCGTTTCAGCATGAAATGAAACACAAACGGTGACACCTCAAAGAGAAGGTTATTCAGGCAGAGGGAGGTAAGATTTCTTTTGAACAGTAAATATGAACGGTAAAGTACATCTTCAAATAGATCATGGACACAAACTCCGAACTGGATCCATCTTGTTAGGATCCCGCTCTGTGGTAATGCAGACGGACATACTGCAGTCTTTTTTATCAGAAATACAATTGTAATTTGAAAAACGCAGAGAGAAGCACTTTGGTAAGACGTCTGTGCTTTTCTCTGAACTGGATTAAACAAAAGTCAGATTTCACGCTTTGTTCTGCTGTTGTGATGCATCAACCAGTCAACATGAAGTATTTGATTGACCGCTCTGATCATTGGTTCCGATGGTTTTCAGAGAGAGCCATTCCAGACTAATAAATCTGAAGAACTCCATTCAGAGAGCTACACATATCAGTCTGAGAGCCAGGTTCGTTCTGATGTAATCTAAAAAAAATGATAGAGGAGTTCATTTCTCTTCCATATCATACAACCCTAATCCTGCCTCCCTCTGATGAAGCTGTCTTGTATATTGAATTTACAGACGCTTTAAAAGGCGCTGAACCAGAGTCACAGGGTACAGAGGACACTTCATTTACGTGCGCGCGTTTGTAATGAGGCCTTAGGGCACCCAAAGGCGACAGCGCCCTCCAAACTTTTGTTTACTCTGGAGGTGTAGCCATGATTAATGTCCTCAGAAAAGATGAGCCCCAAAAACAGTATCCTATTAAATGGACTATACACAAGAGCAGGACTGTGTGGTGTTTAAAAGTTAAGACCGGCATCTCTAAACTGTAATTATAATGAGAATGTTTGTGTATTTGGATGTAGTGAATAGAAAAGGTTGTTGTTCATTTAAAAGAGCACATATTACGGAGAGGCTTTTGACCTTTTGCCCATGTTATAATGTCGTCTCCTGATCAAAAACATATCTGGAGTTGTGTTTTGTTGCTTTCACACTTGTTTCAATAATCCATTAATCCAGATTTGTCTTCTTTGGGCGCACAAAAATGCTCAATTTGGATTTCGCCAGTTTAGTTGCGTCACAGGTAAAACTCCAGACTTCTCATGTACAGTTTTTAAGACCACAGACCAGGAGTTGGCCAACGTTTTGACTTGTGGGTCACAAAGGGTTGTAAAATTTGATGGAGATTTTTGGTAATTCACAAAGCAAAGCAAAAAATTAAATGTGATATGATAGAAAACATATCCCACGTTATTGAAATATCTCATAATTGAACATCATTACAAAGCATTACAACTAAATATCTGTCTTTCAAGTCTCACGGTATTTACTATTTACTGAAATGACTTTTAAAACACTGAAAATTATTATTATTATTATTCAAAGTTCAGCGGGCCGGATTAAAAAGATTAAAGGGCCGCATATGGTTCCCGGACCGTAGTTTGCCCACCCCTGCCATAGACCATTACCAGACTCATTCTACAGTGGTGGGTCCTCTGCATTTGACCCATACTTCAATGTCACTGGGTCAAACTAAACTTAAAAAAATATATAAGAAATTATTTGGTAATTTTGGCGCACTCTGCTGGCAACAATGGGTACTGAAACATGTCTAAACATTAAATGAGCAGCAGCGTTAAAGTCACAACATTCTTCACAGTCAATGAAAACTTAAAAACACATCTTTCAGGTTTTAATTGCTTATGTGATCACTAAGAAACATCTGTTACTTTCCAAAGACAAAACAACAAGAAAAGGATGACTATTCTGGGTACGTTTTTGATGAGGAAACACACCACAAAAACTAAAATGCCAAGTTAAAAAGACTTGAATTAAGACAGAGCACATTTCACAAAACAAGTAAAAATTCTCTAGCAATGGAATAAGTATTTTTGTACTTGAAATATGAAAATACTGTACACTTACTCTTAGTACTTAACCCTTGTGCACTCCTTTAAAAATAAAAACCTGTGGTCCTTCGTGACAAAAATGTACATTGAAAAAGAATACCACAATATTTTTATGCAGTACAGATTTGTGTTAAACTTTTTTATATCATTGTCTTCATATACTTCTGTGCTAATCATACATACCAAATATTATATAATATTTTGAACCCTTTAAATGCCATTTTTGACAGCAAAAGTCTCAAATTTTTGTGCATGAAAAAATGAAAGAACTGGATTATTTCTACACTTTTCAAATTAATTTTAATTTGTTTGTGTTGGGATTATCAGAGGCTCAGGATTTCATAAAATAGTGCCAAAACTGTTTTTTTTTACATTCTTTTAGTTTTTGCACAAACTCAAATAGTTACAACTGTGGTCCTTCGTGACAAAAATCGAAAAAGAATACCACAATATTTTTATGCAGTACAGGTTTTTGTCCAACTTTTTTATATCGTTGTCTTCGTTTACTTCTCTCCTAATCATACATACCAAATATTATATAATATTTTGAACCCTTAAAATGCAAAAGTGTATTTTTCATTTTACATTTGAGGCTCAGGATTTCAAAAAATAGTGCCAAAACTGTTTTTTACGTTCTTTTAGTTTTTGCACAAACTCAAATATTTTTATGCAGTACAGATTTTTGTCCAACTTTTTTATATCATTGTCTTTATTTACTTCTGCCCCAATCAAAATGCAAATGTCTTTCTATTGATATAACCTTAAAGTAAAGTAAAGTAAAGTAAAGTAAGTAATACGTAAGTAAAAAGAAAAACATCAAAAAAATTCAAAATGACACTAAAACATTTTGAAGGATTTTCAACACCAAAGAATGAAAAATGAATCAAAAAGTAAAAATACGCTGGCAAAGTTATACCAGTGGAAAAAAACAATTTGAATGGAAGTCAATGGGACAAAAATGTACCTAAGGACCAAGTGTGTGAGTATTTTGATTATAGATCCTTCAATTATCTTGAAATAAAACACAGAAATTAAAAATACATCACAAAATACACAAACTGTCCAATTTTGGTGGTATTTGGTGCAATATATCCAAAGTTATGCAAAAAAAAGAAAAGCTGAAATGTACAAAAATGTATCTAGAGGTGCAAAAGGGTTAAAATAAGTCAACTAAAACTAAAAATACTTCATCCATTAGTAGATCATTTTACTTGTCAAGTGAAATCGATACTCAAATCCAGTTAAATCTTCTTAATCCAAGCCTCAAATCGTTCTATACAGTATGTTATTCACAGCACTCAAAGGACGGAGCGACACACTGGAGCAGCTGCGTCCGAAGATGTGTGAAATCCAAGAAACCCAGATTTGATTTAGCAGTGCTTCCCGTACGAGCCTTCATTAGCCTCCTGTGTGAGATTTGATTTGTTTGGGGGTAATCTATTTGTAATTACACTCCTGAAGCTAGAAGGAATAAACAACTATAACTTAGAATACAAACGCTGCAGGTTCAGTCGCCGAAAAGTTCAATGAAAGCGGTTTTCTCGTTTTTGCAATTATTAGCCTGTTTGTCGGGGTTAGTATCTGTGGTAAAAAAAGGTCTCATATTACGCAAAATTGACTCTTGCTCTGTCTACGTTGTGGTGTTATGAAGCGGTAGTTTTCAATTTAACACCTTTTAGTTCATCCAAATGATTCTAGTGACGGTGAGTAATATGGAGCCTTTAATATTGGCGTGTTTGGAGAAAAAAAGTTGAGAAGAAAAGTGCAAAAATACACGAAGTAGCGGTGAGAAAATGGATCACCTCCATCTTTGTCATCAACACGGGAAATTCCATCCAAAACGCTTTTTTTTTTTTTTTTTTCTCTCCCTGGTCTGTCACTGGGATGTTTTAGTCTAAGCCACTTTGCAATGTCACTTCCATCTGTGCACATGTCTTGGCTCCTCTCCTCCTTCCTTTCTGTCATTCCTTCCTTCCTTCCTTCCTCCCTCCCTTCTCTTCTCCCTCCATTTCTCTCACTCCATCCTCCTCCTCTTCTTCCTGTCCTACTCCATCTTCTTGCTCCCGTCTCTCCTCCTCTCCACTCGTTCTTACACTCTCGTCTCCTTCTCATGTCTCTTTCCTCTCCTCCTCCTATTCTTTCTCTTCTTCCTTTTCTCCCTCCATTTCTCTTCTCTTTCCTCCTACTCCATCCTCATCCTCTTCTTCCTGTCTCTCTTCCTCTCCTCCTCTCCACTCTCTTACTCCCTTGTCTCCCTCGCTCATGTCTCTTTCCTCTCCTCCTCCCATCCTTTCTCTTTTTCCTCTTTTCCCTCCTCTTCCTACTCTTCTTCCTGTCTCCCTTCCTCTCCTCCTTTCTACTCTTTCTTACTCCCTCTCTCATGTCTCTTTCCTCTCCTCCTCCTATTCTTTCTCTTCTTCCTCTTCTCCCTCCATTTCTCCCCCCTCCCCTCCTACTCCATTCTCTTCCTCTCCACTCTTTCTTACTCCCTTGTCTTCCTCTGTCATATCTCTTTCCTCTCCTCCTCCCGTCCTTTCTCTTCTTCCTCTTCTCCCTCCATTTCTCTCCCATCCTACTCCATCCTCATCTCCTCCTCCTGTCTCTCTTCCTTTTCACCCTTTCCTCCTCTCCTCCCCTACATTCTCTCCATCCTGTCCTCTTTCCTCTCCTCCATCCTCGCTCATCCTCTCCTCTTACCCCTCCCTCGTCCGTCCTCTCCTATCTTCCGTCCTTCCTCCTCTCCCCTTTCCCTTCCTTTCCTTTCCTCCCCCTCCTCTCCTTCCTTCTCCTTCCCCTCCCCCCTCCTTCTCTAAATCCTCTGCTCCTCCCTTCCTCCTCTCCTTTCTTAACCCCCTCTTCTCTCACCTTCCTCTGTTCTATCTTTTGCCTCGTCGCACCTCGTACCTTCCTTCCTCCTTCCTATTTTCCTTCCTCCTGTCATCCACCCTTTCTCTCACTCCTGTCTCTCATGTCTCTCTCCTCCCTCCATCCTTTTCTCTCTTTCTCTCCCCCACAACTGTTCTAACACAAACCATTCTGTCACTGTTCTAGTCGGACTTTGTTTAGCTGCAGATTTGGGTCTAAAAGAAGAAGCGTTTTTCTAGACAGAGAAAGGAAACGCCACACGGAGATCGACTCAAATGACGACTCCTTCAACAATCGCTTAAGCTCATAAAATGACCTTATCCGGTATCCTTTGCTCTAGACTTTCGAGAACAAAAGAGTCTTAATTAGAATGAGAAAAGGTCTTATTAAACAGTCCATTTGTCTCTGTTACAATTAAAGATGCACTGTGGACTTTACTGGTGGAGGATTAGCCACTTGCTTGTCTCAGTGAAGATGTTAATGCTTTCCCTGAAATGTTTTTAAGTATGACATTAAAGGGCCCATCTCATGCAAAATAACTCTTTTCACATTGTATCTTCTGCACATATACAAGCATAATTTGGGTTTTGGAACATCCATTACACAATAGTTATGAAATCTTACTGATTTCTTGGAGGCACAGACCAGGAACTATGAAAGATTTACTATCGCTCATCCCCCCGCCCGTCCTCAGAAAGCACAGGCTCCACCCTCCAAACGTGACGTAGGATCTGAGTGAGCCGCCCTTCCTCCGCCATCTCAGGGAGGGAGGGGGAGACAGACGTGCACCCTGATAGCGGCAGGAATAAACTTTTATTCATCATGGCGATACAGCGCGTTCAGCTGCATGTGTTGGACCCGAAATCGGACGAGGACTTTGAGGTGCACGAAGCTCAAGCACCGCGTCGGCATCAGCTGAACATTACTGATTGGTAAAGTATTAATAAACTCTATTAGATAAACTTATTATATCGTGTACACTGTAGTGCAGAACAATGAGCTTATGCTGTCGCTTTTGTTTAGGTGTTCATGTGGGAATTGTCAGCCCATGTGGAGTGGAGGCGGGGCAGAGACGGGGCAGAGGCGGTGGAGTGGGGGAGGGAGCCAGACGTTTTCTACTACATCAAACGCGTTATAGGTGTATCTGCCGCGTCATCGTTGTAGCAGTTTTAGTTCATTGTCACATGGAAGGGTGGCAGAAATACACTGCAATGTGTTTAAAAAATGCCGAATCAATCTAAAAACCACTTTGGCGACATATACAAGGCCCACACATCACTCTTAGAAGGTAGAAAGCTCTAAAAAGTTGATTATGCATGAGATGGGCCCTTTAAACTGTTCTATAGGATTATGGGATGCCATCAGAGGCTACGTTCAGACTGCAGCCTGAAGTGACCCAAATCAGATTTTTTCTCCCCTTTGAGACATGTATCTGATCTTTTAATGACAGTCTGAACGACCCAGATATGATTTTTCAAATGTGACCCAGGCCACTTGGATATGTGGTCCTAAAACCGATACATATCTGATCTTTTGACATGCGACTTCAGTCTGAACGGCCAGGTCGCATTCATCCCACAAATGTACACAAACGTTCTTCTTGTCATACGAAACTGTGTGTGAACTCCATGTTGGTGAAACAGCCAAGCACAGAGCAATCCCACCACTCTTGGCTGCGACTCCACGCCCACTCGTTCCTTTTCTATGGACGTTGCTGCCGCTGCCCCAAAAAGCACCACGGCCAAAAACCTCGTCCTTCTCCTTCTCAATCTCCTCCTTAAAACAAATAAGCTGAACATGTTCTGGCTCCGGTACGACAGCAACTTTAAGATCACCACGTGCACACTGAGCACACTTGCTGCATGTGCATGTGCATCGTTGTGTCCTCCAATGCGCATGTGGGACACTTTTGGGGCGTTTAAAGTTCACACTGGAGATCACATACAAGTCACATTTAATTGGAAATGTGAACGACCTTGCAAAAAAATCTGATTTCACAAAAAAATCCGAATTGATCATTAAGCCCTGCAGTCTAAAAGTAGCCAGAGTGAGTTACAGGTCAGATCTGTAAAGAGCTGACCCCATCTCAGCTTACACTAAAAATGGAACTTAGTTTTCCGTGTATTTTTCTGCGATACAAATAAGAATTGAATAAAGACACGACACAATGCCATAATGTCATACAGTGAAAAATTCCACACAAAGTAACAGCATGTACAAGGAGAATTAAAGATAACACACTAGAAACCCACCATTATATCATTGCATAACCGTACTTCAGAAACAAATTTGATTCCTTTTCATACTTCGCTTGTCTAATAGAAGAAGAAGAAAAAAAAAGAAGCAGTGTATTACAGCGAATTTTAATGAAACAGGCCAACCGTAAGCCCTTTATCAAGCAAAATCGACTCTTGTGAGCTTTAAGCCGTGTTATAATGTTGTTACCTCATCAAAAACACACCTGGAGTTGTGTTTTTTGTTTGTTGTGTTGGTCTCCAAAGCTCAAAACGCTCTGTTCCATTTTGTGGTGTCTTGAAGCGGTAGTTTTCAAGACATCAACAGCTACTTTTTTATGTTTTGTTCAGTGGAGTTTGCCAATTCCAGAGCTGAAATTATCCAAATGATTCTAGTGAAGGTGTGTAGAGTTTAAAACACAGTGGGGCACCTTCTGTATTACAATATGACATCACAAGGTGGAACAACCAGGAGTATTTTCAGTTCAGTCTGTGTGTTAAACATACGCGAATGAAACAAAACACGACTCCAGGTCAAGTTTTTGAAGAGGAAACATTATAACATAGATCAGAAAATAACGTAATATGAGCCCTTTAATCCGCGGGCTCAAGATTTGTTATTGTGCAAACCCGTGAACCTTTGGGATTATGCAAAGTGCAATTTAACCAGCGCCACCGTGTGCAATATGACAGACATTTTGAGAGTGTAATCTTGTTGCTAAGATTATTTTTCAGAATCATTATAAATCAGTGGCTGCAAAAAAAATACACAAAACTGTATTGAATCAAGGGCACAGAAATAGCTCGGCGGTGCACTAAATACAAAGCAGATTAAGAGTGTAAGAGTCCATTGTTTTGTGATAAGCCCCTCTTGAACACCTACGTAACTACTCAGAGTGGTGGTTCAGTTAGTCAAGAGCTTAACATGAATAAAGATATATGTTGTTGTTTTGTTTTTTTTATCCCCGCTGTATCATTACTGGCTACAGAATCCCATGTGTGTCACCAAAATAGATCAAAATCACAAAAATGTCAGAGTGAATTTACGCTTATTTTTCACCGTCGAGCGCGATGACAAAGCACTAGGCTGTGTATATAAAGTGAAAAAAATGAACTGAAAACGACGTCTCAAATCTCACATTGCAAACTATTCATTTAAAGGTGCACTACGTAGCTTTTCTGGTAGGGTCCAGGCCGTTTATCTCCATGGAAATGTTATTACTTTGCCTGGAATGTTCCACAGTGTCACATTATGCCCCTCTATCGTGCATTTATCCATAAAGCTGTCTTTATTCTTCAAAAACACCTTGATAATAGGGATGTAACAATGACCGAAACATCGTGATATCGTATCGTCAGAAGTCCTGGACCATCACAATATATCGAAGTACAAGTTCCTTTGCTTAAATACATGGTTTTATATTAGTAAAAGCTTATGAACATCAGAAACTACATTTCCCATGATTCATTTCAGCACAGACAACACGTAGAAATATGTTTTTTACTTGAATTCTTGGGATTATGATGGAAGTAATTCACACCAAAATCTTGTCAATGTAATTTAAAAGCAAAAAAGTGTCCTATCTACAATTATATTAACCTCAAATCGATATCGCAAATAAATATCGTACCGTGAGATGCGTATCGTGATAATATCGTACCGAGAGATTTGGATATCGTTACTGCATTCGTACTGTGAGCAAGGTCACCTCCCCGCAGATCTGACCTGTAACTTGGCCTGGTTATGTCACCAAATTTTTTTCATGGAGACAGACAAGTTTAAAGCAAAATACTGTGGAAATTTAAGCAAAGTAGTAACATTTTTAAGGAGAAAGGTAGGCAGACCCTCTAGATAGACGTGCACCTTTAAGTAAAAAGAGGTGCAACGAATGTAAAAGCATGCAAAAATAGAATCAGTTTAAAAGTAAGTCACAGTCCTATAGTGGGACCATGTCTTTATTTGAAAAGATCTCAAAAGAAGATAAGAAAATATGATAAATAAATAGCTAAATGTCCTCAAAAACGCCACGCTTAACAATCCAACTCAGTACTTTCGCTGTTTCTATTGTCTGCGCTCATCTAAGTGGAAGCCACAAGCAATTCAGAGGTTTCTGGTTAAATAAATTCCCAAATGACTCACTATTGGAAGCTATAACCTTCAGCGAAAGTGCACGGACACTCATGCACGCGCGTCCCCCTGTGCTATACCGGTCCACGAGGAACCACATCTTTTGTCTGACCAACCACAACACAGTGACAACAAAATACCGATCAATTACCCACGCCATAAGTGCACTGGACTCGACTACAGCGCTGAATTGAGTGTGCGTAAAGCGTGCGTGCGTGTGAAAGTGACAAGCGGATCATCCTCCGTGTGACCTCCCCCCAGACCCTAATTACCTCCTGATGGCGCGGACGCTTATCGCAAAAACATAACATCTGATAACGAATGGCTTTTCTCAACGACCTACTTGCTTCGTTTCTCGCAGGATGTGTCTGTGACTGGCCTTGACCTGTTTTTAAGTCTCCGTTGTGGCCAAAACTGAAATATGTCAAAGCTTGCATCGTGCGTAAAAGAGAGATAAAGCTGAATGTGACGCTAATTGTTTCAGTACTGTCACGGTTCTGATCTGTAACATCAGCCACTGTACACGCTGTACGCCGTCTCCCACACCTCGCAGCGTGGCTTGTGATAGTGGTAGTTTTAAATTTTGCGGGATTAAAAAGTGATGTGGAGCTAAAGTCGATGGAATAAGATCGTAAAACGTGTTATTCCATCGTAAAAGTTAGAAGTAAATACAGCTTGGAGAGACTTATCCGTGCGTTATCGGCACACAACGCCCATCATCTTGAGAAACAGAAACCAAACTGTTCACGCAGAGTCCTTACCGTCGAAGCCCTTGAAACGACGACGGCCAAGACATCCGGGATTTCTTGAGCCCGGGCCGGTGCCCCGTGTCCATGGCGTAAGTCCTGTCCATGTTCCTCGGGAGCAAGTATCTCTCGGTGTCCGAAAAGCCCCTTTGTCTGACGCGCTCGTTCTTACGCACGACCAGCGCGTGGTGCAGCGGAGAGAGCGCGGCTTGGTTCTGCTGCCTCCACAGATGTTTGGGCGCCTTTGCACTCACGCCGGTTCCGCCGCTGGCCACGAGCGCCACCGATCCCACTGTCCCGCAGGCAGGGTCCATCCTCCCTCCCACTCAGGCTCTACTTCACAGCACTAACAATGCCTAAAGTGCATTTAAAGCTCTAACGGGGTATTGCTTAGAATGACTTTAACGCTACAACAGGGAGTTATGTGGAAATAGTGCCAAACATTCAATTATTGCTAAAACTTTTACAGCTTTTCACGTCTCACATTCACTATTTTTATCCTGAGTAGTTTTCAGAAACACACTGGACAACACGTCGGACTCTGGCACAACTGTCTCAGTTTACGCATGGCGAGGTAGCCCGCTGTAACACTGCGCTTTTGGGGATGAAAAGTGCTCCGGAGTGAGGCTACAAGCAGAAACTCTTTGAAAAGACTCCAAACACGCGGTGCTGTCCCGGTACACGCCCATCCTAAAGAGGTGCTGCGGTACAGGCTGTCCAATCCGGGACGGTCCAAACTTTAACCCCAGCGGCTCCTCTCCTCGGGACGCACGGCAGGTTTGCGTAAAAGGCACCGGAGCAGACAGCAGCAGCACTCCGCCCGTGTTCGCCAGTCCCGGGCAGTAGCAGCGGCAGCGGGATATAGCAGGATGATACATTAAACATGAGGGGAGCTACTCAAAGCACCTCCCTCGCAACTGCTCCGTGAGGCAGGGTGGAGAGCGGGATAGCAGGCAGGTGGAGGGATGGACAACATGTATGCGCATCAGTAAACAACAGTAAGAGAAGGATTATACTGCACATATTTAGTAGTTTAGATATCAGGTATCAATAAAAATACGATGATGCACAAGATAACCAAATATCTTTTCCATCTGACACATTTTTACATTATATCCATTATTGTCAAGCTGCTTCTATCTTGGCCTATTATGTATATATAATAGGGATGTAACAATAACTGAAATATCGTGATATTGTATCGTCAAAGTTCTCACAATAATATCATGGACCATCACAATATATTGAATTACAAGTCTCTTTGCTTAAATTAAGAGTTAAGGTGCAGCAATTGCAAAAGAAAAAGACAGAGGGAACTACATAGACCATGATCTTTTGTTCCATTTCAGTGCAGACTACATGAAGAAATAACAGTTCTAAGCACTTTTAAGTCTTAGTTCTTTGGATTAAATCTTGTCAAGGCATTTTAAGAGGAAAAAGTAGAATATTAATAGTTTTAGCTGTTTAGCCTCCACAAAATATCGGAATAAATATCGTGCTTTGGGATGTATATCGTGAAAATATCATATCAAGAGATTTGGATATTGTTTCATTCCTAATCGTGAGCCTCCCCACCATATCATCAGCTTTCCCTCGATACTGCAATAAATATTGTTCCGTGACGATATTGTATCATGAGACTTGAATATCGTTACACTCCTAATATGTAACGTAAGTCTTTCATAGTGATATGTTCATTTAAAGGGCCCATATTAAGCATATTTCTGATCTGTTGCAATGTTGTGTCCTCGTAACAAATTTACATATTAAGGCTGAGGATTACTCAAACATGTGTGAATGAAGCAAAACACAACTCCAGCTCTGTTTTTGAAAAGGCAACAACATTATAACATGGCTTAAAGCTCACAAGAGTCCATTTTGCGTAATCTAGGACCGTTAATTTATAATATATTCTGTAAAATAGTTACTGTATTTCTGCTCTCTGAACTTGCTGTTGCAACACTGTAAATTTCCCAGTCTGATCTCTTATACAGTGGACAGTTTTACATTTTCCGTTGGCTTTTTTTAAGTGTTTGATAGTTGGTTGTTTAGAGCGAACAAAAAGTCTGTAACAATCACAAACTGGACACTTGTGGTTCTTGAGTTTCTGTGATGGAGTCTTTCACACTTGTCCTGGTTTTGTTCTGATTTGAGCCCGGCTTTGTCCTGATGCCGTTATTGAGCAGTTGAGAAAAGCTGGAAATTCACAGTTCACTTTTCACCGCGAGGGCACATGGTCAGTGCATGTTTGAGAATAGACAGTACTGTGCCTCAGGGGTGTTTACAAGCCTACAGCCGTAAGTGTACACACTCCAGGCTGAGGCAGATATGTTTTATTACTATCAAAGTTTTCTCATTCAATATAATGGCAACTCTGGAGATAATTTATAAGTGCAACTCCAAAACAAACAGCTTGGGTATTCTGACCAAGTCTAGTCTTGATCAAACGTTGAGCAGCATCTTTTCTGTGTGGAGTTTACATGTTCTCGCTTTGTCTGGGTGGGTTTTCAACATCAACCCAAAACATGCGCCGCAGGTACAATCCTCCAGCTGAGACCTGACCAAGACTAGCACAAGTCTGGAGCTGGGCGCTGCACTGCTCACTGATCCGACTGAAGGACGGGTCAAATGCAGAGGACACATTTCCTGCCTGCCATTTTCCGCCTGTCACGCTGGAGGGACTATGTCTCTCGGCTGGCCTGGGAACGTCTTGGGATCCCCCCCGGAGGAGCTGGAGGACGTGTCTGGGGTGAAGGAAGTCTGGGAGTCCCCGCTTAGACTGCTGCCCCCGCAACCCGACCTCGGATAAGCGGAAGAAATTGGATGGATGGATGGACATTTCCCTGAGGACAATAAAGTGTACATGTTTCTAAAGTATTTACAAAGCCCAAACATTTTACAATTAGATAACAAACAACAGCATGACAGTATAACCATGCAATCATGTCTAATTTCAGGCTATGTCAGATATATAATATATATTGGGGAAAAATAGTCCAAAACATGTCCAAGGATATGTTCTACCCACAATGCAGCAGTACTCTATCTACAGAATTGAGAGATATTTCCCTTTCACCTGCTCTCTGCTCTCTCCACATGAGCTGGTCAGCTGCAGGAGCCCGTGCAGGACCAGACTGTTACTCCTGCACCACTGACAGACACAGGAAATCACTCTGTCCTTTCACCATCAAACCTGAACTCTGTAAACACACTTTTTATACACAAAAACACCCACGCAGCCTTTAGTTCAGTTTTATTTATGTTGCAGGTTTCCGATAGACAAAGAAAATATTCTATTGTATTTTCAGCTTTTGATAAAATATTTATTTCAGTTTTTAAATTCATTTATATTGATAAACTATTTCTTCAACAGTGCGTGTAACAAAAGCAAAACTCTCAATTTCACAATGAGACTGAAAAATGCCTTTGAATCTAAGCCACCAAATAAAATATAACACATTTAAAAGCATTCTTTAACAAGCTTATATTAAAGGTCCAATATTTCACAAAATTAACTCATGTGGCTTTTATGACAGAATGTGCCTCCTCAAAAACATACCAGAAGTTGAGTTTTGTTTCATTCACATATGATCAGTGCAGCGTCTGCAGTGATGCTGTCGCTGTATTGAACAGTTGTGGTGAAGCCAAAAAGCAAAGCTCTCGATTTACTGGTCAATCCATGTTCCCTCACCTATGGTCGTGAGCTCTGGGTAATGACTGAAAAGACAAAATCACGCATACAATTGGTCGAAATGAGTTTTCTCCACAGGGTGGCTGGGCGCTCCCTTAGCGATAGGGTGAGGAGCTCAGTCACGTGGGAGGAGTTTGCAGTAGAGCTGCTGCTCCTCCATGCTGAGAGGAGCAGCTGAGGTGACTCTGTTCCAGATGCCTCCAGGGGGCCTCCTTCAGGAGGAGTTCCGGGCATGTCCCAGTGTGAGGACTCCCCGGGGAACACCCAGGACACACTGTCTCTTGGCTAGCTTGTGAATGCCTTGGGGTCCCCCAGAAGGAGCTGGAGGAAGTGTCCAGAGTGAAGGAAATTTGGGAGTCCCTGCTCAGACTGCTGCCACTGGATCCAGCCCAGGATCAGCCTGATCCTGTCAGATCTCAGAAACTAAGCCAGGCTGGGCCTGGTTAGTACTTGGATGGGAGACACTGGGAAAATCAGGTGCCACAGTGGGGCGCCAGTGGCAATAACTGCCGTTGTGTCCTTAGGCAAGGCACTTCACCCACATTGCCTAGTACGAAAGTGGTGTGTGCGTGAGTGATGGTGGTGGTCGGAGGGACCGATGGCACCGATTGGCATGGCAGCCTCGCTTCTGTCAGTCTGCCCCAGGGCAGCTGTGGCTACAATAGTAGCTGACCATCACCAGGTATAGAGTGAATGAATAATTCAGAATAATGCTCTGTAAAGCTTCTTTGTGACAAATGTCTGTGAAAAGCCCTATATAAATAAAGACTTACTTACCAGCCCCAGATAAGCAGAAGAAAATGAATGGATGGATGGATGACTGATCTTGCATCATTATTGTTGTTCAGCAGAGATTGGTGATTCTAGAGCTGAAATTATCCAAGTGTTTCTAGTAAAAGGTGCATGTAGTTTAAAAACACAGTGGAGCACTACCAGTGTTACATCACAAGGTAGGGACAAAGTGTTTTCTGAGAGGGAAGAACTCAGTCTATATGGTCTGTGTGTTCAACATGTGTGAATGAAACAAAACACAACTCTAGGTCTGTTTGAGATGAGGAAACAGGATTATAACAGAACAGAAAGTAGTGTAATAAATGAGTTGCCTTTATTAATCATGATAAGAGTTGCCACCAAAATATTGACATGATTGTTCTGGTGTAGAAGTGTAAAATACCCAGAGATAATGTAAGCCTGAAGTACTGTATGACACTGTTACATCCCTACAGCTTATGTTTAGTTTATCACCTGAAACCTTGTGGAAAATGCAAAAATAATAGCTCTGCACTTTCCCCATTGGCCGTGACCCTGCAGAGACCTTTAGTGCTGCCGTATGCTCCCTCCCACACTTCCAACACCATTATGCTCCTGTGTCCGACGCCCCGTCTCTCCATCTTCTCCCTCGCACTATTTCTCTCCCATTTTCCCTCTCTTCATTACGCTCCTTCCTCTTTTCCTTTCTAACTCCCCATCAGTCTTTCAGTCCGTACTCTCTCACTCCGGCTTGCTCTCTCATCCTCTTGCTCTCCTTTTCTCTCCCTATGTTACTCTTTCTGTCCTCCTCTCTCTCTCCTTCTCTCTCTCCCCATCTCTCTTCCCTCCCCCCTCTCTCTCTCGCTGCCTGCTTTCCTTCTCTTTCCATGTTCCTCTTTCTGTCCTCCTCTCGCTGCCTGCTCTCTTTCCTCCTCTCCCTCTCTCTCCCTATGTTCCTCTCTTTCCTTCTGTCTTCCTATGTTCCTCTCTCTGTCCTTCTCTCTCACTGCCTGCTCTCCTTATCTCCCTCTATGTTCCTGTCTTTCCTCCTCTCTCTTCTCTCTCCTTATGTCCCTCCCTCTCTCCTTCTCTCTCCCTATGTTTCTCTCTTTCCTCCCCTCTCTCTCCCTGCCTGCTCTCTGTTTCTCTTTTGTCTTCTCTTCTTTCTTACCTCCTCTCTCCCCATGTTCCTCTTTCTTATTCTTTCTCTCCTTCTCTCCATTTATGTTCCTCTCTCTGTATGTTCCTCTCTCTATTTTCCTCTCTCTCCCCCCTCCTCTCTCTCTCTTCTCTCTCCCTATGTTCCTCTCTCCTTTCCTCTTTCTCCCTTTGTTTCTCTCTCTTTCCTCTTCTCTCTCCACCTGCCTGCTCTCCTTCTGTCTCCCCGTTTTTCTCTCTTTCCTCCTCTCTCTCTCTCTCCCTATGTTCCTCTCTTTGTCCTTCTCTCTCTCTCACTACCCGCCCTCCTTCTCTCTCCCTGTGTCCCTCTCTTTCCTCCTCTCTCCCTCCCTATGTTTCTCTCTCTTTCCTTCCCTCTCTCTCCCTGCGTGCTCTCCTTCTCTCTCTCTATGTTCCTCTCTCCTTCCTCATCTCTCTTTCTCTCTCCCTAGGTTCCTCTCTCTTTCCTCTTCTCTCTTTCCCTATGTTGCTCTCTCGTTCCTCTCTTCTCTCTCCCTATGTTTCTCTCTCTCCTCCTCTCTCCCTATGTTCCTCCGTCTTTCCTCCTCTCTCTCTCCTTCTCTCTATGTTCCTCTTTCCTCCTCTCTCCGTCACTTTCCCTGTGTTTCTCTCTTTGCCTCTTGCTCTCCTTCTCTCTCCCTATGTTCCTCTCTTTCCTCCTCTCTCCCTATGTTTCTTTCTTTCCTCCTCTCTCTCTCTCTCTCCCCATGTTTCTCTCTCTTTCTTCCTCTCTCTCACCCTGCGTGCCCTCCTCCTCTCTCCCTATATTCCTCTCTTTTTCTCTCCGTTTCTCTCTTTCCTCCTCTCCCTCTTACTGCCCGCTCTCCTTTCTCTCTCCCTATGTTGCTCTCTCTGCCCACCTCTCTCTCTCTTCCCATGTTCCTCTTTCTTTCCTCCTCTCTCTCCTTCTCTCTCCCTCTCTTTCCTCCTCCCTCTCTCGCTACCTCCTCTCCCCCTCCTCCCCCTTCCTATCTCTCTTTTCTTTCTCCCCATTTTCCTCTTCCCTCCTCTCTCTCCCCACCTCTATATTTGTCTTTTCTCTTTACCATCTCCCCCTCGTTCTCTCTACCACCTTTCCCTGCCTCCCTCTCGTTCTCTTTTTATCTTCCTCCCCTCTCTCCACTTATATCCTTCTGTCGTTCCTCTCCCTCCCTCCCTGCCTCCCTCCCTTTTTACCCGGAGTGGCGTAATCTTCCCTGAAACACTATGGGCCGGTAAACAGCAGGGCCCGGACAATCAGGGGAGAGGCGTGTCCGGCATACGCACACACACACACACACAAACACGCACACAAACACACACACAAACACACACACAGACCCTTCAGCTGTTCAGAACCATGCAGCTGTACACAGGCAGCACATATAAGAAAACAATGAGATCTGACATGGGCTCATTTACCACCATGGAATTGATTCTTCTTTGGTCAGCTGATTCATGAGGCTTTTCAAGGGGAGAGCGAGAAGGACCAGCCAAGGTTAGACTCGGAGAAGAAAGTACCAGCGTCATTCTGTAGGCTATTGTACGTGCTTGGATCAACGGATATTAAAATGATCACAGAAGGGCATCAACATGAAACAAAAACTAGAGTTAAGGACGGGTTATTATGCAAAATCAACTCTTTTTTTTAATATGTCTATACTTCCCTACAGGCAAAAGACCTTAACTCGTCAGAGTGTGAAACGGAGAAAAACAACTTCAAAGTTTTTGTTTAATCCAGATAAAAGTATAAGAGGTAGGGCTCTAGTTGCTATAATGAAGAAATATTCGTATGCGAAAAACATTGAGCTCAAAATTGACCTCTGACTTTTATTTGTCCGTTCCTGTACTCTGCTTTTGTATCATGAGCCGAGGAGTCGTGCAAAGGCAAAAGGCAGAAACTGACATTATCATTATTTGCTTGATTTTCTCTTGACTTCCATCCATTATAAGAAAAACACCTCACCAAGCTCTAGTCCTCATGGAGTTTGTTTGAAATGATAAAGAAGAGCTTTGGATTTCCTGTTTAGTGCTGATCAGGATCATGGGGCGACACTTACACAGTTAAACAGTTTGACAGACAAGTGACTTTGTAGTACAGTATGTACGTTATGAACCAAATACTTTCACATTAAAGATAATTTAAGTATAACTGAATACAAAGGTTTATTTATTTAATGTGTTAAGACCCTGTGCCAAAGCTGCAAGAAAATAAGGAGGCGAGAGGTTGGATTTTAAAATAAAATATATTAATTAACTAAATCACATACAAAACATACACAGTTACTTCCTTTTGTCTTTGCCCGACTGCAACTAATTTTTGACCAAACGTGATGTTACGGCGTTCTGCCTTTGTAGCACAGTATATAAAACTGTAAGATTAAAAGTCCTATATTACACAAAATTGACTGTGGTGAGTGTTAAGACATGTTATAATGTTGTTACCTCCTCACAAACAGACCTGGAGTTGTGTTTTGTTTCATTCATATGTTTGAGTAACACTGTATTATGAGTCTGGCTACATCTCCAAAGCTCAAAATGCTCCCTTCCACCTTGTGATGTCATGAAGTGGTAGTTTTCAAGTTAACCACTAACTTTTACATTTTGTTCAGTAGAGACGGGCAAATCCAAGGCTGAAATCATCCAAATTCATTTCATTTCAATTTTTCAGTTTCAGTTCAGTTTCAATTCGTCTTTATTCCAGACTCATGGTCCATTTTCAAAACAAACAAGGACAGTGACAACACAAAAACTAAAACAATAAACATTTATGTTTTTTAAAAGACAGCCACACCAGTGTCTCCACATATTGGACTGATATTTATTTGCACTGAATCTAAAATTTGTGAGTGACATCATTTCATTGTGTGATTTGTTCAGTCTGAAAAAAAAAAAAAAAAAAAAAAAAATTGAAGATGGAGTAATGGAGCAGTTCCTGTTTTATCACATGACATCAAAAGGCAGAACAGAGTGTTTTCAGTTTCAGGGAAGAACTCAAAATATGCATCTAATTATGAAGTGTTTTATGGTCTGAGAATCAGGAAATGCGTTGTTAGGAGGCTATGATGACAATGAACAAAACTGAAGTTAAAAAGTGGGTATTATGCAAAAACATCTTTTTTTTTTTTTTTGCTTTCAACTAGGGCTGCAAGATTAATCACAAAAAAAAATTATAGAAATCATAAATTTCTTTTGCTGCAATTTTTGAAGGACCATAATTTCTTCTACAAACATTAAAATCTCCTGTCTTACTCTGCGTTAAAAAGGTTAACCCTGTAGTTTAGATCTTTAAAAACGTGATTCTTTTATTAGTTTATAGGCTCTTACAACGATCTTTTATAGTCTCCTAGATGCGTTTAAAATATGAAGTTTGAACAGAATCTTATTATTAAAACATAAATCGCAAATGCTTGTCAGAAAAATAAAAATTGGATATCTTTCCCAAGTCGTGCAGCCCTACTTTCTACCATATTACAGCGAGATTTTTTTTTCTTTTTTCCATGTCATCCATCTCACAATTTCCCCTGGTCAAGATTCGACAGAAAGTACAGAGTGTAATTTCCAGCAAACCAAATTTTTTGATAAAAGTAGTCATAGTCAGAACTTATTTTTTGCATTGAATTTTATAGTGCACGCCCTTCAAGACACCCAAAGCTCTTTATTATTCAGTCACTTTATACATCGTGGTGGTGGAATGATGTTACTGTCCAAATGCCCCGGCTGATAATCCGCTGGTATTTTCTCTTCTACCACCCTGTATGACTAGACCTGACCCTTCTTAGCTTCTGACATTAGACAAGACGGGCGTTATATGATGGCGTGTCTGTATAATCTGATGGAGCTGACAAAAGGAGAGATGAGAGGAGGCTGCAGAGGGCACAGAGCAGAGCCTGTTCCCAGCTGTCCCTGCAGAGGTCCCTGTAGAGGTCACAGAAAGGCCAGAGGCTGTCTCACGACCTACGACTTGGATCTTAGCGCAGACACGTCCGGATGTCGCGTCAGTTTGATTCTTCAGTTTGGACAGTTGTAGAGATATTACAATAATAACAACACACGTACTGTAATAAACGCATAAATTATCACATTATTTACGTCGTTCTTGTGTCTGTTATAGTTATAGAGTCATATCCAAGTCTCAAGATACGATATTTATTGCGATATCGTGGGAAAGCTCACGATATCATGGGGATGCTCACGATGAGGAAAGTAACAATATCCAAATCTACGGAAGCCGAGAGGGGTCACAACAAACGCAAACGCCGCAACAAATACAAATGCGACAACACAACAAAAAGCCACAACAAACCAAAAAAAGCCTCAACGGAAATGACCGCGGGACTCTATTTTAATGCAAACGCCGCAACAAATACAAATGCGACAACACAACAAAAAGCCACAACACACCAAAAAAAGCCTCAACGGAAATGACCGCGGGACTCTATTTTAATGCAAACGCCGCAACAAATACAAATGCGACAACACAACAAAAAGCCACAACACACCAAAAAAAGCCTCAACGGAAATGACCGCGGGACTCTATTTTAATGCAAACGCCGCAACAAATACAAACGCCACAACACAAACGCAAATGCCCCAACACATTAAAAAACAACAACACATTAAAAAGCCACAACGGAAGTGACCGTGGGACTCTATTTTCCGACAGATCGATCAAGAAGAAGAGAAGGACAACAACAACGTGAAAAGTAAAGGAACGGAGAAGTTGGAAATGTAAGTAAAAGTAATTTATTGTTTTATCATTATTCGTTTCACGTTGTAGTTCTTCTTCTTCACTTGCCGCTTGATCGGCCCGTCGGAAAATAGAGTCCCGTGGTCACTTCCGTTGAGGCTTTTTAATGTGTTGCGGCATTTGCGTTAAAATAGAGTTCTGCGGTCATTTCCGTTGTGGCTTTTTTTGGTGTTGTGGCTTTTTGTTGTGTTGTCGCATTTGTATTTGTTGTGACATTTGCGTTTGTTGTGACCCCTCTCGGCTTCCGTACAAATCTCCCTGTACGAACATTTTCACAATATACATCTCACGGTACGATATTTATTGCGATATTTTGTGGAGGCAAACAAAACTGTGATTATGTTACTTTTTTCTCTTAAAATGCCTTGACAAGACTTAATCCAAAGAACTAAGACTTAAAAGTGCTTAGAACTGTTATTTATTCTTGTAGTCTACATTGAAATGGAGCAAAGGATCATGGTCTATGTAGTTCCCTCTGTGCTTTTTTTAGCTATTGCTGCACCATAACTATTAAGATACTTGTGATTCGATATATTGTGATGATCCATGATATTATTGTGAAAACTCTGACGATACGATATCATGATATTTTTGTTTTTGTTACATTCCTAGTCATTATGTTACGTTTTGCACATTTTAAATCACATTAAACTAAAGCTACTTAATAAAAGAAACAGGTCCGCTGACTTCCACGTTAAAAAATGATGGGGCCCAATAGGAGCTGATGTTGTAGTAAACCTTGCCACAATAAATAATCCATGTATCATTTGTTCATTCGTTTTTTCATAATAAAACCAAAAATAAGAAAACGAAAAAAACTGCTATTTTCTTCATTATTTGTCTCCAAAACCAAAATGGAAACACAAATAACTATTTGTTTTTTCAGTATTCGATTTTGTGTTTTGATTTCACTTTCCATAGGCATAATCACGCATCTGCTCTCCACTCTGCTCAGTTTCTTTCCCTCCAGCAACTAGGTCAGGAATTGGAATACACTAGATGGTTTGCAAGAACCACAGAAGTTGCAGACCAGGCACTGGCCAATCAGCGAAGAGTTGTGTTGTACAGCACAACAGTAAACAAAGCGGTCGAGCTGGATGTAGACGAAGCCATACATTCTGTGTTGGCAACGATTCCCAAGATCGAGGATTTAAAGCCGGAACAAAGAGAATGTTTGGTGAATTTTATCAAGGGAAAAAATGTGCCCTTCTTCCTATGAGATTTGGCACATTACATACGTCACAACCAAACAGCAACGATTGGTTAAATAAAAAAGTACCTGCCTACCGTTGAGTGAACAAATCCTAATTCTGCAAGATCAGACGGTTTCCACAAAGTGAAACCGGCTGATGACTCAGGTTAATCTTGAACACTTATGGTTCAAAATTGTATAAAATATAATCCATCTTTTCCATTACTCATTTAAACACAAAATCGAAAACTGAAAAAACTAATTATCTGTTTTTTTCATTTTGGTTTTGGAGACAAATAATGAAAAAAGTGTTGATTTTCATTTTCTTATTTTTGGTTTAATGTTGAAAAACGAATGAATGAATGGATTCGAAATGAGTATGCGGCGCTGCCAAACCAACATGTATCAATGATTAAGAAAATGACATTGGCAGTAAGTAAAACAAATGAAGTACAGATCAGTGGGTGCATATCGGTGTCTGTGAGAAAATGGGGGGGATGATAAACAACATGGCATCTTGAAAATAAGAGATTAAAAATTGCTCAGAGATGCACAAATCATTCCAAATACAACTTCAAGAGGGTAAAAGAAGAGGAAACAACTGTAACATGGCTCTGATTTTGCATAATAAATAATAGAACAGTAGAAGCTTTAGTGTTGTCACCAGCCAACATTTCATACGCCATTTTCAAGAACAAGGCTTAACACTTGACACTGATAACAAAACTTTGGTAAACGCATGGACTTGTTAAAAGCCATAGTGTGGAAGACAACTGGATTTCCCTGCTGTTAGGTCATGGAATAATTGTCAGATCGTGATGTTTTTTCTTCTAATGATCCTCACACCATCATTTAACAGTGTAACATCCTTAGGCACAGAGGAGAGAGAGGGAAACCATAACCACCGTCTTTATAGCTGGAGAATAGTCAGAGTGAAATGGCTCAGAGCAGCTTTCTGGGTTTTATCGGGGAGTGTCCTTCTATGGTCTCTGATTGCATAGCATTAAAATGACTAATGACACAAACTATTGGCTGGGCCCATCTCAGCCTCTCTACAAATGGGTTCATTCTGTCCCATACAAAGTAAATGCCTTTTCAAAAATGCCACTTTCGCTCCAGCTTCAATAACAGAATTACTCAAGCGCTGCATTATACATGAGGAACGCTCCGAGCAAGAGGCAGTACGTTCACGACTTCTCCTTTTCGTTAAGACTGATTTGATCAACTTTGCATCGTTATGGAAAACTCAGGCCAGTTTGATCATAAGTTGATGATCTAATACGAATACCAATACTACTTTTTATGTACCGTATTTTTCGGACTGTAAGTTGCTCCAGAGTATAAGTCACACCAGCCAAAAAATGCGTAAAGAAAAAGAAAAAACATATATAAGTTGCACCACACTATAAGATGCACTTTTGGGGGGAATTTTATTTTATAAAATCAGAGACCGACATTTCATCTTGAAAGTTATAGTAATAACAATAGAATAGAGAACAACAGGCTGTTAACGTCACAAATGAACAAACTCTTGATCTCACTCCAAATCACTAAATCCATTCAATTCTTCATCCTCAGTGTCACTTCTGAGCAACTCCACGACCTCCAGAGGTAAACGGAGCGCCATTTCCTCTTCTGTGTAGCTGTCGTGAGACTCAGCATCAGTTCCAGTTAGAATTATTCTGGCCTTTCTGAATCCCGACAGGATGGTTTCAGTTGTCACTGAAGTCCAGGCTTTGTCGATCCATCCACTGACTTCCAGGAAAGTTGCATGGCGCATCCTCCCGGTTGTCACAAGTTTCTCGAACACTCCAACACTCTCTCTGCTGCTCAATTACCGGTTTTGGTACTTACAGTTTGTAATCTACAAAATATGATTTTCTTTTTGCAAGCATTTGTGTTCAGTTTTCTCGGTTGTCTTTATAAGTTTGTTTAAAATTAAACTTTGTTTAAACAGACCAGAGGCTCTTTCTGCAGGAGACATGCACAGTAGAGCAACGTGACAGTGGTACAGGAGTAATAGTCGTAGCAGATACACACAAGGGTAGAGCGCCCTCTCATGGCTGTCAGTGTGAACATTTTAATATTTAATTTGCACCAGAGTATAAGTCGCAGGGCCACGTAAACCATGAAAAAAGTGCGACTCATAGTCCGAAAAATATGGTATGTAGCACTTTTCAGGATACTCAAAGATGCTTTAAAAAACGCATTAAAGCAATACAAAGAGCACTACACAGCACTTTTCCATCTTCAAGGCAATCAGAGCGCTTTACATCAAGGACCCACTCATCCAATCACACACAGTCACACACCAGCGTACGCAGACACTGTGGGCGAGGTGGGTTGTCTGTGGAAAGCATTTTGCTCAAGGACACAACAGCAGTATTTATCTGTAAAAGCTGGAATCACCTCACCAACCTGTGAGTCAGTGGATATGACCTCTCAGCTCATGATGTTTATGTCAAAAGCGGGATTCAAACCACCAACCTTCGGATCACTGGGCAAACACTCTAACAACTGTCGCCTAGAAAGTCACCCGCAAAATCTGACAGTATGGCATTAAACTTACATATGCAAAGTTACAGGTTAGATCTGTGGAGAGGCGAACTTCGCATTATAAAAACTCAAGCCGCAGTAAA
The DNA here is from genome assembly GCF_026225935.1 of Boleophthalmus pectinirostris. Lineage (NCBI taxonomy): Eukaryota > Metazoa > Chordata > Actinopteri > Gobiiformes > Gobiidae > Boleophthalmus > Boleophthalmus pectinirostris. Next base: position 29,723,034 of record NW_026571353.1, on the reverse strand, counting down.
GTAAAAAAGTTACATTATGGAACATTTTTGGTAGATTGTGGGCTACCTGTCAATCAAGACGTCACCTACTTCACCTGGAAAGTGTGGTATTTGTGAGCAATAAAAACACCTATGATTGAATAAACGTAGGATAGTTTAATGCCATATTGTGGAACATCTCCTTTGTGACGGACTGCCCCCAAAATGTTACATAATTTTATCATGTGAAACAAAATTCTGTACTAAAATAGCTAAGCAAACTGAATTAACATGAGAAAAAAAGAAACAGGATTATTGTAATAGTTGACAGTTTTAAATGTAAAGAATGTTATTTATTGTCCAACCTGTATCTGCACCTGTAACGAAATGAAGATTGATGTTAACTGTATGAAAAGGCACCGTGCTAATGATCCCATGTTGACATAATGAAGACAAGTCTGTAGCTTTGATTTAAAGGACACCGATAGGGCGAGCAGAGAATGTTGATCAATACTGAAAACAGCCTTGATGGATTGGCTCTTGGGGTAAAGAAGTTAAAGGCTTCAGCTTGTTTGGAAGATGATTAAAAGAACTGAATACATTAGAGTAAATGGTCATTAGCAAGTTTGATTTCAATGTATATATTTTGCACCGGTACAACTGACAAAGATGTTTAACTGTTCCAAGCAAATAATTCTCATTTTCATCAACAACAACCTTCAACCAAATGGACTCATAGACGTGATTGTGTTGTCCTGAATGTTCCACAGTATAGCATTAAACTTATCTTGCATTTATTCAGCTGATTTTATTGCTGAAACAATATCTTGTCAAACTGCGATTGGGGTTGCCTTTCCATAGATCTGACTTGTAATTTAGCCTGGCAGCATCACCTGATTGTTTCTCTGATTAGTTTAAGACCCATTTACATGTTTGTTTTTTTTTAAACGGAGACATTTCCTTTCGTTTGTACCCATCTTTTAAAGGCAAACAGCGAATTCGCCTCTGAAAACGAATCTTTCTAAAAACTCCGGCTAGAATAGAGATTCTGGAAAACTATGGTTTTATGTTTGCATGTAAAGTAGGGGTGTTCCATGAATCTGGCAATATGATACACATCACGATATGCCTGCCACGATTCAATATATCCCGATATATCCTGATACTAAAACAAAGGACAATATATTCTGACCTAGCAATAATTATGTATAATATTTTGACCGAGTACACATTCACGAGAACAAAATTGAACGAAATACAGTTTATTTAATTTTAAATCATGACAACATTAAATTGAACTTATGAATTTTTCATGAAAAACTTGACTTTTAAAAATCGATTCAGACACATTTTGAATCATTATAAGAATCGTGCAGTGAAGTATCGCGATATATCACTGAATCAGTATTTTCTTACACCCCTAGTGTAAAGTGCGGCTATTGTTTAACTTTTGCTATGAAGCGCTTTGTGTTGCATTTTTGTATGAAAAGCGCTCTAAAAATAAAGTTTGTTGTTGTTTTTGTTGTGTGATGATGATCATGGAGCATTCAGAGCAGCAGTCACATTTCTTCTGGTGCAAACACTTTTCATGTGTTTGCATTTGTTTCATATCCATGACCAGAAACGAATGAGGCTCGGAGGTCAGCTATTTTGCCACTTCTTTAACAGATCTGTTGAGAGGCGACCCCGCTCAGTAATGTATATTTTTCAAGGTATTTTTAGTAATACTTACAACTGTAATGAAATAAATGCTACAGGTTTGAATCTAATCCAGGTGCCACCCAGAGGCTTGGAGTAGTTATGATGGGCAAACATGAAACAAACCCAAAACATGCTACACAGGTCTCCAGGAAGAACAGTTGATAGTTAAGGTCATTTAAATACAATCAATCAATGAACCTGCCCAGGGACGACAGGTGGAAATTAGCACTGGTGCTACAACCTGGTACAATGCATCTCTCCTGTTAAGGTTAATGTAAAAATCGTGCGCTGTCCCTGTCTCATTAAATAACTAACTAACTAAATAAATGGCGATTGATGGTGTATTTATGCGGGTTGATGTGATCGAAAAATGCACATGATGTTATTTTGGAAAACATTCAACATGCCTGGCTATGTGTAAATGTCGCCTAATGCTGTACTGTGGAACATTCTAGGCAAATGGTAAGCATCTATGAAAAACAGAAAAGTTACATACTTACATACATACACACACACACATGCATGCATACATATATACATACACACATACACACATACATACATACATACATACATACATACACATACATACATGCATGCATACAGCATCATACATGAGCATACATACAAAATATGCCTGCTTTTTACTGTCTGACAATCAGGAAGGGTGTGTTAGCATGCTAGTTGTTGTTGCATGTGTAAAGAGCTAATAAACTAATTGCGGTGAATAATTAGGATGCTCTGAATGCATAAGGTAAGTGAGGAATAACTTTGGACCATTGCAAACCATTTAAAATGAACTACTTTTGTTTTTCGTGTTTTTTAAGACAGTAAAAATCAGGTACTGCACCTTTAATTAGATGACACACCTCGTGTTTGCTTGTTGCTATAAACTGGAAAACCAAATTAAACTAGATTATAATTCCTGTAAACATTTCCACTCTGCATAACCAATCAAATGTCGTGCTGAAAAGTTCACAAGTCAATTTAACGGGCTATAGGTTTCCATTCACACTGTATTTCTGTAGCACTTTGGCTGGGAACACATAAGGTAAGAGTCTCCGGTGCATTTTCCTTCACAACATCACATGCCCACGGCTCTAATATGCAGGTCACACTCCTCCAGTCTCCAGTCTCTCTAAAGCCACTATTCACAGCACAGGAAATGAATCACTGGACCGACCCTTCAGACTAATAAATACAAACGCATGCAAATCAATGTAGGTTTATTTACTTAGAGTTAACTTCTTTTTCTGAGAATTGTTCATCAAAACTTTTCACAACATACTAGCCAAGAACACACTTTCCCTGTTATACAAAGATGTGTTGTTTGGGACCGGGTGTTTCCTCTACCGGAGTTCCGATGGGCATGATTGACAGTTGGATGAACCAATCAGAAACATGAACACAAAACAGGATAATGATTTGATCAACAGAAAAGGCTCGTTTGGAAACATGCGATGACTACTTTCGGCGGGCTCTGTTCTGTCTGACAAAATCTAGGAAAAATTTGAAAATGAACCTTTTTTTTTTCATCTACATGTCATTGTAGCGTTCTGTTATGTTCGTAATCAACAATTACAACCATACCTCAATTTTCATCATTTCCCCACTGCACAATTCAGAGCGCACTTGATACATGCGATTAGAAGAGATGAGGGCGACAAATTCAAGATGATTCCAAACAGCACATACATTATGCAGTCTTCATTTTACTGCTGATGATATTTACTTCAGTGGGTTTTTATCACAGTCTGTTGCAAAGGAGAAATTCAATTTGTCAGCTGGACAAAAGTTTTTAGTTTGAATGCATTTCGCAGCTCATCCAAACGGCTTCTTCAGTTCTGGTGAGAATGCTGGTGGACATTTCCTTATATCTGCCTGAAGGGAGGAGCTAACTATAGTGAAACTACTCTGAAACTAAGGCTGCGTTCAGACTGCAGCCTGAAGTGACCCAAATCCGATTTTTTGGCTTCTATGTGACCTGTATCTGATCTTTTAAATACAGTCTGAATGACACAGATCCGATTTTTTTCAAATGCGATCCAGGACACTTGGATATGTGGTCCTGAAACCGATACATATCCGATCTTTTGACATGCGACTTCAGTGTGAACGGCCAAAGCACATTCATTCGACCTACACGTTATCAACAAGCCACAAACGTCACTATTCTGCCCTGAAGTAGGCGAAAATAGTTAATGAACTCTGTGTCACTGAAGCGAAGCACATCACCACTCACCACTCTTGGCTACGTCTCCACATCCACACGTTCCTTTCAACGGATGTCGCTGCCGCTGTCCCACAAAACGCCACGGCCATAAACCTCGTCCTTCTCCTTCTCAATCTCCTCCTTAAAACAAGTAAGTTGTTCATGTTCTGGTTCCGGTACGAGAGGAACTTTAAAATCGCCAGGTGCTCAATGCTCGTGTCCATGTTTGGACAACTTCCGTAAACACAGAGCACGCTCGCTGCGGTTGACGTCATCATGTCCTCCAGTGTGCATGCGGGACACTTTCGGGCCGTTTACTGTTCACACAGGGGATCACATACAAGTCGCATTTAATAGGAAATGTGAACGACCTCGCAAAAACATCGGATTTCACCAAAAAAATCGGAATTGAGCGTTAAGCCCTGCAGTCTGAACGTAGCCTTACACATCTACTTGTTTACAGTTTCTGTTAGTTAGTTAGGCCTATTGAACTGCACTGAGTCTAGGGTCATATTAGCAGAAGGATTCAGGGCCATAATGGAGCTTTCACACCTCTGGACCTCACCTGGCTACTCCTGTTGTTCTCTTGTTTTGATTTAGGTTTGAGGATGGAGTTGTAAATAGCAGACAAGTGGACACACCTGTCTGCTATTTATTCTCTCTATTTGAGTTTATTTGGTCGCATAAGACCAAATAAACGTTTGTCCAGTTGACAAATTTAATTTCTCCTTTGTCATGGATTCTACGTGGACGACTGAGGGATTTTTCATACATCTCAGTCTATCAGCCAGCCCACTGTCGGTAACTACATTGGAAGTTGTCATTGCATCTTTCCAAACGTCTTCCTGGTTTTTGACATAAGTGTGAATATTATCTATTACAATATATTAAACATTACCAGCATTGTCAGGTAACATAGTGGTAAGTTCCTTATATCTGATGGCATCAACATTTCCCGGAGGCGTGATGCTAACTTCAGGCATGCCCCGTCTAAGGCCTTGTTAGACTTTAACACAATCTGCCCAGAAAGAACTGACTTATCTGGAACTACAGCAGGTAAGATGATGATTTTTACTGCTTAACAAGTTCCTTTCAAATAAGAATATATAATAAGAATAAGAATTAGTCAACATTTATTCAGTTAGTCACTCACACCTTTTGGTAGAAAATCAAACACCTAAACAGGATCATGAACACTTGTATCGATCACAGGCTCCTGAAAATGTGTTTAAATCCATTTTCTATTTTCTTCTTGAGTTTTCAGACGATTTAAAAAAAATTTGGCAGTGCTGTCTTATGTATGCCTTGTATCACCATGGTAACTCCTGAACATTCCACCATACACATACATGCAGAATGCCCCCAGCATGATATCACTGCAAAGTATCCACGAAGAATATACAGCAGGTCTAATATCTGAGTATAATCTCTGACGTGCATTGTTTGGTTTTCCGCTGCCTTTTTAGATGTGATTCTGGCCACCTCAGACCTTTCATTGTTAAAACTGCTAAAGCACTTTATTTTCTTTCCTTTTAGCTGCTCCCATCTGGGATCATGACAACAAATTACCCGCCTGTTAGAATGCAATGATTCACATAGGTGGGCAAAAACTAAACTGGCATCGTCTGACTCATACCAAAGAGCCTGGAAAATTGTCACTGACTCTAAGTTATAACTTTAACTGCTCCTATAATGTGAGCTATAGTCAGAGGTGCGGAGTAATTACTTATATTGAGTAAGATGTATTATGCAAATAGACTTTTTAGAGATTTCTACCATGTTATAAAGTTCCTGGATCAAAAACAAGCCTTAAGGAGTTTTAGATGTCGTCTGTGCATGTTTCAAATCCTTTTTTACGATGAGCAGTTCAAGCTTGTCCAATGTTCAGGCCACAACCCGACGTCACCCATGCACCTATGACCATTTCCCATTAACAAATAAAACAAAAGCATGATACAAAACAATACACAACAACTTCATAAAACTGATGCGATGTACAGTAGTTTCATTAGCGGAGATGAAAGAAAGAAAAAAATTGATTCAGTGATATATCATGATACTTCACTGCACAATTCTTAAATCGATTCAAACTGCATCTGAATCGATTTTTCACTCAAATTCTTCAGCAACATTCACTGTTCTTATGATTTAAAAAAGCCGATGAATTAGTTACTATAGCACTTGCACATATATTGGTAACACTTTATAATAACTACACCTTATTTAGCCTTAATAAAGCATGAACAAAGGCTTAATTAATAATGAACAAAGATTTAATTAATAATGATTCACGCTTAGTAACTACTTAATTACTACCTTAATTAGCACTTGCACTTAATTTGCCTGTGCTGTAAATAGTTACTCATAATTATTTCATACTTAATTACTCATGGACTAACCATTTGAGCATTTATTAATCATTAGTAAACTATGAGACAATGATTTACTAATAATACAATGCAATGATAATTCAGGCAGCTGTTATCTGTTAGTTAAATCTTTTTGAGAGCTTTTCTAAAGTGAAGATGAATTATGCTTTATTAAGCATTTACTAAGCGTGAATCATTATTAATTAAATCTTTGTTCATGATTAATTAAGTATTTGTTCATGCCTTATTAAGGCTAAGTAAGGTGCAGTTATTATAAAGTGTTACCCATCCACGGTTTTATCGTGATATGTTAAATCGTGACATGGATATCATCATATGTATCATATCATCCGGCTCAAGACAATGCAAACCCCAAATGCACACCTATTACAATGTGCTCTGAAGGGGGAGTGACTTAGCAGAACAAGAGTAGGGGGGAAGAACTTATTAAACATGTAACATTTAAAACATTGTTGTTGGCAGATATAGCATTTTCAAAAGGATAAAGTGCCACAGGGTGATCTAAATGTCATGTGTTACTCTGCAAAAAGTGTAAGACGTCTTCTTTAAAGAAAATGTATTTGTATTTTTCTAGCAACATACTTTTACTCTTACTGGAGTAATATTTTATACAAGTAACAGAGCTCTTAGTTGAGTAAAAGTTTTGGTTACTCTTCCCACTGTGAGTGAACACAAGTGGCAAATGCTTTACTTTGTCAATATGAAATGATTTAAACATTAGTGTTTCTTGTGCTGCTCCTTCAGATATAATTTCGTTTTTGAATATTTTGTGTCTACCCATTGAAAATACCAAAACTCTGTGTATTATTTAATATTTAGTCATTCAAATTACTTTAAATTCAATTCAAATTCAGATAGTACCTCCCGACAGCTACTCTTTACTCTTACTTGTGTAGTACTTCTCCCAAATACGTTCTACTCTTACTTCTACTTGAGTATTTTGAAGTAATGTAGTCACCTCTATCTACAGTATAATCGTAAAAATGATTCAAAGTTGACATTAGCCTCCTAAAAGAGTCCTGTATTTTTCAAAAACCCCAACCGCAGTTATGTGAACAGTAAAAACAAGTCCTATCCAGCAGTGTATTACCGCGCACGTCCAATACAGCCATTATGATATTCCCGTGGTATGATTATTGCCTTTTCCTTGAGCTCTTATTGTTTTTTTACAATGACATCAATTTGTGCACAGTGAACACCAGGGGGAGTCATCTGATGAGTCACCCCTTTAGCCCGCGTGACTCAGCAATAGAACGAGAGTGGTTTTGAAGTCTATTGTATATAAGAGCCATTGCAGTACTGTAAAATACTCAAAACATAACCTTGAAATTGCCATCTGCATCTGTGCGTACTGAATAATGGTCACAGTATTTCTTGAGGGACTAGGAAGAATTGAATGTGTATGTTTGCAATTTTCATTTATTTATTTATTTATTTTTATTTTTTTTGTTCCGTGGGCATATTACTGAACATTAAATTGCATGGTTCACAATGATTTTTGCAATATATTAAAGGTACACTGCGTAACTTTTCTGGCGGAGGCGTCATCAAATGCTTTTCTAAATTGAGAGGTCACTGATTTGTCTGGATTGTTTCACGGTATTAAACCTTTCTGTCACCATGGAGACCAAACCAGAGCAAGTTACAGGTCAGATCTGTGGAGAGGCGATCCATTTCACAGTCACAGTGCCCGTTTTTGTAGGTATTTTTGAGCCATAAATAAATGAATAAATGTAAAGTAGCGCTGTTTAATTCCAAGCGGCGCAATGACATCTCCATAGAAACAAGCAGATGAGAGACCCCCAAGAAAAAAGTTACATAGTGCACCTTTAAAAAGCAACATGGCCAATTCAGAAGACAGTAAGCACAAATATAAACTTATCTAATACTACACCACTTGGTCTGCTTCACATATCAGGTGAATTATAAAAAAGATCCATTACCAAAGCCCTTGAACATAACAGTTTTCAACAATCGAAAGTATTTTTAAATTAATCAAAAACCTTTCCCACTACTTTCAGGAATACTGTAATCCTCCCTAACAATGGCTACAATACAGTGTTTTTTTTAAGGAACGACCTTTACAGAAGAAAAAAGAAAGAAATATTACTGCAACTATTTCTACTACTACTACTACTACTGATGCCGTTGTACTTTTCATTTGAGTTCTAACTGGATTCTACTGCTTCATGGTTGGGGACATGGATATTAAAATTTGATGCCTTGGTATTTTTTTCTGAATTGATACAGAAAGGAAAGTATGCAATCTAAAACTGGTCCGACAACAACTACTACAACTACTACAAACAAGCCTGGTAGAAACACAAGGTCCATTAGTTATAGCAGACGTGGTCGCGAATGAGTGAAATGAAAAAATAAATACATAAATAGCACATAGGACTGAAAAATCTACAGAGTACAAAGGTGAAGGCCCAGGGACCTAAGATTGTGGTACTACTACTACTGTTACTACTGTTACT